>NW_015090858.1:136523-181685 GCF_001431845.1 Calidris pugnax | reverse complement strand
GGGAGCGATCCCTGCCCGCGGGCTTCGGAGGGAAGTTGCGGGGAGCGGGCGGGCCGCTGTCCCGGCCCGGCGGGCCCGGCGGGGCGGCGGGATGGAGCCCGGCCGGCGGCGAGGTGAGGCGAGGGGCAGGGCGGCGGCGGGGCCGCTCCCCCGGAGGGTGCCCGGCGGGGGCTGCGGGGCCGCCAGGCCTGGGGTGCGGTGGCCCGGCCCGAGCGCTCGGTTCCCCTCGCTGAGAGCGGCGCCGCCCGCTCGGGAGCCCCCGGGCTGCGGCGGGGGGAGCTCGGCGGCCGCCGGTCCTTGGGCGTGGCCGGGGGGACCGGGCTGAGCTGTCGCCTGGGGGCAAGTCTTTCCATGGCGGTGCCTTAACCCTCTTCTGCAGGAGAGGGCACGGGTGGCAGCGTGAAACCACCTCTGTGAGCTCCAGGAGAAGCAAAGACTAGAGTTGTTAAGATCTCGAAACTTTTTGTTGGTGTTTCAGCTGTAGCTTGTGGCCCTGCAGAGTTTGTTGCCCGCTACAGACAGGCGTTCTCCAGCAGCCCCTGCCCCAGCTGGGCATCCTGGCCACGGTGACGGGGTTGTGAGAGCTTTGTTACTGGCAGGGTTTGGAATCTGGAGGCTGGATCCACTCTGTGCATATTGGGTGACAGAAAAGGTGCTTCATGCGGGTGTGTTTGCTCACCAGAATAGGGGTTGGTGATTAAGGATGAGATGGGTTGTCCCCAGCAGCAGCCCAAGCGCCCGTGGTTTGGTTGTGGCAGCCGTAGGGATGTCCCTGCTTGTCCCCAGAAAACCCCCAGTTGAACTGGCTGGTGCCTCTGCCTTCCTGTCCTTCCTCCTCCTCTTTCCCCAGCGCTGTTTGTGTTTATTTTTGGATGTCTTTCGTTTTCCTTGGAGGTTCGCGCAATCTTAGTCAACGCCGTCCCTCTCGTGCTTTCTTCTGGTGTTGAACGAGAGCTCTTTGGGTGTTAATGAAACCTTTTATTGGTTCCTTGGAAAGAGTTTTTTGATAAATGGATGAGTGGTTGTGCCTTTTGGTCAGCAGCAGGGTTAGAAATCTAACCTTTTTTGGGGGGAGGAGGGTTTGTCTGATACAAACCCACAGTTGTGTTTTTTGAAGTCCTTGGTCATACAAATGTATTATAAGACTAGTGATTATTATTAGTGATAACAACATTAATGATTATTGTTACTCTCTACTAGCTCTGTACTAGGGAAATCTTAATTTTCAAGAGGTGAAATCCCTTGCTGTGACAGCATCACTCTGTGTATTTATTTCTGCTGGATATTGATCAAGTCTTGTTTTCTGGCTGCTTCACTGTATCTCACTATCCCCCTCTTGACTGAAGTTGGAAACCTCTTCCTTGTCCGCTGCGTGTCCTTTCCTCCTTGCCTGGGTACCAGTTACTTCCATTCCCGCTGGGCAGGTGGCTGGAGGTGGGAATGTTGTAGTGAGAGATTGAAGGTGAATCATAGAATGGGTTGGAAGGGACCTTTTAGATCATCGAGTCCAACCATCATGTCCCTCAGCACCACGTCTGCCCGGCTTTTAAATCTCTGCAGGGATGGGGATTCCACCATTCCCTGGGCAGCCTCTTCCATTGTTTGACAACCCTTTCGGTGCAGAAATTGCTCCTGATATCCATCCTAAACCTCCCCTGGCGCAACTTGATGCTATTTCCTCTTGTCCTATCAAGTACCAACCCACTTGTGTGTCAGTGAATGCTGTCATTGCCATTGTGCTCCTCGGTGGCATCACTTTGTAGAAGACAAGAGTGGCACCACAGCAACGGAGTGCTTTGTGGCAGACAAAAAGCCCCAGGGAGCTTGTCCACCTTGTGCACTAACAAGTCTTCCTTAAGCAACTTTCCTCTTCACACCTGGCTTTTGCTGTATCACTGGCTGCCTGTGGCCAATGGATGGTTCAGAGGAAAAGGTCACAGTCCTCATTGATAATTGATAATTTAATTATTCACCATAACTTAATTCAGGATTTCATGCTCCCTTTTATTTAGCTCATACTAGATCTTTCTTTTTGCATTAATGATGGATCTGTTGGATGGCAGCGGGAGCAAATGACTCTTTACACTTAGGAGATCAGCTGCCATGTTTTCACTCTATCTATTTGTATTATACATATATAAATACATTATACAATGTATATTACATGTATTTTTTCTGACTTCCAACTAACTGACTGTCGGCGTTGTATGAGGATTGCTCTGGTTTAGGCATCTATTACTATGGATTTAGCCTTCTATGGTACAAACATAACTTTTAGACAGAATCTTGTCTCTCTCTTTATTTAAAAATTAAAATCTTGAGAATTGAGGAGTGTTTTGAGTTTACTTTCAGTTGCTGTAAAATTACGATGAAAGCACTGCTCTTTTATTTCAGTGAGCTTTTTAAAAATTTAAATGTTCTTTACAGTACCTTAGAATTCAGTTAGAACTTACTGCACAATTTCATGTTCCATAGACCTCTGTCAATTTCTTTTGTGTTTTTAATTACTTTATTGAATCTGTTATTACTGTTGTCGTTTGTAACACCTGGGGTAATTCTGCACTGGAACTCTGCTGCATGTGTAAGGTTGCTTTTATTTTCTGTTTGATGCCTCTCTGTTTCCATGAAACAGTGAATAATTGTTCCCTTTGTCTTCCCTGTGCCTTTCTTGATTTTTGTAGACCTTTGACTTTCTTTTTTCAATTCTTTTCTAACTTTCATAGTCCCTCCTTGGATATGGAGACTGATCCATGTCTGGTTATCTGTTGCCCATCTCTGCTCCTGTACCTGTTGGTGTTTGTGCGGTGCTGGGGGGGTCAAACCTGACCGTGGTGTCAACGTGGGTTTAATGATATATAATAAATAGTACATATAATGGGAAATAAAATAATCCTGCGTTGAGAGACTGCTCACCTTATAAAAAGCACCACAGTTTTTGTTATCTTTTAGTACAATGTGGTCCAGAAGGATCAAGGACCTCGTGGACTCCGGTGCTCAAAGGAGGAGTCACCTGCTCTCCATCAGCTTCCAGGGGGATTTGAGATGGAAAGTAACCAATGGGTGCAGTAACCAGAAACCAGGAGAGGGAGAGCGACAACAACCCAGGGTGACTTACATGGGACCAAAGAGCTTTTATAAAAAGCTATCTACAGAAAGATTCTCCTGGTCTCTTTTGGCTGTCTCCTCCTTCATCACTAGTTGGTGTCACGTCATCATGTGAGATGCTCCCAAAGGAAAGACTGAGAACTTTGAGGTGACCAGTTTGAGGAAAGTGGGGATAAAGAATTTGCAATAAATTGATGCCTGCTGCCCGTAGCTTTTCAGTTATTCTAAATAATCCCATTTGGCACTGGGTACATGGAAAGACTGCGTTATGTACCTGATCCAGATAGCGTTTTGCAGTGTGTTTGCAGTGAAACGAGGTTAGTTTCTCAATAAGTATTTAAAAATAACATCTCCACAACTTAGTTCTTTCTTGATTTTGGAGTGTTTACCTGAAAATAGAACTCTCTTTCTTAACTGAAATATTTTCCAAAAGTGTAAGCGAGGGCATAGTTTGGTCTGCACAACCTTAGGTTTTAAAATTATGTATGAACCAAAAAGTACTGTTTAAATTTAGCTATGGATTGTGGAGCTGTTGTGTCAATTTTTAGCAACGTGTAGTGTAGCTCAAATTAGAGTGGCCGTAGCTTTTCAGTTATTCTAAATAATCCCGTTTGGCACTGGGTACATGGAACGACTGTGTTATGTGCCTGATCCAGATAGCGTTTTGCAGTGTGTTTGCAGTGAAACGAGGTTAGTTTCTCAATAAGTATTTAAAAATAACATCTCCACAACTTAGTTCTTTCTTGATTTTGGAGTGTTTACCTGAAAATAGAACTCTCTTTCTTAACTGAAATATTTTCCAAAAGTGTAAGTGAGGGCATAATTTGGTCTGCACAACCTTAGGTTTTAAAATTATGTATGAACCAAAAAGTACTGTTTAAATTTAGCTATGGATTGTGGAGCTGTTGTGTCAATTTTTAGCAACGTGTAGTGTAGCTCAAATTAGAGTGGATCAAACTGATGTTACAATTGCAGATCTCTCCAAGCTCAGTGCTGGAAGCCCACAGTTGCTTCTTATTTTTAGAGAATTCTTTAGAAAAGACATAGTTTTTCTTTACCAAATTGTGTATAAGCTCCAGTTCAAAAAAAAATCAATTTCCTTCCTGTTAATAAGTTCGTATATAAAATATTTTTGTCTCTAATGACATTGAAAAACCAAAATAGTAAAATATTTGCAGAACAATATGCTCCAGAAGCCTAAATATATATTCCATTAGGAAATTTACTAAAATGTTGTTTTTTCTATAGAATAGTGCTGTAAGTTACAGTCTTATGTTCAAAGTATTTTTTTGAAAGATATAAAGGATTATTTTTTTAAAAGATATCGTAATTATGGATTTACCACTCCAGACACGATCTATATAAAGCGCATTTATTTGAATTGTGTAGCATTAAATCGGATGGATTCGATAACAAACCAACAAGCTCCGAGGTGTCAGGCGCGTTGTTCCTTGATGGAGCCTTCTCTTCCTGCTGCTGCACCACGTTGTTTCCCCTTGTCCTCTTGTCTTGGAGCAGGATTTGGATTTGCCTTTATCTCTCCTCACTCATCCTGTTGGAACTCAATGGGAATGTGCTCCCCGCTGTGTTCTGGACAGCGATGAGCTGCTCAGACAGTCAGATCTTTCAGCATCTACGGGCACTTACTTGTTTTATTTGCTAAATGTTCTGTCTGAGTAGAGGACTAAGTTTAGCAAACTCGATTTTGGAAGATAAACGTTCTCCTAATGTAGGTTTTTCCGTGTGTTCAGCTTCCTGTTTGTTTTAGGTCTTGGGAGTTCGTTTGTTTTTGAAAAAGAAAAAGCCTGAGGAAGATTGTGTGTGTTTGTAACACTCACCTTGAGTGGTTGGTCAGGTTGAATCTTGAGCATCTTCTGCAAGAAGAGAAGGCATCTTCACCAGTGAAGGGAATTAATTGCTGAGCCCAATCTGAACCAAGTGCTGTGGGAGCTTCTGTCTGGTGTGACCTCTGGGGCAGGAGCTGGTTTGGAGAAGTGATGCTGAGAAGCTGGTGCCACCTTCTTTATTGGAAATACATGAGCTCCTACCTGAAATTCTCTCTGCTGGATCCTCTTCTGCACTTCATTAGAACCTTTTTCCTTTCACTGCACTAAGGAACTTCTGCTTCTTATTTAGCGTTGGTTTAGTCCGTACGAGAACCTTCTATAACAAAGTGTTGGGCAGCCTAAACGTGTGATGCCGTCACCTTCCACTGTGTTAGTAGGAGAAGAGCAGTCGTGACTGGAAAGTGGGGATGGCTTTTTAATGAGTACTTTTTGTATTTGTGGTTTGAGCACCACAGTGACTCAGTTTTGTTCTGTGGTTCTTTCTTTTACCTAATGATGTTTTACTGCCTTACGTAGTTCTCGTGATAGCAGGAATTAAATAATAACATATTCCAGAAATTACCATCATAGTTTCCTTTAAAATAGCTTCATTTTTTTTTTTCTCGTGGGATTATTTAGCTTCACAGGATATTAGAGGCAGAAACCACTTGACTTGGACAGCGAGGACGTCTCCTCATGGATTCTCCTCCTTGTTACAGACTCACAGTGGGATCCTGGGAAGATCATTAACAGCTTTGTGTTTTCATTTGTTCCTGTGTAACAAACAGACAGAAGAGACAGCTCTTGTTGGCCTCGTGCATTCTTGAGTCTTGCTGGTGCTCCTGGAGATGGTGCCTGATGAGACACGTCCTCTCAGAGTCCTCTCTGGTGCCCAGTGACTCTCGGTGAGGTGGACAAGGCCACCTCCAGGCACAAAACCCGTGGCTGCAAGTACCTTCAGAGCTTCCTGCTGGAGACAGTTAGAGCTGCCATAGCTGTCAAGGAATCTATTCCTTGAACTAGTTATCTTCTAAATAACGCAAGTTCATGACTATTTGTGGTACTCCTGCACTTGGATGCTGCATCACTTGCTCTGAATATGAGAACAGAACTACACATTGTATTTTTAATTGTCTCTAATACAAGCCAATCCCCAGGAAATTCAATGGGAGGGACAGAGGCCACCTTTAAAATCCATCTGAGAAACTGGAGTAGTTTATTTGATATGCTGTACCCTTAAACTTGGCACTATTTACCAAAGGAACTGCTTTTTTTGAGCATTTAAACCAGAGATCACCTTGGCTGAATCTGTTGCGTACTGTTACTGGTAGGTTGAGCTACATGGTTCAAAATAATAAGTTTTGGAAGCAAAATTGTTTCCTCTGCAGTCTGCACCAGACACTGTAATAAAGGAGGAACCCAAAGAAAATCATGTTTTCTAATCTGGTTTGTGACTAACTGATCAGATTAATTTATTCCAGTCTGTGTCCTGCCACTTTCACTCTTCACGTTGATGGGAACTGGTTGTATTTAACACATCGCGATGAATTTGGTCACTTAGTGCTCGATGCAGCCAGTTCTGTTAAGGGAAGTTATAGTTGCAGTCAATTATTTAAGTTAAGGTAGCTTTATTGTTTTTAAGAATTTGAAGGAAGTTGTTCTCTGCCAAGATGATGTCACCTATCTGTCTTAACACCAATTCTTAGGGACTTTGGATATTCTCAGTGGAGCCCTTTCACGTTTGGAGTTGACAAAAATGTCTATGACAATCAAACCCCCCCAGTTTTTCATGATCAATGTACTTATAAATGAATGCTGTATGGTATGGCCACCTGGGAGGAAGTCGCAGTTACAATGTAGGTCTTATGACCACACAGAAGAACAAAACAAGTAGTTTTTTTGATCCTGTACTTGTAGTGAAAAGAAAATATCATGTAGTTTAGAAACCAGGGAGTAGTAGTGACCTGTGCTGTCCCTGGCACCGTGGTACCTCCAGCCATCCCTGGCCTTCTGGTGGCTAATGACCTTTCTCAGGGCTTCCTGATTTTTGTGTTGGAGCATCTGCTCATGTAACACCTGCTGAATCTTCATATTCTGTTCTTGCACTTCTCAGATCATGGAAAACTGACCACATGCTGAAATTTATGCTTAAACACACACGAATGTGTGAGCTATCGCACTGCGTGGTGTAAAACGACGTCTTCAGCTCAACGTTTGGGCTGTTGCTCAAAGTTTAGAAACAGTTTGGACAAACACCTGTCAGAAAAAATGGAGTATAATCATAAGGAAAAGAAGAGATTGCTGGTTTCTAATTTGATTCTTCTCTACTGTTGCTGTTTGACTTAAGGAGGAAAAAAAAAAAGAAAGAAAAGTCTATAGGCCCTTTGGATGGTTGAGACAGGATGTCGTTTGCAGCTTGCTTCCCTTTCCACCTAAAAATACTCCTCAGCTTGCTCTGGTAATGTATTTAAGCTCTGCAGTTGTTGTGGTGTGGTAACAATGTGTGATATTCTTAACCTTTTTCTGTCTGCGGGACTGAAAACAGATGACACCAATCTCAATTATAGTATCTAAACCTTTAATGAATATTTCCAAGTACTTTCTATGTTACCATGTGTACATGTTGCCTGTCACCAAATACGATTACTGCAGATTTCACAACTCTCTTGTAATCAGAGCTGTACAAAGATATTCTTGCTTTTTTTGAGGATCATTGGGAGAGAGTAGGGTAGACACAACAAAAACATTTACTGACTACAAATGACTGAGTGAGGAAAACAAGAAATGTAGAAAGTTAAATGAGAGGAGATGGGGTGTACCTGAACCAATGGAGCCAGGGCTTTCTACAGCTCATTTTAAATAATAATATTTATAATTAGAGGGTTAAACCTTTTTCCTTTTTTTTTTTTTTTGTTATTGGGTGTTGCCTGAAGTTGACAATCTGGGAGGGTGGCTCTGCCAATGATGACACATTTTAAATAATAATATTTATAATTAGAGGCTTAAACCTTTATCCTTTTTTTTTTTTTTTTTTTGTTATTTGGTGTTTGCCTGAAGTTGACAATCTGGGAGGGCGGCTCTGCAAATTATGACTGTTCTGTTGCTAAAATAAACTGTGTGCCCCGCTAATTTCTGTGAGCATACCCAGTTCCAAAGGCTCATCCTTCCCTTCCCATCCAGGAGCAGTTTGCAGTTTGCAGGTACCTGGATGTAGAGGTTTGTGAGCAGAGGTACCACTCCAAGGTCTTTTTCCTTCTGCAGTAACGCTGGTGGCTTTAATTTCTGCTGTACAGTTTCTAATATTTAGATTATTATTTTTTTTTCCTTTTTTGAGTAGCATTTCTTAACACTAATGTATCATTTCTCCCTCTCCCTTCCTCCCAGATTTCTTTCTTTGGATCGAAATCTTTCGGAAGAGGAAGCCCTGACAGTCCCATGTTGAGCAAAGCTGAATTTGTGGAGAAGGTTCGCCAGAGCAACCAGGCTTGCCACGATGGCGACTTCCACACGGCCATCGTCCTGTACAACGAGGCCTTGGGAGTGGACCCTCAGAACTGCATCCTCTACAGCAACCGCTCGGCTGCCTACATGAAAATCCAGCAGTACGACAAGGCCCTGGACGACGCCATCAAAGCGCGGCTTCTCAATCCCAAGTGGCCAAAGGTAAGAAAGTGTGTTGTCTTCTGGGGAAGGAGGAAATCCATCAGGATTATTATTCACATATGTTAACACCTAATGTCAACAAGTGCATCTATTTCTGTGCTAAAGCCTGGTTTTGCTAAAAGCTCCAGATAAGCACAGAATGCTATGGGGTTGGAAGGGACCTCTGGAGATCATCTAGTCCAACCCCCTGCCAGAGCAGGTTGCACGGGAACATGTCCCAGGCAGGTTTTGAATGTCTCCAGAGATGGGGACTCCACCACCTCCCTGGGCAGCCTCTTCCAGGGCTCTGTCACCCTCAAAGTCAAGAAGTTCTTCCTCATGTTTAGATGGAACTTCTTATGTCCAAGTTTGTTCCCGTTACCTCTTGTCCTGTCCCTGGGCACCACTGAGAAAAGACTGGCCCCATCCTCCTGACACACACCCTTTAAGTATTTATATCTTTTGTGTTTAAAAGTTGTTTGACTTTAATTTCCTGTTGGGTATTAAACTGTTTTCTGTGTAAACATACTTTTCCGCAATGGGGGTATGATACCATTTTACTATTTTAGACCAGTATGGTTTCTGGGGTGTGAAGACCAGAAATCTGTTTTAATGGTAAACACAGTCAGCATTCGGTAGCATCCAGGAACATTTTGTTGCAAAACTTCTTGAGAGGTAACGTGGAGGTTCTTATTAGTAATGGAGCAATAAGGCCTTTCAAAGTAGTGTTCGAGGAGTGTTTATGTGTTGTATATTTTGGATAAACATTTGAAGAAGTGTGTATCCGAGCATTCTTAGTTAGACCTGACTACGCAAGGAAATGTTTTGTAAAGAGTGAATGGTGTTTGTTGCCTGTTCCCTCTGGGGTTGCATCCCACCAGCTGCGGTCATTGCTCCAGTAACTGACTCACTCGGGGCCAGCCCGTTACATACTAATTGATTTCAATAGCATCTGCTCCAGATCCCATTTCTCCTGTCAACCCCTCACACAGCCTCACTGGCCACTTTAGCTAAAGGAGCAATTTAAGAGCGGATTGATCACCCAGGTTCCTCTCCTCAGAAATGACAGCAGGTAGCAACCATAATGCTCTCCATCAGCTGGACTCCAACCTACTGAAGATAAGTTTCCTTTTATTTCAAAGCAGATCACTCTAAGTCTTATATTCTGTTTATAAGTTGTTTATTAGCTTCTAGAAAAGCCTTATTGTGCACTTCTTTTAGACTTGGTTAATTACTGTACCCATACTCTAAGCACAAATCCAAACTCTGCTTGTTATCAGCACCACGTGTTGAGATTGTGTTGTAGAACTTTAAATCAACGTTGCCTGCTTTCCCTTTTTTCATTGGTCAGTGCCTGTATGTTGTCTGGATATTTAATAGTGTGTTAACTTAAAAACATGAGTATTAGTCTAGTGGCCAACTGCTTAGCAGCTACATTTCCAAACTCCCCAGTGTTGCGTTTGCTGTGCTGCTGTGAGTAGGCACACTGTTATTTCATGCCTGCATAGTCTATTTCTATATGGAAAGGGGAAGCTGTTGTATAAAAGGATAGACATAAATTAGTGTCCTTTCCACGCAGAACCAGGATATTTATTCCTGGGTACATGGATGTGTGTGAGGATTCAGTGCTGTGAGTGTCTGCTGTTTCTGCAGCTCAGGAGGCATCACTTGACTGTTATTTCATGCCTGCATAGTCTATTTCCATATGGAAAGGGGAAGCTGTTGTATAAAAAGATAGACATAAAGTAGTGTCCTTTCCATGCAGAACCAGGATATTTTTTCCTGGGTACATGGGTGTTTGTGAGGATTCAGTGCTGTGAAAGAGTCTGCTGTTTCTGCAGCTCAGGAGGCATCACTTGTCTGCTCCCTCCAGCTCCAAAGGAGTGACAGGGGTTGCGGCAGCTGAGCACATGTGAAGGCAAAAACCGGTGGTGTCTCTTCATCACAGCAGTCTGTGTGCACAGTGTCACTTCTGTCCCAGCCTTCAGCCACGTGGGAGCTGTGACAGTCAGTCTGCTGCACTGCCAGCCCTGCCTTCCTTCAGTAATCCTCTCGGGCTCTCACCAGCAGAGCCAGAGCATCCTGCAGGTGTTTTAATTTGATGTATCTTCCTGAAGGAAAAGCCTGACTTTTCTTCTCCTTCCCCCAGTCAAAATTTGGTATATTAACTCTGGAATTGCTGGAGTCAAGAAATAGCATTTTTGCGCAGACTTTCTCACTCTGTTTCTGTCTTTAGTGGGACCAGAAACTGCTTTAGAAAGATCTTATTGAAAGTGTTTTCTAAAGCTCTGCCTGCTCCTAATCACAAAAGGAGGACCACAGACCAAAAAACCCTGTCCTTTTGTTGCACCTATTTTTTGGCATTGCCACCTCAAATTGTTGCAGCACTTTAATTTGTGTTTTATTTTCACATTTTACTTTCACACTTAACTTTTATACTTTTTCTTTTCACTTTTATACTGCTGTTTAATCTTTCTTAAAGAGCTTTAATGTGTTCTCCCACTTACTTCACTAAGCCTGTCTGCAATGTACTGCTTGTATCAGTCCACATTAGAGAGAAACTCCTGCTTTGGCAGGGAGATGATTTATAAGCTTGTAAGTTTTTGGTTTTACTTTTCCTTTTTTTTGTCATTAACTTCTGTCTTGTATTACCGAATGTCTTGAAAGATTTTGCATAGATTTCTATGAAGGACTGTGTTTAAAAGAAGAAAATTGCATTATTGTCATTAAACTCCAGCTTTCCAGGTCGGTTGTCTGGATGCAGGGAGTTAGCGTATAAAAGCAGGGGTGGTTTTGCTTAGTTTTGTATCCTGTTTCTAAGAAGTCTGGTAGTGATTTACTCTAGAGCTCACTTAGATGAAAAGTTATGAAAAGACCTCAGGAAAGAAGACTTTCAAAATGCCAGTCACAGACAGAAGTACAACAAGACCTTTGAAATGAATCATTGGAATAGATTTGTGGATCAAAATAGAAAATAAGAAGGAATAGAAAATTTCTGGCTGAAATATTAGCTGTGTTAAGTCAAGACATTATTATTGGTCTGTTAAATACAGAAATAATAGACTATGTGTTGATTGACTAAGGTGGAGTAGATTAAGAAAAACAGCAATAATAATTTTTAATAATGAAGAAATGAGACTTTTTTCAGTAGACTATTATAGAGTTAAAAACATGAAATAATTCAGTTTTGATTCTAATTCTGCTATTAAATGTCCACCTGACCTTGAGCAAACTTTATTTCTTTGTTTATTCTTTTTTTTTTTTTACAAAAAGGTGAGGAGCCACTTTTACAGCATATTTTGAGCCTTATCAGTGGAAAAATTAGTGGAAAATCTAAATGATGGTGGTGTGATGATGTAGCATCTGTTCTTCTTTTATTGGATCAGTGTGTAAAGAGCATCTTACTCTGTGGTACAAAATGTTTATATACTTAGAAAGTTCCTATCGGTTGGAAATAGAAGAGTCAAAGTAGGTTTTGCAGGATTTCTGTGCTGTATAAAGCTCCACTTTGGTCCCGTTTTGTACCTTTCCTTTTCTCTTTTCCCGGTGGTATCTTTAGTTTGTTTGGGTTGATTTCACTGGGGCTGAAGGTATGGCCGAAGTGATGGCATAAACACGAGCTGAATTTCCCATCAAGGCCTGTCGTTAGCTGGATGGAAGGTCATTAGGGTGTTGAAGAGGAAGTGATTTGCAGAGGTCAGAGTTTGGCCACACCATCTGCCTTGGTTTGCCCAGGTAGGAGAGGAGTCTCCCAGAGATGGCTTGGCGGGGAGCATGCCTGGGCTTTTAAAAAGGAGCCATCGTGCTACTACAGTCATTGAGATAATGAAAAGCCACAGCTGAATGAATTATTTTTTTTATCCTCTGTGTGTCTATTCCATCTGGAATTATGATTTTCACACTCTTCTACACAGTACTTCCCTTTGTGCTTTGAATTGTTTCTTCCACACAAATCATCTGCAATGACTTAGGTTTTAGAAGAAAATGAAAAATTTTGCCAAGCTCTGTTTGTCGTTAATTTGGCTGCTCCACAATGAGAGTGGCTCTTGGCTGAAGACATCTGTATCTACAATTTGAGGCCAGTTGCTGCCACTATATCTTTGTTCTGTCTCCTGGATTCGTGTTCGGTTGGTGAGGACGAGTTGCTTTAGCTGCTGAACCTAAATCTGTGAGTCTCATCCCAGGAGGAATTCTCCGTTAAATGTTCCTTCTCAAGCCTTCAGTCCTCTCCATCTTGTCTCCTCCACTGTGGGTTTGTTAATCTCTCTTCACATGCCCTTTCCTGTTTCTGGTGAGCACCCAATTTTTCCCAGTTTCCCTGATTCTCCAAGTAATATATTTAATAAATCAGCTTTTTTCTCTTAGAATGTTTTCTTTCTTCCATATACCTATCACAAGCACGGACATCCTGGGAGCCAAAGTTAGTGAAAGTATCTATCTTAGGATAGAACTGGAATTGAATCTTATTTTTAGGATTTTTTGGTGTGGTTTTTATCCTGAATGCCATTAGCAAATTTACCTTTTATTCCTAAAAATGCCATGATACTTTTCAGCAGGCTGTTTTGTAAGAGGACAGCATTCTTGCACAAGCGTGCTGATGAGAACTGCCTCAGTGATAAAAAGCTACGTGAACAGGCTTAGAATTTCTATCAGTGACAGAAAAGAGCTTCCTGCTAGAATTAATTCTATAGTCACATTTGCAGTTATTTATCAGTGTAACTAAATGGACAATTTCAATTAAAATATTAACTAGTATGAATGGAACTGAAATACCGAAGTCTGTTGGAGACGATTTCCTGTTTAGAAATAATTCATGTTAATTCTGTTTCCACAAAATATCAGCAAGGGTGAAGAAAGGGATTGGTGGCTGGAAGGGAGTGAATTCCCAGTTAAAAAAAATTCAAGCCTGTGAACTTTGCAAAGCACAGCGTTTAGCTCTGATTTTTGGAGCTGTTAAAACAGAGACAGCCTGAAATTCTTCCTACCTTCAACACACCTGCTACAGCCTAACTGGGAAAATTAAAACTTCTGCATACAAAATCTAAGCAATTTTCTTAATTAGCCAGAAGAGGGAGCTTACCAGGTACAGCTGGTGTTTTGGTTGAAAGGCCTAAGTTTTAAACACAGATCCCATTTTCCTTTTTACTTAGGAAGTTGAAAATTTAATCTGAATCCAAGTTTTCAGAGATTTAAGCTACTAAATGTAATTTTTTTTGTTTCTTTTCCTCCTTTATCTCAGGTATGCAATTTGTTAATTCTTCCTTTTTTTAATATAATCAGCATTTACAGTGCTAATGGGGCATATCACAATCTTACGTGTGTTTGAAAAAAATGTCTTTTCCCTCTCTGACCAGGGCAATGCATGAATCTCATCCTTTCTTCAGAGGATGGCAAAAGAAGCCCAAAACTGAAAATATTGTGCATGAAAGCTGTGAAATGAGCCAGTGTAGAAAGTGAGAAAGTGGTTGTTCTTGCTTTTGTGCTTTCCAATGCAGTTGTTTATCACTTTGAATTTTCATACCGCTTACATTTTCATACATCTTCTATTAATTTTCATAGAGCTTATATTTCCAGTTAGGGTCTTGAGTTAATTTAAGTTCCAATCCCCCACCCACCTCCCTCCAGCCCAGTTCTCTCAAGACACTGAGCATTAATTCATGTTGAGTAAGTATATTTATACAAATACTTCTGCTAATCTACTGCAACTTTAAACCAAACATGAACGATGAGAAAGCGATTGAAGTAAGAAATGTTCTGATTTACTGTGGGTGCTGTGACTGCAGCGTGTTTATTACAACAGCCCATAAAACTGTTTGAAGTGTTTGTTTGAGGGGGTTGGCTTGTAAGTTCTGCTATTTTAGAAATATTTTGTGTATGTATCACTGAGAAATGCAAAGATAACAGAATATTTCAGGAATTAAATTGTGTTTTGGGAATACCCTCCAGGCAAATCAGATTAGGCTCATTTTGTTCTTTGATTTCTGCACCTGCCAGAAATGCTTCAGATCCAGCAGTTCCTGGGGTGTATTTGTTGTATTTTATTGAGTGGGCTTAACAGTCCAAGTATACAAAGTACTTCAAAGTGCACATACGTAACCCCTGTCCTGTTCTCACTGGTTTTGCTCTGCTGGACCCAGCTACACAAACCCGTGTTTATCACATCTGGGGTGGCTCCTCAGATGAAAGACGCAGCCCTGGGCAGCGTGGTCTTCTCTGCTTCTCACGTGTTTTTATGTGAATCTTTATAATAGAAAATAGATATGTTAAATAGTACAGTTGTTGTTTGGTAGAGCAACATTTTGATGTTTATGTCTTCATATTTAAATAATAAATTAAAAAAAAAAAGGAAAAAGGAATTTTTCATTAAAACCCCCCAAATCTTCCTTTCCCTCGCTGCTGTTTCTAATAACCCCTGTGGGAGGCTGGTTCCAATCTTCACATTCTCTGAGATTTTATGAAGCATTTTCTGAGTTCAGAGTTTCTTTGGGGGATGGGGAATGACAATGTCTTAGAGGGGGGAAAAAAAAAAGGACTTTCTAGTTTTACAGAATCACAGCATCACAGAGGATGGAAGGGGTCTCTGGAGATCCACCCAGAGCAGGGTCGGCTTGAGCAGGTTGTCCAACATACCTAAATTATACAGGACAGCTCATTACTCTGATACAATAATAAAGAGGTATCTGAACAAATTGAAAGGTGACATATTTAAAGAAGGATGCAAAAAAAAGTTATTTTCAAATAATCCGTTCTTGGTCCATGGGAGTTGATTATGATGGTGCGTTATTAGTGTAGCTGTATTTTGAAAGGACTGGGATCTTCCAAATAGTGAGAGAGTTACAAAAGAGTTCAGGATGGAGCAGATGGATGAGAAACAAGCTTTGATTTCTGGGGACACGAGTCACTCATTAATGCAGATTTTTTGGAGGAGGAGGCGGGAGAAGGCTAACTCCTGTCTTCAGATTTCTCTTTCCTGTATCCCCCTGGGAAGCATCCGCCGCAGAGAGCTGTTGGCAGGGACCAGCCTGGCTGCAGCCTCCTCTTACCCCGGGCTTGAGCTGCCCACGGTGTGTGTCAGCCTCTGCAGGGTGAAAATATGTGATATTTGTAAGGTGAGGAGCAAACACCTCGTTTGTTAGGTTGAGGTGTGGTGGCTGCGTCCGAATCGCATAGCCACTTCCTCAGGCTTGAAAGAACCAGGGGTTTGGCTGTTGTACTTTGAATTTTTATTTTGAAAACTTTTAATTCTTTTGCACTGAAATCTGAATTTGGTTGTCTTGACGAATGGCTAGGTGGGTTGTTATTACATCGGCCAAAGGTGCAGAAGGAAGCTGAGAAAACCCCACTGCTGGGGAGTGGGGGGAGTCTGCCCGTTTGGGGCACAGCACCCTGGGGTGCCCGTGGCTCCGGTCGTGGGTGGCTTCTTCTCTGCCAGTGGGAGTTTTGCCAGTGTTTGGAGACCACGTCTGATCTATACTTAAGTATAATCGCTCGGGAATTTGCTGCAAGTTTAAGTACTGCGAGTGCTGCTGTGGCAATGAATACAGGGATTTCCTGCCCCTCCGCTTGGGCAGAGCTTGATTTCCACTGGCTGAGTCACACCGAAATTGTCGGGGAGGGTTTTATCTTTAGAACTGGTCGTGGTTAACTTTCTGCTGGCAACACTCACCCAAACTTACCAAACAAACCCAGCAAACTCTTTTTTTTTTTTGTGTTGCCTGGTATGTAGTTTGCCAGCCTCCAGATGTGTGCAGTCTAGAAGATATCCGTAGCAAGAGAGTCATTTTGGAAAGTAGCTTTAAAACAAAAACATCAACATCAACAAAAGTGTGGCGTGCGCAGGGTTTAACAGTAAATGCTATCGTAGCCTTGTCTCAGTATTGTGGAATTTTCTAACCGCAGAAGTTTTTTCTGCCTTTGACCAGCTGGGAAAGGAGATGTTCAAAAACTTTTCTATAATAGGAAAGTAGCAGCCTCGGAGGCATCAATGGGGGTTTGATTAAGGGAACCTGTGTCCAGGTGTCAGCACAGGAGGTGACATGACGTAGCAGGGAGAGCTTTTTTTTTTTTATCTTTGGCTTCCTAAGTGTCTAACAGGAAAAAAAGCTGGCTTTATTTAAAATAAATGTCTGAGCATTTGCATCATTCCAGTTCTCAGGCTACTGGAAAAAATTACGAACATGTGGCAGAATAGGACTAAATTCGTGTGTGTCTTTATACCTAATTGGGGGGAACAGAAGGAGGTTTTAATGATAACGTTGCATGTAGTGCTGGGGAGAGATGATGCTCTGAACTTCTGCTGCCAATTGATTTGTCACTGTGACTCCAAGTTCTTCAGAAGCACAGAGAAGTTTTAAGTTTCCAATATTTTACACAGGGTAAAAATATATGATATGAATTCTATCTTTAAGAAGTGAGAACTTTTTAGTACTCAAAAGCTTGAGTAATTAATAATTGAGCTTTTTATGGTAATTTATTTTCTTGGAGAGCAAGTGTATTTTGTCTTGACTGAAAAGATTTGGGCATAACTTTTGAAATTTCAATAAAGCTCTTGTTTGCCTTTTTTCCCGGCGAAAAATCATTTTGCCTAATTCCAAAAATAACTATAAACCCTGTTTGGGTTACAAAATGGCACAGGTGGCTGTTTATAAGAGGTTTGTTGCTGCTGCTCCCCTTTGGCACGGCCCAGCCCAGCACCTTTGGGTTTGTACAGTGGGATGTAGCCCCAGCTTGGTGGGCTCTCTTTTCTCCATGAGGCTGGAAAGACTAGAGGTGTCCCGTATGACTTACTGACGTGGGTTTTTCTCTTGATGGCTTTCACCAGGGGTTTGAAGGCTTGTTCATGGACTCTCTGGTCCGGTCTCTGCAGAGAGGTCACTAGTGATGGTACTGGGCAGAGAACTTGCCAGAAGTCAAAGGACCACTTCCCACGCTGTTCCTTTTCTCACTCTGGACCTTCAGCTACCTCTGCTAGTGTCAGTGGACACAGGGCTTGGGTTTTTTTTCCCAAATTCTAGGCTTGGTTTCTGTTGCTATACAGCCTTTCGTTCCTTTCCTACTCGCTAACTCAGAAGCTCTACCACCAAACGTGTTCTCCAAACTGGAGCTTGCATGAAGGCTGCTTTTTTTTTTTATCCTTTCTTACAGGGGAAGCTCAAAGCCTCTAAGCAACTCAGTGTGTTTAATAAGAAATAATTCTGGCTAAATCCGATTGTTAGACTTATTTCACTTGAGGAATGCTGACTGCTTCATAAGAACCCTGGAGAAGTAGGATTATGCAAAGTGATTCGTAGGTAAATATCGAAGAGCCGAGCGCAGCCGTGTGTGGTCAGTTGTGAAATGTGTCTGATGTAGGAACTCGTATTTGTATTTCATGGCAGTTCTTAGGTGTGTGATATCAGAGGGGTTTCCATCCATCACTAGGGTTCTCATCATCTTGTAACGTGTCTTTGGGAAAGAGCAGGCAGTATCTGGGTGAGAATAATTAACTGGGTTTTGGCATTGATTTATGGTCTTAATCTCCCGACAGCAAAGTTGTTCATTAACAGGAGATGAAACGACTTTGTCAGAGTTGAATGCATTCAGTAATAGGACACTCACAACTGAGGTCTGACATGGGAGCAAGAACCACAGAGAGGAGTGTTTGCAGCGTTGTGAGATGCACCTTGATTTGATGTTATTTCTTTGTTCTGTGTGAGTAGCAGGAAGCCAACTGAAGAGCTCAGTAACTCGATGCTGTTTGAAGCCCAGGTCCTGGTGTTTGAGCAGCAGCGTTCCCCGAAGAGCACAGTAGGTCCCTGAATGAGGGGGAGCCAAGTTGGCTACGGATTTGAAGACCTGGGTTCAACAGTGGTGTGATGATGTGCAACTGTTTAAGCCTCAGAACAGGTAAAAATGTTAGTTCTTAAAACAGGGGACACTTTTTCATATCAAATTGGTTTTGAGCTGCAGCACCTTTTAGAGAAGAGGTGAGTAGTCTGGAGAACTGAGTTGATGCAGAAGGAATGCCCTGTGCATGTGTGACCTGAAAGGAATTAGATTGAATTACTGCCCCTTTTCATCAGGTGCAGATTTCTCTTATGAGCTTTGTTTCTCTTCTCCTCTTTGTTTAAAAATGTGCCTTTGTGTATGTAGATGGAGAAGGAATCTGAAAGAACAGAAAGAAGTTGGGGGGATTTTGAGGCGTGAGACCTTTGGGTATTTGAAATGCAGGAGGGTTTTAGATGTTGTCATGTAACTGTAAGGGAATTCAACAAAAGAGCCTGCACTGGTATTTAGTTAAGTGACTCCAGCTGTTAGACACGTGACCAGGCCTTTTAAAAGGAAAAGGGACATTTGCTCATCCTCGTGTGCTTCTGCTGCTGCTTGTGTATCTTATAAACCTACCCTCATCTGCTGCAGCAACCCCCGACAACCTCAGAGTTTCTCAATGAGTTGCAAGAAGAGTGCCCACCCTCAGTTGCATGTAGAACTTCTGAGCAAGGAATGTGACTTGACCACGTAACTTTTTTTCATGAATAGGCCTCTTGTTTTTAATTTGATGAGCAAGGAACTTTCCAGTCCTGTCCTCCGGCTTACAATCTGGCTTTAATTTGCAGAAAGATGCATTCCAGTTTTTCAGGCATAAAACTGTGTAACGGATTTTTTTGGCTTCGCTAGAGCTTGCTGTGTTAAGTTATCCTGAGGTTTGTGCATTTGTTTCTGTCTTCTCACTGAATGACAGCGTGGTCAAAGTTGGATGGGACTTCTGGAGATGACGTAGTGCGGCCCTCACTGCTGAAGGCAGGGTCAGGCAGAGTAGGTTGTCCAGGACATTGTCCAGTTGGGTTTTGAATATCTCCAAGGATGGAGACTCCACGACCTCTCTGGGCAACCTGTCCCAGTGTTTGACTACCATCTCCAATGAAGGCAGGGTCAGGCAGAGTAGGTTGTCCAGGACATTGTCCGGTTGGGTTTTGAATATCTCCAAGGATGGAGACTCCACGACCTCTCTGGGCAACCTGTTTCAGTGTTTGACTACCGTCTCCAAACAGTTTTTTCTTATGTTTAAATGGATTTTCTTGTATTGCAGTTTGGGCCTGTTGCCTCTTGTCCATTCACTGGATACCACTGAGAAGAGTCTGACTTCTTTTATTATCCCCCATCAGATATTCATACACATCAGTAAGACTCCATTCTGCCAAAACTTTTCCTTTTCTGGGTTAAATGACTGAAGGTGTCTCAGCTTCTGCTCGTGTGACTGATGCTCCAGGCCCTTAATCATCTTGTGACTTTTTCCTTGGCTTGGTCCAGTCCGTCCGTCCCTCTCTTGTGTTGGGGAATCCAGAACTGGTCACAGCACTCCAGATAGGTTTTTATCTTATATTCTCATTATATGAAGATTTACTTGTTAGGGGGTTTTGTTGCTGATGTTTTCAGTGCTGCCTTCCCATCCCTTCCTTTTTCTCCTCTTCTAGTAATTTTTTTTTTTTTTTCCTTTTTTTCTGGTAGAGTCAGTCTGGACCATGTTCCAAAATTAACATCACTAATGTAGTGTCGGAAGAATGCTCTGTGTCTTTGTCTATTTACTTACATTAAGACACTTTTGCTTACTTTTTATCTGTCTTTCTTTTTAGTCCGTGTTGGGGTGGATCTTAATAGTGTGTGTTGTTTATTGTGATTAAGGGACTGATGAAGTTTTCTCAGCTTTCTGTACCCTCCCTCTTTTGTAGTGCTGCTTTTGGGTAATTCTCTTGAATATAATTCCAAGTTTGGGTACTCTTTATAGTAGGATGTCTACATTGTTTTTTCCCTGCGTTTCATCTAACACATTCTTACCTTCTGCAAAGTGGATGGGGTGGTTCCGTTCTCTTTTTACCAGTTGGGAATGGAGAGAGGGAGAGTATTTGTTCTGCTGTTTAGTGATAACTTGTGTTAGAGCCAAGCCATGTTGTTCCATCCGTGTAATGTGGGTCTGAAGGAGCTGCAGGCGCTGAGATATCTGCCCTTTGGCTTTACATCACAGTGGTGTCACCATATTGCTCTTGGATCTGGATCTAGGACTGGTGTAGTGCTTTTTATTCCTCATATATCTGAATACCCAATGCACAAATGCAGAAATAACTCTGTATTTCAGAAATGAAGCTTAAGCTGCAAGGGTCAAGCAAGAAAAAGGATCTTGTTACTTGCTCATTGAGAGTCAAACACGTAGCCACTAGGTATCATTTTAAGAAATTTGGATTATTTTCATTTATTTACACAATACTAGATTTTTGTACCCAGTAGTTTTTGACTAAAACCTTAGCATTGGTGTTACCTCTTTCTCTCACCTCCCCAGACCTTGAAGAGTTAGTTGCCAGATGACTTAGCTCTTCAGTGGTTTCTTTTTTCAATTTGCTGCTTCTTAAAAATGAGATATTTGTTCCTAGTTATGTTTCACTGTAGAAAAACTGAGTTTCCTCATCTTGGAGATACATTTCTTTCTCAGTATTATCATAGTGGTGACTCATGGTCTGAGGTTGAGGAATCGTGCAGAATTACAGTGAACGCAGCACACATGAGAGGGCGCTCTGTGCTTAGGTATTTCAGGAGTTGTGACTAGGATCTAATTTAAATTGTATATAGATATTCACATTTTTTAGATATTTCTAAGAGGTATTTCATTATTTTTTTTTTTCAAAGTCTTTACTGTTCATTCGGCCTTTTCTTTTTCTTTGACATCAAACTGGATATGGCTGGCATGAGAGCGCCAATAAATCGGGCTCCCTGAGATTGTAACGTGTGTCACTGATGCAGAGCAGTGGAAGGAGAGCAGCTCTGTCTTATATGTGCTTTCTGGAATAGTTTGCTTTAAATATACATTTGTTCGTTTTAGCTTTTTTTATTGTTTGCTCTATTTTTTGTTACCATAGTGCCTGTAAGCTCCTTGTTCCCATTTATTGTTCCTTTTGAGACATTTACGTTCCTTGCAGCGTTGATTAATTGAATCACAAACAACTGTGCCTCAGATTTTATTTTTTGGTTTCGTTCTACAGAAAATAGCCCTATTTTTGTGAGGTGTTTGGCATCCTGGGTTTATACCAACTCCCTGAATTAGTGATGTAGTTCTGGCTGCCCAGGGACTAGAATTTGAGCAGCACAGGGGAGAGTGTCTCAGACACTGAGGATTCAAAGGGCTGCAGGGAGATTGCCCATTTCTGGAGAGTTACCGGTAGGTGGCTGTCGGGCAGTGGAGAAGAGGAGGGGATTCGAGGATGCTGGACCCGGATTCTTCTGTAAGAGACAGGAATGCTGTTGGAAACCTGCATCTCTTGTTTGGGTTTATGGGCTGATACAGCCTGAGCATCACCGGACCCTCATCACAGTCCTGTGACCTCAACTGATCTCTGAGGAAATGAAATGGAACAGAGAGTTTGGGAGAACAAGTAGACAAGAGAAAATAATAACAATGGAGGAAGCAGAAAATTGCCTTGACTAACAAGTCAGTAGGAAACACTTAATTACGCCATTTACACAGTATACGGCACTGTGCCAAGAGCAAGAAAATGCCACTAATTAGCGGTGGGGTTTGCGGAGAGCTACATAACAACCAAAGGTGTGTTTGTGGCTTAACAGTTTTGCCTTGTTGGCCTTTCAGCACAAACCAGGGTTTATTCAGGTAACGTTATTCCAACCATCTCACTTCCCTGGAGCCGAGTAGGATGTGAGGTGTACATGAGAATGTACATGGTCTCTCCTTTGCTCCAAAGGGCAAATTGTAAAGTCTTTCTGTTATATGGAACAACAGAACTCAATTATTAATAGTTTGGCTAGTATCCACTAATAGAGAATTTGCCCCTGAAATTAAAAAAAAGAAAAAGTTGAACAATACCAATGTTTCCATCATATAATGACCAGATGATCTAGTTTCGGTTGTAGTTTCTGGATTTAAGTTAATTTTGAACTCTTTCCTTTTCCCCTTCACTTTGGAATGTCAAGTTTGTGTCCTGGAAGTCAAATAACTGAATTTCTCTACAAGTTATTAGAAGTCTGTCATAAGTTCCCAAACATGAAATACAAGATTTGTAAGCTCTTCAGTGCAGTTATTTTTATAATTTCTGATGACTTTCCCAGCCGTTGGCAGTGGTGAGCGAATTCCTGGGTTGCTTTTTTCATTCTAAAGCTGTTGAGGAGCCAGCTCATAGAAATAATAGATCATATGAATATTGATGTATATAAAAAGGTATAATAAAGGCATTCTTTTTTGTCAGTGTTCCAGTATTTGAGAATATTCTCACCAAACTGTGTATCTGATGGGTTTTCTTAGTCTTGCTTTGGGCACTGGTAAGATCCTGTTCAATGTGCTCAACAGGCCCATAACTGAAATTTATTCCTTTATTTTTTTGTGTGTTTGAATTAATACAGTGCAGTCATGTGTTAGACAGACCTCTGCTCACTTCCTCTAGTGGAAAACCCACTTTTTATTTGGACAAATGTTAAATTTATGGCTTTATGATGCATTTTTAATGGACTTCTTCAAAAATGTATAGCAAGCCCTAGTTATCCCGCATGCTAACGGAGAGAGAATGTACTTTGATAAAACCTTTGTTAATGGAAGCTCATCTCGTACGTGAAGTGGAAAGGAAACTTCTTGAAACGCTGCATTAAATACCTACTTTGGGCATAATTTTCCATCCATTCACAGAGTGAAAAAGAAGATGTAATTTTTGCAATGGGTTATGTAGTCTGTATTTTCCTCATTGTGGCTATCTGTTTGCAGATTTTTCTCCTTCACAAAGATCTCACAGAGTGAAAAAGAAGATGTAATTTTTGCCATGGGTTATGTAGTCTGTATTTTCCTCGTTGTGGCTATCTGTTTGTAGATTTTTCTCCTTCACAAAGATCTTCTTATATGCTTGAAAAGTCAGTAGTTGTTACGGTGTGGTCCTTTGCTTCAAACCCTTCCTTGCTTCATTTTCCATAAATCTTAGGCAAAATTGCTTTTCCTTGCCTGGTTTCCATGTTCGTTCAAAATACAAGTCTGATTTCCCGGGGGGCTAATCGGAGAAGGAATGGCACCTGTGATGTGCTGCAAAGTTGTTCTCATCCTCGTGATGTTAAAAGTACAGGGTCTTGGGCTGGTGAGTCTCTGTGCTGTGGTTTGGTGAGAGTACAGACCTTGTGGTCGTAACACAATACAACATATTCCTCAATATTATTGCGAGGAGAAGTAACAGAAAACCGTCCTTATTAATCTGTGCTATCCTTTTACCCCTTGTTTTATTTCTCCCAAAGCTTTCGTGCATGTGCATTTCCATTCATACCAAATTCCTGCTAATATGAATATTTTTGTTATGAGCCTCTGCAATGAATGGTTATGGCCATATCTTTATAAAATTGTTGTATAGCATGAAATGCCCAATATTTCTCAGCTCCCTGAATGTTCTTAACTTCTTTTTGACTTTGCTTCTACTGTTCTTTGATGTTTAGCTGTGTCTTTCAGGTGCTAGACACAGATCCAAAATGAGAGTCATAAAACAAAGTAGAAGACAAACGAGACAGTTTACTTTTATAGCACACACAGAGCATTTCTGTTTCAAAAGCAGTCCTTTGTGATTATTCTGACCACAAGACCGTGAGCCTTTGTAAGATCATAGCAAGACCAGGCACATCTAGCAGAGAGGTATGTTTAAGGTCCTGCTGAGGATGCAGGAATCATGACCATCAAGTCTGTCATCAGTTCAATCTAAACTCCTCTTTACAGGATTTGTCATCTTCAATCTTTATTCTGTTTAAAAAAGAACAAATAATGGTAATAACATGAACAACTTTTGTAGTACAGGGTAGTCAGTGAAGAATGGAGAAAGCCGCCCTCTGTCTCTTTGAATGCTCCATTCCCTTCAGCCAATTGATGGTGAATATCAACTCTTCTTCCATAAGAACTGCCATGTGGGATCACACTGAAGAATGGAATGGACTGGAGTTTTAACACTGGTGGGAATGGGATGTTTAAGGAAACAGGAATGTTTTCCTGGCAAACATTCCTACTTGATGGCTGTCAGAGAGATGCAGGCGCTTTCTGCCCTAGGGGTTGCATCTGAGCCGTTGTATTTTCATTATCGATGACGGACTTCTCCTCAAGAACTTAACAATTTCTGAGCCCATTTGCTCTATAGAACCATAGCACTTGGGAGAATTTAGTTTCATCATTTGAAGTGCTGTGTGAGAAGCTGGTGAGGGGTGGTTTTGCAGCCATCCTGGGGTGAGGTTCAGGTGGGGTGCTGCTGACAGCCCCCCTGGGCACAGCCTCCCACCGCTGCACCCCTTGGGCTTCGGGAGTAATTCTGGGCACATTCCCTTAGCTTTATTTTCTTGTTATTGTTTCTCGGATCATAAGTCAGTCTTCACTGGGCCAAAATGAAAAATGACGGTCCTCCCAGTCCTCCTTTGCTTTTCTTTTATCAGCTGCGTAGGGATGGAAAACCATCAATCTAATATTAGATTCCGTTGTAAATGTAACCTTCAGCCTCCTGCAGTTATCACGCAGGAATACACGGGAGCTCCTTGATTAGCTTTTGTTTTTCACTGCTTGGGCATCTTGGTTTTGCCTCCGATAGTTCTCCTGCAGCGAGCCATAGTGTTATCAGAGGTTTGTAGTCACTAATAGCGATTTATTTTAATGACAGTTTCCCTGAATCCCCTCCCGTGCCTTTAGAGATGTGTGACAAGCTTCAAGGCCTCTTACTCATTTACATCTTTGCGAGGAACACGGAGTAGTACTTTCACTCTGGAGAATTCAGATGTGCTACACGCTCATGTTTATTTTATGTGGGTACATTTCGTTAAGTTACCATTGTTACCAGCATGTTCAAGGAAATTACTTTTTATCATGAGTCGGGTGGATATGAAATGCGTGCGACTGTATTTCAGGGAGTGAATTTTTCATGATTATAGCCCATGGGTACTAAATAAAAAATGTCAGCTGCTTGGATTTGGTCGCACTGTAAAAGTGTGCCTAGAAATAATGGATTCGGTAACTGTTTGGGAAAGGAGAGCTATAGCCCTGAACCCTCCTAGGTTTCAAAGCAGAAAATATGTGCACTTAAGTGTAGAGGGAAATGTTTGGTGTTGCAACGTACGGTCAGCACAGTTTTGGAAAGCTGTAGCAGAATGCAGCAGAAAAGGAATGTGAATAAGAGGAGTGTGTATAGTAAACAGAGCTTTTTAGAGCCTAAATTAATATTCCAGAGAATAAAAAAGAAATGGGTTGCCTGTGTGATTTCATGCCCTCCCACATTTGTTCTGCTTTGTCTCACACTTGGGCCACGCTGAAGAACGAGGCTGAGTCTGAAGTCTGCAGAGAGAGGAGTCGTAAGCATCGGAGCTATTAGTTAATGATCCAAAACAGCAACTCTGTTCTGGCTCAGAAACATCCATTGTCTCTTACTCTCACACAATTTCTCCTCCTAAATACTAATGCTTTTCTTTACTTTCTCCTCCTGCTTCCCCACACAAAATTGTACTTAAACTAGACCAAAAAAATCCCCGAAAGGTTAATTTTTCTTTTTGGTGATTTAGAGTGCTCAGTACTGTTAAGTACAGTGATAAATCATTTCTGGACCTATAAATATTTTTATGCATTTGTAAATACGTTGCGCATTGTGTTGCTCTTGGTGCTTAATAAAATAGGGAAATTTAAAATTTGAATGGAAATAATCATCTATATTTGACTGCAGCTCCTGTGAATTCACGTTTTATAAAATCGCACTGTAAAACAGAAAGAAGCAACTTGTGTGCAGCAGAGCTACAAATCTTTGTTCTATTAATCTGAGAAACGAAGACAGTTTTTCCAGTAAGGTAAGTGTGGTGAGGTGGCTGGTCTTTCACGTGCTGAGGCCTCTGGAGGGGCTTTATGTTCATTTAGCTTAAGGTTTTGTATTTTATCACAGCAAAGATAAAGAAAGCAATATTTATGTTTTACCTGAAGTCCCTCTGAGAATACGTCTACGTATTGCTACAAACCCCCAAAATCCTAATAGTCCAACATACGGAGAGTTTGTTATCTAATTGTTTCCCTTTGGTGAGCACCCCAGTCCCTCAGTGCCTGAAGGAAACCCTCGTCTCTTCAGCTGAATTGAGAAAAAATTATAATTGGGAACCAGTAGACTTGTTAGGTCTAGTTTCTTCTTTTCACTGTTCAAATATTCACGCTTCACATGTGTGGCCTTCATGTCCAGTCTAAGACTGCGCTTGAGAAACTCACTCCAGAGATGAGGTAGTTACCTCATCTTTGCTGTCTTTTAATGAGGTGGCGATAATAAAGATGGAAAAACACATACCCTTTGTGATCGAGAAGTCCAAGGACTTTATTGCTGGTTATACACAGGAACCAGGCACAAGAAAATTTTGTTAGTCTTGGAACGTTTCCCACCTGCTAAATATCTAAAAACATTCGACAATATCTAACAGGTTTCTATTTTACTTGAAAACAAATACAGGATATGAATATTTCTCTAGTAATGTAGAGCAAGCTAAATTTGCAATCAGGAATTTGAACAGTTGTCCAAAACAACTGGCTTTTAAAAACTAAAGCACTCCCAAACACTCACACCAGCAAAAGTTGTTTTGTTTTTTTTATTCCCCCCTCACAAAAAATTAACCATCTGCTCATTAGACGTGTTACAAATGGAAGAGTCGGAACGGGGCTGGTGTGACTCCCAGCTTCTTGGCAGAGGCCGAGGGACGTAAGTAGGGTTGAGTAGTACTTTTCAATAATAATAAGTGGGACAGACAGGCCTATATCAGAAATAACACAACCATGTGAGAACTATTTACATTCCAGCGATGCCTATACTGCACGCAGAGCAAGTTTAATAGCCAGTGAGGAGGCCTCTACCACATGTTGCAGGCGTGTTGAGCACTGCAAACCAGTGGAAGACTATTACGAAATTTCTATCATTCACACCAATAGAGAACTCGGTCCTCTGTGAGCTTCCAGTCCATGTTCCATGCCTGTTTTAACGTAGAGTTACCGAATGGCTCAGGTTGGATGGACCTCTAAAGACAATTGAGTCCAAACATATGCTCCTGAAAGCAAATGTGCAATGTAGATAGTTTGTGTCTGGGGTGTACAATTTTTTTGGAACACGGTGGTCTGCCTAAGATATGGAGGAGAATTTATAGAATTATAGAATTGTCTGTGTTGGAAGGGACCTTTAAGATTATTGAGTCCAACCACCAACCTAATTCTGATAAAACCCATCACTAAACCATGTCTGTAAGCTCTATGGCAACCCGGCTTTTGAAAACCTCCAGGGATGGTGCCTCAACCCCTTCCCTGGGCAGCCCATTCCAAGGCTTAAGAACCCTTTCAGTGTTAAATTTGTTCCCAATATCCAATCTGAACCTCCCTTGGAGCAACTTGAGGCCGTTTCCTCTTGTTGCATGGCCTGTTCCTTGGGAGAAGAGACCGACCCCCCCTGGCTACACCCTCCTTTCAGGGAGTTGGAGAGAGCGAGAAGGTCTCCCCTCAGCCTCCTTTTCTCCAGGCTGAACACCCCCAGCTCCCTCAGCCTCTCCTCACAAGACACGTGCTCCAGACCCCTCACCAGCTCTGTTGCCCTTTCTAACCGAAATTTTTTAATTTCAATGCCTGACTGAGGAGCAGGCCGAGACCTGTGCATCCAGCACGCACTTTGATGGCTGTACTGGTGGAGGAGCATGTGGGCGATGCCTTCTGGTGCCTAACGTTTTGTGGTGAAGCCCTCGTTAGGGGTATCTTAAAACTACAGAAAGCGACGACTTTCAAGGTACTGCCAATAAACTCTGGGCGGCTCTGGGTTGACCTGCTTCCCAAATCTGCTTCAGGTATCTTTTACAGTCAAATATCTCTTCAAGATATTGTGAAAAACAAAAATGAAGGAAACACATTTTGAAGTCTAGATTTTTGTTATTGTTTTAACTGTGAGGAAACTGGGGAAACTGGCTGATGCACTTGAAAGGATTAATTAAGATAATTTTTAAATTAGTTTGATTGGAGATGATTATAAACTTTGCTGGGAAATGAGAATTCCATGAATATTCTAGTTTTTATGTAACTGAATAGTAGTTGATGCTGAATAAGCAGTAGTGCTTGGAACATTGACACTAGTCAGGAAGACAAATATGCCGAGTGAAACTGACCTTCATTCTGAAATGAACAAGGGTAATTGCTAATAGAGAAGATGATGAATTAAGATTATCTTCTATTGAGCTGGTACCTCTGCTGACTGCAGCTGTCCCAGCAAGAGTCAAGCATATGGTGATGGAGAACACCTCTCCAGGCATGTGGAGAAAGGGGGGGACACACTGCTATTTACTGAGGGCCTCGTTAGCCCCCTCGATTTTGCTGTAGCCATTCCAACAGGGAAATTAATCATGTTGGGCCTATGTCTCAATCTAGGCGTGCTGCATTGCATCCTAATTAAACACGTTAGTGCTCCATCTCTAGGATCACAGGGTAACTTTTCCTTAAACCTTGTATAATGGCTCTGTCAGGAGAAAGTTGCCATGAAAACAGATACAGAACTGAACTTCAGGCAGAGAAATTCAGCTCCTCTGACATGTACTGCTTTTTTCCGTGAATTGCTGGTACAAGTGAGGAAGGACCAGAAATATTCAGAACTCCCCAAAGTGTTGTTAAAACAAACCAACCCTGTGATAGTAGGTCTAGGAGTGCAAGGGTGGCCCTTGGGATCTCTTCCTTGTTTCAGTGTCTTTTAAATCGTATTTCTAAGGTCTTCTACTTTACCTGCAATTGGGCTTCCATTTATATATTGTGTTTGTTTCCCCACCAAGAGTAAAATAGAAAATACGTAATCACTGGAGTATCATGTGTGACAAATGGAGATTTTTCTGATTGAAGATTAATTGCTTTCAAACCTGTTTTTCGCCTGTTTTAGCTGGGGTTGTTGGCATTAACCGTGTCTCTAGAGTTGACCTTTTAAGAGTAGTCTGAAGCAGCCATCAGTAGCTACAACTATCATTGTCTGCTGCCAAATGCGGCAGTTGAAGCTTAGAAGCCTTTTAATTAGGGTTGGAAATAGGAAGAAAATTGCCTTTTCATTTAGAAGGGGGGTGACTTGAAATCGTGCAAATGCCCTCATTTTTCTGTTCTGGAACATTAGACTGATAATCTGGAAGCACTTTGGTGGCAAGCAAAGGAGGTTTCAGCAGAACCACTATATCTAGAAATGCAAGTAGTATCTTGGGAAAAATGGATTTATGGCCTGCTGTTGCCTTGAGCCAACCTGCTTGTTAATTTGTGATAGATCAAGCTTCTAGCTTTTGTCTTATTTCTGGGGGTAACCTGGGAGTGACCCGTGACTGATGGGCGAGTTGGCTCTCTTGGTCGGGAAACTGCTTTGCATGAGAGGAAAACTGAATTTTTCATTTTGAAACCTCAGTCTGTTGCAGTTTTTCCCCCACCTTCTGAACTGCTTTAGGGTTGACAATTAAGCCTATTTGAGTAGAATCACACCTGGAAAGTGTGTTTTCCAGGGAAATCTTACAACTGCGCTTATCTCTCATCAAAAAAGCTTCAAAAAATGAATAAGTTTGTGTGTTTGTGAATACATGTGTGTATATATCGTATCTCGCAATGTCTGCAAAAATGGTATGAAGCAAAATAGAGGAAATTAAGTGATAAATAGCTGTGAATTACTGCCTTTAGAAGTCCTTTGAGTGATCGTGACCTCATGGATGATGAGCACAAAGTACAAACTTCCCCGATAATACGTTGCACACAGTTTATGTGTAGTGGAATATGTACATTTTAGAGAGTAACTGGAGTCCTCCCTTATGCTGTGGGTCATGATGCGTCGGCATCTTCGTCCCTGCGATCAGAGAGGAGCTGCTGAGAGGGAGAGACTTCGCTCTGACCCGGCAGCAGCTCCTGAGCTCGGGGCTGTCCACGTTGCTGGTGAGTGTGTAAGTCGTGGGCCTTTCATCTTGGGCACATCTCTGCCTTTTTATCTCTAAAAGCTCTGGAAAGATTTAGTTACGACTGAGCATAAACATTTTTTTGAGAATAGAATTATTTTGGCTTGTCCTACAAGGTAAAACCTATTTTCTTGAGTGCACTAGAGAGCTTCCTCGCTGCAGTAAGTGATGGGCATGAGTAAGTGATGGGCATCACTCGGGGTGAGCCATCGATCTCCTCTCCAGAGAACAATGGACCCGTCCTGCATCACCTACCATTACCCATAGCAAAGAAAAGCAAATACAGGGTTTTGGGGGAAGGGAAATAAAGATTTTTCCAGTTTTCAGGTTGTTAAAGGGTTAAAAACCCGCTGTGCATAAAAGGGAAGAAGTATGTTGTGCTCAGAGAAGTTACAGCCTTGTGCGAAGAGAAAATGTTTACAGGCAGGATAAAATATAAGCAATTTAGGAATTATTTGAAAACTCTTTTCCCGTAGATGGGAAATGGAATGGGTGTGAGCAGGAGAGAACGCAGCCCAGCAGATGAAGCATGAAATAAGGTTTTGCAAGGGGAAAACCTTTTTGGGTTGGACGTTAGCCCTTCTTCCCCGGGGGGGCTGTGTGGCTCTGTTCTGGTGGTCTGTACGGTAGAGACGGAGCTTTGGCAGGCTGCGCCGCGCATGATGTCACTGGATGCAGAACATATGCAGGGAGAGCTCATAAACGCTGTTCGCGCTGCAACGGGCTGCCAGATGTGCGTGCTGGAACGCGCCCGGAGAAATGGAAAACCCATCTTTGTAAAGATACTAAGAAATGATAGAAGAATGTCCTGTCCCGGGGCTGCTCTCAGCCGCACGATCGGCCAAATCCAAACCCCCTCTGGGGGTTTCTCGCTCCTGGAGCCCAGGTTTCTGCTCTCGGGAGCAGGCTGTAGAAAAGGCCTTATTCAGCATTTTTTCTGTTCTTCGGAGATGAGCTCCTGTTTTATCCAGAAAACATATCTAGAGTTTCTTAGTGTGAATTATTTGCAGCAGAGGGGAATCAAAGGAGTCCGTTCACTCCAGTTTCCACTTCTACTTCCTCCTGCAAATGGTGACACCACCGTTACAGCAGAGGTACCAGCCGAGGTCTCTTTACCCACACACAGCTCTCTCCACAGATTAACCTGCTCCCAGGGATTATTTAAATCTCTTACTCAACAGTGCTTCATGTGCAATAAAACCAAAGGTGGGTTTACTTTTTTACATCTGGGTGAAAATACCATTTCGTTCTAAATTTTGAGGTCAGCTGAGACTATTTGTGTTCAGTACGGTGTCTCTTACCTGGCTGTGGGTGTAGAGAGAGTTAAATTTAGCTTTAATTTGCCTTCCCTTTGCAGAGGCTCTGAGATTACGGGGAGGAGGGGAGCTGCTGGAAGGCAGCAACAGGAGAACGCCTACGGAGAGTCAGGAATTCCTGATCCAAATGGGACAGCGTTTTCAAGCTTGAGAGACTTTTTCTGTTTGGTGTATTTGTGCTATTTTTTTTTTTTTAATGCTTACTGATGACTTTTCCTGCTAAAAGGCTTCTTGCTAACTAGAGGTACTGTAACGTACACAGGGCTACAAACGGGTCTCCTCCGACAATTGCCCAGATAAATTGCACAGATGCACAGTTTGCTACAGGCTTCATTCTGTAGAGGGAAGATCTACAAGAGGTACGTTTCCAGGCTGATGGGACTCACTTTCTCTGTTATGTCAGAAGGATCAAGACCCAGTGAACCAAATGACTGATTTAACAGGCACAGGGCAGACTGTCGGATTGAGGGGACAACCTGGGGGGTGGCTCCTGGAGCAGCTCACTGCAGTCCAGCAACAAAAATGACTTTTTTTTTTTTTCCTTTTAATTAAGGCTGCAATTATTTGGAATAAACCATTGTAAAACTGTATTAGTTTTAGGACTTCAGAGTTTTGCTTGTTAGGCCTAAGCCTTTACACAAGTTAATTAGAAGGGATTTTTAACGAGAAGGATATTTATAATCCAGGCTTTGAGCAACCTGGTGTAGTGGGAGGTGTTTCTGCCCAGGGCAGGGGGTGGGACTGGATGATCTTTAAGGTCCCTTCCAGCCCAAACCATTCTATGATTCTATAAGCTTCTCTTAAATGTAAATATGAGCTTATTGGCAGCAGTTTACCTAAATTACGATACTTGGAGACTGGCGATGGGGTAGCAATGTGGAAAACTGATGGTTGCTCCATTCCTGAAAGCTTGTGACTTTGCTGTGAAGGACAGAGCAAAAGTCTGTGACCAGAGAGAGAATTTGTCAAACTCATTTGTCTCTCTTCTGTCTGTCAGCGCTTGTGTATGCAGCACCTAAAGATGGCATCGCACGTAACAGTGAAATTCAAGATCGATAGGGCCTTTTCCATCTCTCCTAATGTTAATAGTTCGCAAAGGTTTTAGTTCATTCTTGCCCTTTCTTATTTTTGCTTATACCAGTCCAGTAATTCCTTCCCACACTTGCTCTTGTAGTATCTCTGACCCACGTTCAGTACCTGCTGTCAGAGCTGGTGCGTGTCAGGTTAAAGGTATTGCCACAATCTTCTTTCCACGTGTAATTCCCTCATTACATTTTCAGTTCTAATTGTGTTTTCTGTGCTGCTTCTGGATTAGCAATAACCGGCTGGTGAAGTGCTGGGAAACGAGTGTGGTGGGAGAGGAACAGCGGAGCCTGATGCCTGGAATAAAACGTTCTCATGATCATCCTGTCCGTGTTGGAATCTCTGCAGTAAAAGGCTAAAGTGGTTTGTTTTGCAGCCGCGTGTTCATACACGGGGTTGGTTCCCTTTTGATCAGAATCCTTACCCCTTGCTCGGTTCCCAGTTGCTCTGTGGTTGATTATCAAGGTTTAATTGGCTCATGGTAGCAGAATTTTTGATGCTGATGAACTGATTTACACACGGCCACTGATACGCCCTCTTCAAAAGGAACAAATACTCTTTGTCTTGAGCGAGCTGTAGTTTTATAAAGTCCAGGAGCATAAACCAGATCTTTTTTCAATGGCCAGACTAATTTTAAAGGTCGGTCTGCAAACTTAGCAAATATAACAAATTATTGATCCTTTCAAATCCAATGAGTGAGCTTTGTTTGTCATGGCATGGTGTGAGAAGACCGCTTCCAGCTGCTGAGCTGCATCACAACGTGCGCTGTATCACCGTGGTAGAAGCTTGCTGTGATTTGTTTTAACATAGAGATTAAAAAAAAAAAGAATTTCCAGGTTGGTTGGACGTCTGAGGAGATTGGAAATGCGTTACACAGATTTAGACTCACAGGTCTCTGGTTTGAAGCAGTGTGTGTTTGTGAAAAATGGCTGGTTCCGTGGTGGGACGGAGGCTGCTCGGAGAGCGTTCGCGCCAGAGAAACTGCGGCTTTAATTGGCAAGAAGCAGGTCTGGCTGCTGGCCCCAGCTGGCTGCTGGTCAAAGCAGAGGTCATGGATGAACTGGCTCGTGGAGCCTGGGGGTTGAATTCTGCTGCGGACGCAAGAAGCGGTCCTTATTCTGGGGATTTTGGAGGTGTCAGCAGCCATGGTGTGGGGAAGCAGATAACGTTACTCCGTTCTGTCTGCTCTGTGCAAGGGCAAAGAGGCTCTGTGTCGGGCAGCCGCTGATAATCTCCTTTCTCCAATGGCAAAATCTGTGCTGGAGGGAAAAAAAGAAGGTAAAATGAGAACAGATGACTCTTCAAGACTGAGTTTGTGCTTTTGGGTCTGCTGTGGGATCACCTCTTGCAAATAAATCTTTTATCCATTTTTGTGTAGATGCGGATTGAATACGTTCTTATTTCTGGTTTTTGCAAATAGCTCACCCCTCGCCTTTCCTGTCAGGCTTGGAAGGAAATTCCTGCACGGTCGGCTCCTTCCTTTTCTCCATGTAGAAAAAATTTAGTACCTCTCTAAGCTTTACGTTCTTCCAGTGTTGGATGCTTGAAGACACGAAGTTAAATGAGGCAGTGTTGCTCTTCTGTATTTTTAGGCTGGAGCCAACAGCTGCCCTAGTTATTCTTAAATACGCTTACAACTTAATGCTGAAAAATGTCATTGCAAGTCAGGTTCTGCATAAGTGTGTTGCGATGTAGCAGTGTGCTGGCCTCTCCAGCATAGAACAAAATCGACTGGGACTTGGTGTGGTCTCTGGCAGGTTCTTAAATTCTTATTCTGATGAGCTCTCCCAAGCTTATCGCCCAAAGCAGTGAAGCTAAATAAGACCGTATGAGAAACTCTTCATCGTGGTGGTGAACTAGGCTCTATCTACGTCTGCTCCTCTGAGAGAGATACCCCCTTTTGAAAGAGCAGGCTCTATGAGTGTTGAGGGATGAGGATGAGGCATGTCTGCTCCCTGTGGACGGGTGGTGAGAAGATCTGGGCTGACGGGATTGTCACTAATGAGGACGATACAAGTTAAGCCTCCAACTGGATACGCTTCTCCAACAGCAAGTTGGACTAGATGATGGTTGTAAGTCTCTTCCAACTGGAACTACTCTATTCTATTCTAAGAATCTTAGATGTAGCTCCTCAGAGAGTCCAAATTGTCCCTGCTCCAATGATTTTGGTGATGCTGTATAGTTTTACAGCACCTCAGGGTTGTTTCCCACTTTTAGAATGGTTATCTCCAGCCCGGCAACGACGAGTTATCCTTTGCATTAACTGTAGCCTAAAGAACTGCTCTTTGAACATTGTTTTGAAGAAGATTTATCTCAATTTTTTTTGAGAGCTGGCTGGCTGTATATCTTTAGACACTTTATCGTTGTGCTGGCGTTTGGTTTATTCCTTTTTCCCTTTCTTGTAGCGCCGTGGAGTGCAAAGGGCCACTGCAGAGCTCACTGGGGTGTGGGGAAGGGACGATCCTGCATATGGATGAATTGTGTCACATCTCTTATTCATGCCGTCCCCGCTGAGTATGTGAACAGACACAAACGGGATTCCTGCTCCACATTTTACAAGAAGGTTCAGCAGTAGAACTGCCTATCATTGTAAATCAGTAAGAGAAGACTCCTTAGAGGGTTAGAAGTGCTGTTTCTGACGGTTACGGGATCTTTTGCCGGGTATCTCGGGGCTGGGGAGGGGGTTGGCTGGTGGAACGTGCCTACGTTTCCACTGCGTGGAAGAGACACTTTGAATAGACAAAACAGATCTTTTACAAGACAGTAGTTTTATTGTGTAGCCCTTTCAGAGGAAACTTGAAAAGAATATTAAATTAAACCTTGCATTTCTTTAAATATAGAAAGTAGGTTCTGTGTCCTGAAAAGCAGGAGGAATTTCACATGTGGAGTGTGTCACAAAACTCTGTGAGTTCTTGCCCCATTTCCTCTGCCGGAGAAACCTGTGAGCTCCAAAAAAGGTATTCGTTAAAGCAGTTTGTGGTCTTTTTCTTTTTTCTGAGAAGTTCTATAGATTTTTGATGGACAGACTGTCTTAAGGAAGACTGACCACCCCTTAGCACCGCTTGACTTTGCTTCTGGGGACTCTTGGCAAATGAGACAGTTCCTCTCACTGTGCAGCTCGGTGCATTTCTTACGTGAGATTAATTAACACAGCCTGTCTTTCTCTCCCACCTCTATTTTTGTGAGTAGTCTCTTCAAATTATCCCTTTACTGCCCTGCCCAGCTTTTCATACTAAATAAACTTTTTTAAAGCTTTCTGTGTTCTGAAATGCTGGTCGGTGAAGGCAGGATTTTTCTGTTCTGTAGTGTTACTTCTTTTTGTTTAATTCCCTCTCTCTTTCTGACCCGTCCCAGGAACACCTCCCTCTTGGTGATGGGCTGTGATCTGTCGGGCACCAGCCACTTCTGTGCAACAATCATGGAAACAATAAACGAGCTATTTCTAAACATTTTTAATCCTTTGTGGCAGTCATCAAATTAAACACTGTCTGGGGTTTTTTTTCCTTGTGGTAAAAAAATAATATAGCTAATTCTATAGCATTTACACACCACATGTATAGTTAGCAGTTACTCTTTGTCTTGTGGCTCATGTGTGCTTAGTGTGGTACCTGCTCATGACTTTATTATTTAATGCTAAGAGCATGTTTTTTCCTGCCTGGTTCCACCGTGCTGTGAGCACCTTCTAAAGCTGGCTGCGAGAGGAGCTTAGGTTGTATCAGAGAAACACAAAACGGACAGAAAAGTGGATTTTGAAACCCGTGTGTGCTCTTTGAGCGCTCTTGCTGACATCTTACAAAAGGCACCGGTGCAAAGCGCGGTTTATTGATCTTCCCTCTGAGCTTATTGGGAATATCAGCGCTTAAAGCAGTCCAGAAGATGTGCTTTACCCAGATAACAGAATGCAGCTCCAATCTGTAGGTGCATTCCCAGGATTTCCTGGATGAGAAGTAATGGATCAGCTGATGTTCTTTTCAGTGCCTGATTTTTCTCTGTGTGTCTGTTATTGGGGCCGCTAACGGTGTCTGGGGGGGCTCTACCAGCACCTGCAGCAGCACCTAAAGCAAACACCTTATTTTTAAGGTGAGTTTTATGGCTGGGTGCTGCTGTTTGGTAATTTTACGTTTGGTTAGAAGTAGCAGGGGTGACCTACTGGGGTTTTCTAGCACTTTGAGAAACTTCCTTGTACACTTTTTTGAAGTGTGCTCTTAACACTTGCTGGTTTGGGTAATATATAAATACCTGAAGGGAGGGAGCAGAGAGGACTGAGCCAGGCTTTTAATGGTGGTGCCCAGTGACAGGACCAGAGGACATGGGCACGACCTGAAGCACAGGAGGTTCTGGTGAACATCAGGAAACACTTCGTCACTGTGAATGTGATGGAGCAGGTTGTCTGGGAGGTGCTGGAGTCTCCCACCCCAGAGACGGTCAGAAGCCACCTGGACACACTCCTGGCGGTCATCTTGGGGTGTCCCCTGCAAAATGGTCATCTTGGGGTGTCCCCTGCTTGAGCAGGGGCTTGGATGAGGTGACTTCCAGAAGTCCCTTCCCACCTCAGCCCTTCTGCCATCCTGTGGTTCATTGCCAACAGACAAACTGCCAGGCACTAAAGGGAAGGGCGCTTTTCTGGATTGGCCACGTCTGTTTTCATTCTTAAACTTGTGTTTTTCAGTAAAGGGCAGTGGCTGAAGCTGCTGGTGGTTGAAAGGCAGGTCCTGCCGAATGGCCGGAGTTGCTTGGCAACGAGTGGGAGCAGGGAGGGAGGTGAGGAGGAAAGAGCAGCTTTGGAATAAACACACGGCAGCATCCCCGAGGAAATCAGCGGCGTGTGGAACGGGAGAGTTTCCTCAAACACCTGCAGCATTTGGGAACGTTTCTCGGGGATGTGGGGGAATATTGGGAAGATTGGAACATGGAATGAAATCGTGGCTGCCTTTGAATTCTGCCACTTACAGTCAAAAATATGGAACTATTTAGGGACAGGACATTTCTGCTTTGGAAAAGCAACACAGATTTCACCAGAAGCATCACCTCTGTGGGAGGTCAAGCTCTATTTGTCAAGTTTTTTGATCAAATTAGCAGCGTCACTAAAGAAACAACTGCCAGTCTCCTCCTCTCAGGTGTTTATTTGGTCTTTTTTGTGCTGAAAGCCACTTTCTGGTCCTTCTGGCATAACCAGTTAGAAGTGAACCCACGTAACTCCTGGGTGTCAGGGGGAATAAAGAAAACTGAAGTCAGCAGGAGGTATACAAGAATCTCACTTTTAAGGGCAGAAAGACAAAAGCTCTTCAAGCTGGGTAGCACTTTTCACCTGCAGTTTGACCAGATTCCCCGTGTGCCCACAGCATTAGAAAATCTGCACTTGGGAATGGGGGGAAGAAGAACCTAAACTGGTCACAAGTCTCAGAGCATCCTGGTAAGTAATTACATGGGGTGAGAAAGCCCAAAGGGTGAAGGAATAGCAGCTGGTTTGACCACAAGGAACGGTACAGACAATTCCATGGGTTTATATGCTCAGGATAAAGATGGGCGAGGAAGAAGGTGGAGCGAGATGATCCTGCTGGGATGAACGTACAGTCCGGGCTGCCTGGATTTTCTCCTGGCTTAGAAAAGAGTCTAAATCCTACAACTTCGGTCATGAAATATTCACCTTTGATATTAACTGTTTGGCTGGAATTAGCAGCAATGACTCCGCTTCTGTTACGGGCAGGTGTAGGGCCATCCTGTGCCACTTCTAATCAATTAATTTCCTGCGTGCCCAGATAATTGTACTTTCCTTCCCTTAATGCCTTTTCTGGTCCCCCATTGTCATGAGAGGGGCAGATCTTCAGATTTCTTCCTTGAGGCAGCAGATGGTGATGGAGGTCAGGGAGGGAACACGGGGAGAAGATCCTTCTCCAGGAGAGGACAGATAGCAGAAAGGATACTTTTTGGTAAATCTTTGCCTCCCAAGTACTACTTTGACCCACATCTTGACTGAATTACACTTGTCTCCATAGCAGCAGTAATTGTGCTTCCTACGGAAAAAGGGAGGGGGAAGTCGTAATTAGAAGCAGGTCCCAAACACGATGTTTTCTGCTCAGAATCATGTAATGAAAGAGCTGGAGCTTCTTAAGCCAATAACGGAGTCACAACCGACAGTTCAAAAGCAAACACCTTCCTTGGTAGGATACAGTTAAAATGTGAGATGTATTTCCTATCCCATAAACTACAGAAATACATGTTTTGCCATAAGGCTATCATAAATATTTCACAGGCACATTACATTTAAATAACGTTTCTCTTGGTGAATACAGTTTCTAGCCAGAAAATGTCTTATTTGTGTCTGAAACTTTCATCCTTGGGCTTCTTGATCTGGAAGTTCCCCATCTCTGGCTTGCAGGGTGCTGTAGATAATTAGCTTTTCCCTTGCAAATAAAGAAGGATTTGGGCCCCTATAATGATTTCTGAAAATTTCAGAGTATAGATGTAAGTGTGTGCCCACGAGGACTCGGAGTGCCCTTGAGTTACTTCTTCCCCATGTTTTGTCGTCGTTTGTCCCTGCTGCAGATGAGTTTCAGTGTTTCAATCCTTTTAAATTCTGTTAAAATTGCTCACCCTTGGGTGGAGAGAATTCTTTCTAGTTCCTCCTGCAGAGACCTGGAAATTATTTGTGTGTCCTACACGGTTCTGACTTGTTGAAGTGGTGGCCATGGAGTGTGCTGGCTTTGGCAGGTGATTTCCTTCACAGCCAACTGTCTGGTGCTTTGGTTTAGATTTGTGGCCAAAAACAGTGTTGATGGTAACACACAAAGGTTTCAGCTCTTGCTGAACCATGACTGCACCCCATTAAGGCTGCCTCTGCTTCTATATTCTATATTCCATATTCTATATTCTATATTTTATATTCTATAGAGTAAAAGTAGTGCTTAGACGTGTGTGTGTAAGTAGTTAGAGCCACAGTCAAGGTGCCAACAGAGATTCTCTTGCTGCGCTGTGGAAGGGCAGGGGATGAAACAGGACAGTGTGTAATTCTCTTTATTTTTCTTCTCTTTTTTTGTCCCCCCCCTTTTTTTTTTTGTCTTTTCCTTCTCCAAGGCATGGAGTAGGGCTCTGGTTTAACATACCAAGGGGTGGCACAGAGAACCATGTAGTGTTTTGCCATTTCTTTCCCAAAGGACATGAAATGGTTGGAGTTTCAACACGAGACTCAATCCATTAATTAAAAGAGAACTGCCTGGTTTTATAGCAAAAGCCCCAAATGGGGAAGAAAATATGGATGTGCATTTGCATGCCCTCCAAAAACGAGTGGGTTTTGGTGGGTTTATTTTCCATATACATTCCTGGCTTACCCATCTCTGCACAGGAGCCTGTCTCTGGTGGGAACAGTTGCTGCCTCCCGTGTTTCTGCCCCACAGTGACGTGTGTTAGAGAACCATGGAATGGGTTGGGTTGGGTTGGATGGGACCTTTGAAGGTCATCAAGTCAACCCCCTGGTATCAGGGACGTACCACTCCGAGCCAGGTTTGCTTTCTGAAGAAAATATTTACAAACGAATGCCTGGCAGCCAGGGTGAGGAATCACAAGGAGGGACACCTGCCCTGTGGGGTCCTGTGTCCCCTGTGACCAGCGTGGAAGAGAGAGCCCGTTCCTCCTGTCCCAGCTCAGGTGTCTGTACTTGAGAGGGGACTCTCCATCACAACAAGATTAGCCCTAATCTTACATTAACCTATTTGATCATTTCATGGTACCACTGAATCGTTTGTAATTAGTAACAGGCACCTACAGCCCTCAGATAATTTGGCCCGTGGCCCCTCCGGCTTCATGGATCCAGTTGCCAGAAATAAATGCTTTGGGCTTTTTCCTTATCTTCAGTTCAGTTCCGCATCTCTTTGAACTAAATCATGCTACAACTCTCTAATTAGTCTTAAGCAACCAGTTTTTCTCAGCTGCTTCTCCTGTCAGAAGTGGTATTTTCCAGATAAGTATATCCTCATTTTTCAAAGCCCTCTCCTTGGTTTTTCAGCCTGGATTATACTTTTGTGAAAAGAGCTTTTTTCTGCTTGACTAAACAAAGTATTTTCTGAAGTGATTTTCAGTCTTTTGAAGAGAGTCAGCTGCTGAGATGTGAACCCCAGGTAACCTAATAATGAAAATAATCCCCGCTACTGCTATACAGTGTAGGACAATTAATCTTTATTATCAAGAGAACAGGCGAATTGCTATACTCCAGTAGCACAAAGCAACAGGAACCACAGGTGGATGGACCAGGAGACCAGCATAGAATCATAGAATTGTCTGGGTTGGAAGGGACCTTTAAGATCATCCAGTCCAACCATCAACCTAACTCTGATAAAACCCATCACTGAACCATGTCTCTAAGCACTATGGCAACCCAGCTTTTAAATACCTCCAGGGATGGGGCCTCAGCCTCTTCCCTGGGCAGAATTTTAGGGACCTTCAAAGCTCTTCTAATCCACCTCCCCTGCAATGAGGACATCTTCAACTAGACCAGGTTTCTCAGAGTCCTGTCCAACCTGATCTTGAATGTTTCCAGGAATGGGGCATTGACCACCTCTCTGGGCAACCTGGGCCAGTGTCTCACCACCCTCATCGTAACAAATTTCTTCTTTATATCTAGTCTGGATCTCCCCTCTTTCAGTTTAAAACCATTCCTCCTTGTCCTGTTGCAACAGGCCCTGCTAAAAAGTTTGTCCCAATCTTTCCTGCAGAGAGTAAAGTCCCTTCTCTTTATAGGATCCATTTTCTTCAATGCTGAATTTAGCGTGTGGAAATTAAAATAATAAAAATTTAAAATTTTGCATAATATGCAAAAGCTTTGTAGGACCTTGAATTGCTTTCCATCCTGCCCTATTCTTGCTCTTTACTCTGCACTCTCTGATGTACCGTGGTGATGCTGAGGGACCCCAGCACCTTTAGCTGAACTTCAGGCTTCTCTTTTCCCAAAGGGCGGGCAGGTTGTGCGCCCAAAGCACCGTTACCGTGGAGGCTGGGGGTAAATCCTGATTGTAAGTTGCACGAGAACTCCCCATAAATCACTGTCTAGAGATGAGTCAGCACTTGCTGATTTCTTATTGCTTCCAGAACTCCAGCCCACCAATTCCTACACCTCAGGGGACTTCCCTTTCTCCCAGACTGGGGGAATTTTCTGAAATACTGTCTCTTTTCCCTAGTCCAGCCTCAGACAATCGCCAGGTGCCGGGTTTGTGTTCATCGCGCCGGTTGGAGGCAGACAAAGCGATAGAGGGGGAATCGTTGTAATGAATTGAAAGCTGCTTTAATAAAATCAGAAATAAGAGGATTTGATTGTATTATGCTTCGTCAATTTGCCGGGGGACTTGGCTATTAGGAGCGTGATCTCCATCCCTCTTGCTGTGTTGGTGTATCGTTAACCGTTGAAACGCCGGCATCTCAGCTGCTGCCTAAGCTGTAGAACGACACAATAAACTGAATTCCTGTATACTTTGGAGAGCCTAACTTGCAGTCTGCTCCCCAAGCCATCTCTGAGAGGACTGTTTTCTGCTTGCAATATTTGTGAGTGCTTCCAGGAGATGCACTTTGCTTGAGTAGAGGGGATTTCAAGGTGTGACAAAGGTATGAGAACATAAAAATTATTAGAAATGGAGGGTTATGCAAGAAAGGAGATACTTCCAATAGTTTTCGGTTCTTGCCACAGATTAGTTTTGAATAAGACACTTTAGAAGTTTGGTTTTTTCATTGAGTTGTAAGATTGAAATCTAATACCAGGTACGTCTTAATAACACACAGCTTTCATCTCTGTTAGTCAACATCTGTAGGAGAAAAGGGACTATCTGGTATTTGGCACAATATACTGGACTGTCAGACCCACGGTCTGAATTTTAAAAGTAACAATAAATCAGGAAAAGAAAGAAAAAGAAAAAAAGGGTATTGGTATAGCCAGTCATTTGGCTGGTTGGTTTTGTGCCAACCAGGGAAGAGAAATGGGGACCTTAAAAGCAGAACCAAAAGTCATTCTGCATTTCAGTTAGATAAGTCTATGACTTTGAAAGAGTGAAGAATGTTTGCCGTTTCCTTCAGATGCCAGGCATTTATGCTGGCTTTATTCTGGGTATTTTCTGTGGCTTTGAAAAGAGCGCCAACATTATTTCTTTTTTCAACAGCAGGAAAAAAAAAAAAAAAAGAGTTTAAATATAGCAGAAATGCCAATCAGTGGAGTAGGAATTAAGATCAGGAGTGAAGCAGCTCACTCCCTTTTGTGACAGGTGTGTACGCACAGCTCCCGCTCTGCTTCCTCTTAATTATCTTTACTCGTGAAGAATTTCAAAAACCTCCTGTTGATCATGTCAAAACAACACATTTTGCAATCTGTCCCTGAATTAAATTAAGCTTCTTTCTGACAGCGTCGCGGTAAATGGCATTGTCTGATGCGGAGCCTTTATTCTCCCGGCTCGAGCACTGGCTCTGCCACGTAGAGACCTCCTCACAATTCCCGGTGCTGGGGTTTTAAATTGGTGGAAATCCCTGGGTTTTGGGGCACGGCAGCTCTGCTGAGATGGAGCTCCTTTTCTGCGCAGCCGCACCTCCTCTTCTCTGTCCCTCCTGCTTTTCAAAGCTTTGCTTTTCTCTTGCACTTCAACCCAGGTGAATCGTGTTGTGTTCGTGTATTAAGGATTTTTAACTCCCCTGAGACTGTCCATTTTTTAGGAAACTGTCTCAGAACAGCAGGAAGAGCTCAGGGTGAAGCTCTGGAGCCGGCCAGAATCGCTTCCCCTGCCCAGCTCTACCTTCTGCCAGCGGCGTCCGTGTCGGAGAGGGAAACAGCAGAACAAACTCTCCAACCACAGACACCCCAGTGATAAATTTCTAGTTAAATTTCTTCAACAAGGAAATCAGGTTGCAGATTTCAGCAAGTAGGATTTTTTTTTTTTTTTTTTTGTGACCCACTTTAGTACTAATTTCTACAAGAAATTTATTCCGTTTTATTTATTGGGGAAAAAAAAGACAGAGCAGATTTCTCTTTGAGTAGAGAAAAAGTTGCATTTCAGTAAAATAAATAATGCTGTTATTACCAGGGAGAAAAGCCAGAGCTTCTTAGAATCAAATCAGTTCTTCCATCCTACAGCAGGATCTTGGTAATAATGCACTTACTTTATGGACCACATTTTGAATCTTGCATCTGTTTTATTCAGATAAAGCAAAGCTCAGTACTGAGAAATTTCCTGGGTTGTTTCCAGTGTGACAGGTTTTCTGTTGTTACAGCACACTGCAACAGGAGGACATGGCAGGGCAAGAACTTAACGGTTTTCTCAATTTGATGGATATAAAAGATGTATTAAGAATTTTGCTCCAGGCCCCTGTGCTGGGGTTGGTGTGTCTCCTGTGGTTTCCCTCTGTGGTATCACACCGAGTGCTCCAGGCACAGGGAGGGAAAGCTGGGATTGCCCTCAGTGCACCTGAGACAACCCGGGGTGACGGGGAGAAACCCATGCACTGAATAGGAAATTACATGGGAAAATCCACTTTCATCCTAGTTGTTTTTTTTCCTCTTGGTTGTGAGCTCAAAGAACAGGCTCTTCTCCCCCAAAAACCACCCCCTGCTGCCCACTCTAAATTTAATACCGTGTTGGGAGCAGCACAGCACGGGGTGACTTTGGTCCAGCGTTGCTTTGTCTGTTGGGCTTTAAGACATGGTGGGACTTCTAGCTTTTCTTTTTTAGTGATTACAGCCTTTCGAGTGTTGCCCCAAAATGGGTTTCCTGGAACCAAAACACCCTGTCGGGGGGTGAGCCCAGAGCTTTTGCGTGTTGGAGCATCACCAGTAAACCACGTTCTGGATTTAAATCACCGCTTTGGATTCTACTGTGGGGAAAAAAATGTAACTGTGAGGGAGGACGGCGTTATTTTTTCTTATTTTGCATCTTGCACGTTTATGAGGCTGGGATGGGAAGGGGTTTGCCATCCCACGTGTGCCACCGGGGGGAGAAACCCCATCTCTTGAGCTGGGATTTGGTTGCAACTCGTGGCAAAAAAACCAAACAACAGAACAACGACAAGAGCAGCAGCTTTGCTGACGAACCCCAAAACCTCTCATTTTACCTCTTCTTCCGATCCCGGAGGTGTAGGTGACCCCCCCGCTGCCAGATCCCACCCCGCAACCGCCGGGCTCCCCTTCCAAAGCGGCCGCCATGGCGCACGGCGGCACCCCCCCCTTCACCCCCTCCTCCGTTTTTCCTCAAATTCACCCCGTTCGCACCTCCATGTCCCCGTCATCCCCTCCC
>NW_015090858.1:106704-136026 GCF_001431845.1 Calidris pugnax | reverse complement strand
GTGGCGGCGGCGGCTCCGGTTCCATCCCGCCCGGCACCACCGGCTCCTCCCCGGGCTCTTGGCAGCGCTTTTTATTGACATTCTTTTAAGGGAAAATGGAGCAAAGTGAGTGTGTGCTGGTGCCGCCCCTCCGCGGCTCTGACCCCTCATCCTGGCAGCTGCGGGCTATTAGACTTTGTTTTTTATTATTATTTTTCTTTTTCCTTGTGTTCTATTTATTTATTTATTTTTCGTTGTTTTCTTTTTTTGGGGGGAAACAAATAAACCAACCAAACCTCTAAAACCCAAACCAAAAACCTGCTTGAACCAGCAGGGCTCCCTCCTTCCTTTGTAGCGTGATGTGTGATGCTGTGTTTTGCAGCGGGGCAGAAATGGGAATCAGATGTGAGAGGCGTGAGAGCGTCTCCCGCCCCGCGGGGCTCGGACCCCGAATCCGGGGGGCTTTGGAGGAGCATCCTGAGCCCAGCCTTGGGTTTGTCACCGCAGCCCCGGGCTGATCCGTCAGGCTTTGTGTCACTCATCCCTCATCTCACCTCAAGCTCTTCCGTTATCATTTTTCCCATTTTATTTTTTTTTTTTAGTCGGTTTGTCACCGCAGCCCCAGGCTGATCCATCAGGCTTTGTGTCACTCATCCCTCATCTCTTCTCAAGCTCTTCCGTTATATTTTTTTTTTTCGTTTTATTTTGTTTTTTAGTCTCTTCTAGAGAGAGGAGTTCTTATTTCAGATCATTGTGTCGGCGGCAGGATGAGCAGCTGACAGCCCAGCCCCTCTGTGCCTCCTTTCAAACCGGGTTTAAGATGTCTACAAGCTATAGATTTGTTTTTTTTTTAAATGTCTGTTTTTTCTATTTTCAACTGAATGTGCAGTCGCTGCTGTGGTTATGGCTGTGGAAACCCCTCCAGGCCATGGTTACAGCAGTATCGACTGAACCACTGAAATATTATTCTTGGCTGCTGGCTGGACTCCTCGGCTCTGGAAGATTCCGTTCCGAGTGTCAGGATTCACTCTGCAGCGTTGGCTCACCCCCGTGTGCTTAAATCACAGCCTCAGTTGGTTATTTATTATTTTTTTTTCTCTGCATTGTTCTCTGTGTCCAAATCGAGTCGATTTTTGGGCGACCAGATTTGCTGGTGTAGAGGGTTCTGAAGGATTTGTCTGAACTGTCAAGCGTCTTGCTAGTCCGAGCGAAAAGCAGTTCCTGCCCCTGCTGTGATGTGATGGAAACTCTGCTCGTGCTGGAACAGGGTCTGTTTTCTGCCGTAGCCCCGGTGAGGTCTCAGCAGAGGTTGGTGGGTCGGGGTTGCCAGCAGACTCACGTGAGAGCAGCCGGGGTTTCTGGCCCTTTGTGGTGGTGCCGTCATGTGCTTTACAGAGCGCTTTTAAGAAAATGACTCATGCAAACCGCTGGAGAAGGTTTCTTAATGGGACGCAGAATGAGAGAGACAGTCTGGTGGCCAGCCTTCCCGTAGCCCTGGGTCGTTTGTAGCTGTCGGTCGTTTCAGAAAGTGGCTTCTGAGAAGCTATTTACCCCCCTCTTCCCCGTTAAAATGCCCAGATGTGAGAGCTGGGGGTGCAAAACCCGACCGTGTGTGCTGCTCTGCTGGATTAGGAGCCTTGGCTCATTTATTACATTTGTATTCGTGCTCTTTTGCTTTGCCTGCTTTTTATTATTATTAAATGTTTAAGGTGGTTTTTTTCATTGAGGGATTTCTGCTTTTACCACAGTTGAGCTGCGCAGCGTAGGATCACGTGCAGTTTATTAGTCCTGTGTGTAAACCTGGAGTAATCTCCTTTGTTTGGTGATGCTGAGATACATCCATCGCGCGGAAGGCGTTACCTTGCCTTCAGCTAATGAAAAAAAGAGTTTGCATTTGACTGAAATACTTGTTTTCTGTTCTAAACCACATATATTTTTCTAAGTATAGAAAATTACTATTTACTAATTTTTTTCACAAGCAGCAGAACTAATAAAAGAGCCTTTTCCTGTGGTCTTCCACGACTTGCCTCCAGCTCTGCTTCCCTTCGGGTTCCCCCTGCAGGTGGCTGGTTCAGAGCAGGTTCCTGTTGGTGGCCCAGGTGGCCACTGCCATGGCAAAAGGTCAGTGAGCCCCAAAAACCAGCAGAGTTGGGGTGGGGGGACGGGTGGCTGCAGTGTGCTGTGTGAGCCTCATTCCTTGGGAAACCAGGCTAAAATTCAAGGCTGAGATGTTCCAGTGTGTCAGGGTGAGCACAACTGCACCAACAACTTCTCCAGAGGCTGGTAATTAAATGATACATGATGCGGGTACAGATATGGCTGATACGTTTTACCAATTATATTCTTTGAAAAGCATAAAATTAGACATGTTAATATGTCGAGTGGCTCAGGCTGCAGGAATTACATCTTTCTTGCCAGTCCATCCCTTGGCCAGGAGGATGAGGTGCCACCTGCACTGCCCCGGGGATGCTGGCCCAGTGGCTCCCTGGTGATGGGACCAGTCTGTGCTGTGCTGCTGGATCCCATCGCCCCGGGCTGCTCCCACCCATCCTCACCGGGATGTGCCAAAGCCTCTCGGCCGAGGAGAAAAGGGAATGGGTCGGATGGATGGTGGGTCGGATGGATGGTGGTGTGTTCTTGGTGATCCCATCCTCACCGGGATGTGCCAAAGCCTCTCGGCCGAGGAGAAAAGGGAATGGGTCGGATGGATGGTGGGTCGGATGGATGGTGGTGTGTTCTTGGTGATGCAGAGTCTTTTATCTGTGAATAATAACAGTAATACTACTAATATGCAGAGTCTTTTATCTGTGAATAATAACAATAATACTACTAATAACAACAACAACAACAACAAAGCCATTACACTTGTGATCATGTAACGGGGAGCTGGAGCTCAGGTGAGAGACCACTCCTTTCAAAATTATTAAAGCCAGCAAGCTGAAAACACAACAACAAAGCCATTACACTTGTGATCATATAATGCTCTCTCAGGTGAGAGAGCATTCCTTTTGAGATTATTAAAGCCAGCAAGCTAAAAAAAATAGTGTTTCAGGTTTATTGTGTGTTATTTAAGGCAAGGTGGTAAATTGGGCACGCTTAAGGAGCCTGATAACGGAAACTGTTTCAGATACTAAAAAAAAAATGCATATAGTTACGATAACGAAATGCTCAGTTACGATAACTAAATGCTGGGCAAAACCTGAAATCACTGACTGTGTCGGGTGCAGATTTCATGAAGGATTCAATAAATGATTAATAACAACACAGTGATGAGCTGCAATATCCCTTTGTGACTGACACGCATAAGTTATGTAGCTTTACCGGGAGCGTCTCAGTAAGAGGATTCATTCATATGTACTAACTCCTCCATAAACAAATAGCTTTTTCTGTTTGCCTGCAGTACAGGAAAAAAAACCCATGCTCTTAGTACATTCATGCAAATCTCATTATATTTCTGTCATAACTTAGTCTTTTGAGATCTGTATTGGTTTGGTGTGTTTTTTTGAAGTCTGAATCTCTGGTATTATGAGATGTCCAGTTCCTCTTGGGATTAAGTTACATGTTGTAACAGGGTGTTTTATCTTGGACACTGTCATTTTTAAAAAGCATAATGGTAGGATACAAAAGCTGCTTCTTCCCCCCAGTTTTGTAACTGGCAGTTATCAGAGAGCACTTAAAAGCATTCACAGTGAGCTTTCCTACGTCATATTGCTTAAGAGGCTTTTAAAATCTAAATCCACCCTCTTAGATGCTTAAATAAACAAAAATGGATAGTATTCCTGACCTGTTGAATATTGTAGCTCTTTTCCATTTAAGGCCATACAGCACTTGGCTCTGGAATGATGTTATGCCTGAATTGGTAGCAATCTGAGTCGGTAATGAGTCTTCTGTGGAGTGATAGAGCTCTGGCCTCTTAGCAGCCACCTGGAATGAAGAAGATCCTTCTGGAGATGTGGGCTCCAAGGTTATGAAGGAAAGGTTCTTAAGCCTTGGAATGGGCTGCCCAGGGAAGGGGTTGAGGCACCATCCCTGGAGGTATTTAAAGGCCGGGTTGCCATAGTGCTTAGAGACATGGGTTAGTGACAGTTTTTATCAGAGTTAGGTTGATGGTTGGACTCGATGACCATAAAGGTCCCTTCCAACCCAGATACTTCTATGATCCCATGGGAACAGAGATGAGCGGAGGCAGCAGGAGCCCCACGGACCCTGTTCCCACACGTGTGGGGTTGTATACGCCTGTAACTGACACTCTGTTTTCCTGACATAACGTTTTCCTTATGCACAAGAACAACAAATGCAAAGCTTAGTTTCTTGTAACCGCTGGTATTTTGTTTGAGTTTATACGGTTTTTACAAATCCTGCAGCAGCTGTTGCCATACGTGTCCTTATTGCCCCAAAAGAATGTGCTTCAAAATGCTTTACTTCAAGCCTTTGATTTACTCAGCAGAAAAGAACTTCATTGGACAAGGCAGTGCTAGAAATGAGCTTCCTTTGGCTTCATTTGTGGATGTGCTTTATTCCTCCTCTTCTCTGCAAGCGCTTTTAAAAGTCTGTGTCTTTTAGGCTTTCATAATAACCTAGTTGACAGGGTCATCCAGTAGGGATTGGTGATTCCTCTGGTTATTATCAAAGATAGATGTGTGTTCTGGCAGAGCAGAACCGGGGGTTAATCAATAGGATGGATCAACATACAATTCACCAAGAAATAATTCCCCCTCTGTTTCCTAAACAGGGCATTTAATAGGAATACTCTCTGCAGTAAGTGCTGTAGTGGAGAATTTCAGAGCAGAAGATAATTACTTGTAATTATAGAAACTTCTACAGGGGAAATTGTCTAAATTTGTTCCTGTTAAGAAATGGAATTACTCTGGTTGCAGCATTTGAATCCTTTTAGGAGATTAAGGCTTCATTACTGCGAATGGGCTTTGTAACCTTCTGGTGTATCTAAAATCACCCTTTTAATCCTGCTCATCCCTTTCAATTTCTACTAAAACTTAGTTTGGTTTAGAAGAAAAATCAATAAGATGCACAAAGCTTCTCTTAAACTGGGTCTGTTATTTCAAGAGCTGACAAAAGAGGTTAAAAATGAGCATAGAGAAGCACAAGAAGGAAGTTAGATGTGGGTGAAGGTGAAAGAGGAGGTGATTATCAGCAAAGTTAAGAACTTAACTCCTTATAGCAAAGGTGTTACGTGGAAAAAATAGGAGTCCTCAGCTGCAAAATGAAATTAGTGCTTTTTAAGCGTATTTCTAATATCCTTCTCTGGGCTACTTTAAGCAGAAGTTTATCCCCTGCTCTGGTTAATGGACCCTTGTAATAGGGATTCCTGGGTCAATTCATAAGAAGAGCAGCAGCTTGGATTGCTAAGTGTATTTAACTGGGAACTTGGATTATAGGTTTGACAGGAACAGCTAAGCATCCAAATCTGACAAAATACAGGCAGAGGGAAATTGTACAGTTTGTGATTTGTTTATTTTTTTGACAATGAGTAGTAAGTCGTGGTTTTAGTCTTTTTTTTCCCATTGTATGGAAATACGACTCTTCCTATCAAAGTTGTTTATCGTTTCTTTTATTCTTATGTTTATTATTTATTAGCTTGCTGCATTTAATGGAGTAAACAAGGACTGTGAGCTGAAGCAAAGTGTGACATCTTATTGCAAACTATGTTTACATGCCTTCCCTGGGAGCATGAACAATGCAGCGACTTTAGCTGTTTTAATAACCCAGATCGGCGCTTGTTTAGCTTTTTTTCTGACGTACGGTGCATTGGAACAAAACCATACAGCTGAGATATTTGGGAATATTTATGGGATAACCTAGTCTGAACCTCTGGAATGGGGATTCTCTGGGACAGCTCTGCTGGTACAGGACTCGGATAAATTCCTGCAGTTCTGGGAGCTGTCGCCTCCTCAAATTAATTCAGATGCTGTTTGTGAAGAAGCCAGAACACGTTCTGAACTAAACTGCCATCAGAGCGATACAGCGACTGTCTGATCTCATGGTAAACGATGCTGGTTTCCTTTCAGAATTTTTCCTGTTTTTCTTTGTACCTTGTCATTATTATTTCCTTTTCTGTTATGATTATCTTGTAACCTGCCAGGTGACAATACCAGCTCGTCTACCTTAAAACCCAAGTCTGGAAGGGAAGGGAAAGTAAATCCATTGATATTCTGCCAACTATCCGCGTTTCTCTGACAAAACCTGCTGTTTTGTACCTTCCTTCAGCAAACGTGCCAGGGCAGCCCGTCCATAAGCCTCCCATCTGGGTGACTGCAAGGGGCGACTCTGCCCTTCTCTGGAAGTGGAATCACACCTGAGCAGCTGTGAATTCACCTCCAGAAAATATTCTACTGTTTTTACTCCTTAAGTGGCAGGAAGGAGGGACTTAGAAGGCTGATACATAAAATATCCAGCTGTGTTATTCATGTTAATTAGGACTTTACAGAGACTGTTACGACTTGGCACCGTCCCATTTTCCATAGAAATGTTAATCTGTTATGGTTGGAGAGCTCTTTCGTGGGTTTCTGGGTTCTGAATCTCAGCTCTTGCTCTGATACAGACCCTATAACTGACACATGTGGGCAGAGGGACCCCACTGCCACAACGTGGCATTCACAACACAGTGTCTTCTCGCGTGTCCCTGGACTTCTTGGCATGTCCCTGGTGCCATGTTCTGGTTTCCCAGTTACACCAGTGAAGTACCCAGGGACCGTAAAGCCATGAGTTTTGGCGTGGTGGGGACGTTCTTAGCTACAAGCCCCATGACCATAAAAGACGTTAAAATTACGGAACTTTGAAAAGCAACAGCCTTTGGACACAGCTTCCATCGTTATGAGCTTATCACAGTGAGCTTTGGTTGGTGGGAGTCCTGTGGACAGCCAGTCCATCCTCTCCCAACTGAAGCCCTTCTGTGTTTAGAAAAGCCATTTTTCTTTTAAAACTCTGCCTATCTTCTTGCTGCTACCTTCTTGTTAGCATAGCTGCTCATCTTGAAAAGTCCACGGGTAAACTTTCTTTGATGTAGAAAGAGCTGAGAAATGATTTTGAAGGGATGTTCAGCTTCTGTCTGGGGTTTTCTGAGAGGAGATGAATGTCTGGGAGGACATCAATGCAGCTCCGATGAAAGAGAGGGAGAAACCATCTTCCTTTCAGGCAGCGAAGTGGCTCCCTCAGTAAATATTCCTGTCCAGCCCCTGTTCTCTTCAGTGTGCCACCAGTTATTAGCAGCACAATAAAGAATAGGTTCCTTAGGTTGTATGAAAAGCAGATTGAGCTATAGGGTATTTTACAGTGAAGAAATGTGCTTGAAAGGGAGCCAAAAGCTGTCATTTCCCTTTTCATCTGTTAAAAAGTGCATTAACACTGTCAATCAGCAGGCTTCAGAGGTTAGGCAAATACAGTCAGCATCTGCCAATGAAATCAAAGATTTAACACATCTCGGTATCAAAGTTACATTAAAGGGAGAAATTTGCCATATGGACATCAGCCCCAGCTGTGCTCCGTCTCCGATGGCTCAAAACGAGTACCTGAGGTTTGGAAACCTGCGTTGGTCCTGCTGTTACGGGGCCGTGACCCGCTCGGTGACACTGGGAGGGACCCCACACTCCTTTGTGTCTGATTTTCCTGTCCTAGGGGAGGTTGGCAAGGGCAGGTACAGGAATTAGCAGAACCCATCAGTGTTAGGTGACAGCGTGTCACACACTTTAATGCAGCCGGTTGGGTGAGGAGGAGGTTTTTTGAGTACAGGTGTCACTTCTATATGTTTTTCTTTAACATTTGTTCTGTACTCTGTGTAGCTGGCAGAAATTAAAAGCGTTTTGGGGTCTGCATGTTGCTTTTCTTGCTAATTGGTGTTATCTTCTGGGCAGTTGGGAGCAGCAGTTTCATCAAAACTAGCGGAGAAATTATCATCTTCCACGGCTGTTGGATCTGGGGCTGCCCTACCACTTTTATGTCAAATAGCATATGTTCTTTTTCTGACACCGTAGCTTAAGCTTAGGGCCTTGTCATACCGTGCCTTTACTTTCTTTTAAGAAAGGAGCATGGTTTTTATGTTCATGTTTGGTGGCTTGGTTGGTTGGTGGTTTTTTTTTTAATAAACTCCTATAGAAGCCTCCAGAAAAGCCTGTCGCTGTGTCATTGTCATCCCCCATCTCGCTCCCCGTTGCTTTTTAAAAGGTAGTGTCTTGTGAGACTTGGGATAATGGAAATTTTGTACAGTTTAGTCATTCAAAAAAAGCTCACTTGATGTTTTGTTACAGGATAATACATGAACATGGGGAAGATAATATTCTGAGAATTAGAATTGCGAGAGTTAAGGCAGGAAGGGACAGACTGACTGTTTATACTTTAAATTAATTTCAAGGGTAGTTCCTGTGTTGCTTGGTGTGTGGGGTTTGGTGTCTGTTTCAACGCTGAGGAAACAGACAAGATTTCAAACCTTTTTTAACAATTTCCAGCAGTGGCTTTTCTCTCTCTGCCAGTTGACTGGGTGGTGCATCAAGAACAGTGAAGCTCTTGCACCCTTGGCTTTATGGGAAGGTGTTTTCTGAACCTGGTGGTCTCCATCCCGTACATCTGCTCAAACTTCTACCAGCTGATCAGCAGCAACGCGGTAGTGGTGACTCTTTGGTGGTTCTGAATGTAAGCAGTGACTTTTGGGTGTGCTGGGGTGAACTGGTTGGCAGATATGAACCACCCTGGTCAGGAAGCTCTGGAGAATGGAGCCGTTTTTTGAGTCTTTTCCCATTTGGCTTTGAAGCTGGACTGTTTCATTTCTGCTGCTCAAGGGATAAGACGTCTCAATCTTATGAAATAAAATTGTAAACATGCTACAGCGCTTTGAGTTATAAGCAGTTCAGCTGTTTTAAATGTAACTGGTGGAGGATTATATACTTGATTTGTTATAGCTTCCTAATTCTGCCTGCCTCAGCACTTTCTTGGCAGCTAATTGCATCACGGCTTAGAGGAAGCTTTCCATAAGTTGCTGAAGACAGCTCTGCTGAAGCCTGACACGCGTTCTGCCCTGGTCACACAGAAAATGGGGCTGTGGGATAATTAGTGAGGAGGTGCTCCAGCAGCCCAGTGACTGTCCTCTGCAGCTGCCTTCTTATGGAGAAACTGCCTTCTTCACTGCTGGCCAGGGCCAACTCACTGGTGGCTTCTTGAGGAACGTAGGGACTGTGTAGTCTTTGCAGGTTCCTCGGTTGCCCAGTTCAACTTGTCAGCAGCAGGGAATTACTCCCTTCCTTCCATTCCTGTCTTCTCCTGATGTGCCACGATCAAACAATGGAGAATGGACAGTTTGGGTTAGAAGGTGTGGTCTCCATGGGAACAGTTCTTCACTAGCAGGGTCTCCCCTGCTGGGGTGTTCTGGTTGCGGTGTCAGGCCGTGGGTAGGTTCTTCACCTACAGCTGGGCAGAGCTGGTTACATGGGGTGACTTTGCAAACAGAAGCTGTTTTGGGCTGAAGGCAGAACCACGTCTGTGCTTCCAGCTCCCATCCTGGTGTCTGACACTTCTGCTGACTCTGCAAAAAAAGGCTCCAGGTGTGAAAGTCCTGCTATGTGCTTGGGTGCTGAAGAGTATAGTCACCTCTCACCTAACAGTGTTTTCCTCAGATAAGGCAGAAAGAGGAGTTATGGCTGAAATTCATTTTGAATAGAAAAATGCGTATAGTCACCTCTCACCTAACAGTGTTTTCTGAGATAAGGCAGAACAAGGAGTTATGGCTGAAACTTTCATTTTTAATAGAAAAATGTAGAGTTTTTAGCCATGAAGAAGTGTTTGAACAAGTTCTGTAGGGATGTGGCTGCTTCTTCTGCGCTTGATAGCTTTGTGTCAAGGGGATGTTCCTAGAAGGAGCGTGGGAGCTGGGCAGAGTGCTGTGGTGCTTTGGCAGGTGAGTTTGGGCTACCTGGTGTGGGGTTGGGCTAGTGCTGTAACCAGCCCTTCTGGCTCAGGAGGTGAAATGGCTGGAGCTTTGGTGTCAACCTCTTAGGGGGGTCTGAAAGACCGACAAACGTTACCCAGGGGATGAGCGTGAACCAGCCTGTCATCTGCTCTGCAGCAGAGTGGAAGGGCTCTCCCTGGGAAGATAACGATGGCATCAAAGGGAGACGGGCAGAGGAGCCAGCTGGTGCAGGGAAGCTCCTCGCTGAGGACAGCCGTGTGCCTCATTAGCCTGGTGACTAATGAGCAGGCTTTCTAAGAGGAGAATCTAGTATGTGATGCGTGAGTAAAGGAGGAGGGCAGGGAATTCAGGCAGCCCGATGCTTCTCCTATTACTGATTCCCCCAGAAATTACTTTAGCTTTTCCCTAGTTTTCTTCAGTGCACAGGAGCAGCCTCGGGAGAGCAGGAATGCGTTTTGGTTCCTGTTGTTACAGAACAAGGGGCCTGGCAGCAAAAATACATACGTTGAGTTTCACCCGAGACAAGGTCCTGGTGCCATTGTGACTGTAACTGGCCAGTTATGATCATGGTTAAGTTGGAGACTCCTGGATCCAGGTTGAATCATTGTCATTTTATTCTCCATTTCTCCAGAGTCTGACCACAAAAGCACCAGCAGCTGCTGTGTCTTCTGGTGGTGCTGTTGGTGTCAACCTCTTAGGGGGGTCTGAAAGACCGACAAACGTTACCCAGGGGATGAGCGTGAACCAGCCTGTCATCTGCTCTGCAGCAGAGTGGAAGGGCTCTCCCTGGGAAGATAACGATGGCATCAAAGGGAGACGGGCAGAGGAGCCAGCTGGTGCAGGGAAGCTCCTCGCTGAGGACAGCCGTGTGCCTCATTAGCCTGGTGACTAATGAGCAGGCTTTCTAAGAGGAGAATCTAGTATGTGATGCGTGAGTAAAGGAGGAGGGCAGGGAATTCAGGCAGCCCGATGCTTCTCCTATTACTGATTCCCCCAGAAATTACTTTAGCTTTTCCCTAGTTTTCTTCAGTGCACAGGAGCAGCCTCGGGAGAGCAGGAATGCGTTTTGGTTCCTGTTGTTACAGAACAAGGGTCCTGGCAGCAAAAATACATACGTTGAGTTTCACCCGAGACAAGGTCCTGGTGCCATTGTGACTGTAACTGGCCAGTTATGATCATGGTTAAGTTGGAGACTCCTGGATCCAGGTTGAATCATTGTCATTTTATTCTCCATTTCTCCAGAGTCTGACCACAAAAGCACCAGCAACTGCTGTGTCTTCTGATGGTGGTCCCCGTGCGGTGCTTGGCTGCCCCAGGGAGCAGTGGGTGCAGAAGGGGTTGCAGGAACTGCCTGGTTGGGACTGGCAGCTCTTTAGCTTGTTTCACTGTCACTTCTTCATATTCTAGTTCTGCTGTTGAGGAAACCATCTGTGATAAGTCTCGAGGTAAATACTTAAAGCTGAGTCTTTTAGACTCTTTTTTTTTTTTTTTTTTTTTTTCTTTTTCCTTCTCACTCCTCAAAATCCAGCTGGTGCAACAGCCTCTAGTCACTTGTGAAAAGTGCAAAGTGCTGTATTACTCTGTAATTCCAGTTACCCAACTGTATTCTTATGTTAGAATCCCAGAACTGGGCATTCTCATCATTGCTGGAGTATGGATTGTGTATGGATTACTATGGAATTTCGTGTATGGGTTGTGATTTAGCCGCTTTCTTTGTCTAGGTGACAATGTTCCTGGTCAGTAAATACTTAAAGTCTGTTTTTTTTGTTTTTTTTTTTTTTTTTTTTTTCTCTTTTTCTTTTTCCTTCTCACTCCTCAAAATCCAGCTGGTGCAACAGCCTCTAGTCACTTGTGAAAAGTGCAAAGTGCTGTATTACTCTGTAATTCCAGTCACCCAACTGTATTCTTACGTTAGAATCTCAGAACTGAGCATTCTCCTCAGTGCTGGTGTATGGATTGTGTATGGATTCCTACGGAATTTCGTGTATGGGTTGTGATTTAGCCGCTTCCTTTGTCTAGGTGACAATGTTCCTGGTATTCCAAAATCTGCATTTCTAAGGCACCAGAGCCCTGTCACCTTTAGTCATTCTTATCTCATTTTTGTCGTTCAGTCTGTGAATAAACCGACTTTGGGCTCTCCCAGTCCTGACTGGATCTATAGATGGCTTTAGCAATCGGGAAGGGATAAACACCAGACTTTAACAATTAGTGCAGTTTGGAGTGCTCAGTGTAGTAGGTTGTATGACATGAAATAATGCATTAGAGGGAAATTTTCCTAAGGGAAATTAGAACGAAAGAGGCAGGTGATCTGCGTGTGTCTGTCTCCTTGAGAAGATACGTCTTCTGAGGCATAATTAAAATCCTTCCCAATTATTCTCCCGACACACAGCAAACGGGTGAGTGTGACAGCTGAGTGACAAGCACAGACGCAGACTGGGACAGGCGGACGGGGTGAATTTAGTTTTCCAACTAGGAATTCAGCAAATAACAGAAGTTTTAGTCGTAATGATGCGGACCTGAAGATGAATATCCCATTTCAGATAGTGATTTATTTTTTTTCCCCTGGTTCCTGATGCGTGTCGCAACCTCTCACTCGCTCAGACTTTCCTCCCGAGTCTCACCCACGCAGTGGTTGTGGTCGTGGTTGTGGTACCTGGTGTCTGGAGCAGCTGATGCTGACATGATGGTCTCTGGTACCCCCTGCTCATTCAGGGAGAAGGTGTGTGGCTTCTGATGGGACAGGACACTACAGTTCCCTCCTCACACAGAGCCTTCGGGCTCACAGGAGTTGCTCTCCTGTTTGCTTAGAGCATCTAAACTCTTGAGGCTTAAAAGACTGATGATCTGCCAGGTACAACATTTATTTCTTAAATAGGTTAATAGATTTTCTAGTTTTAACCTTAATCTTATCCAGTTAATCATCTCAGCATTGACTGATTAATGTTTTTGTTCCGATAAGCAGCTAAAACTAGGATTCTCCCCATTACAGATGTTCACGTCAGCTCCATTAACCTGTACCCTCTTGGTAGGCTTGTGTTTCACTGCAGCATAAGTGACCCCAGATCTTGCTGGTATCTCCAGAGATGTTATTAGCAAGATTATTAGAATCTTTACAATCCTGGTGGCTGACCTATCCACTTTTGTGCAAAAGCTGGGGCTTCTGAAGTAAATCCTAGAAGACCTGGATCCCACCCCGAGATAATCCGTGCCGTGTACACAGAGGTACTAGTTCATCCCTTCGGAGCCAGACTATTTCTGTGCCATTTGTACTGAGTGTCAAAATGATAATTATCTTAATGTCAAGCTGTATCTGGTCTGGGTCTCAGTGAAGGTAGATATGATAATTATCTTAATGTCAAGCTGTATCTGATCTGTCTGGGTCTCAGTGAAGGCAGATGAGGAGATGTCCCCCCACACCTCTGTTTGCTGCTGTTTGACTTGCTGTGTCCGGTTCCCCCACACCTCTGTTTGCTGCTGTTTGACTCCTGTGTCTGGTCAAATCCATTTGACAAACGCAGGTTCTGGTGGAACCCAAGCATTTCCTCGCCTGATACTTATTTTCTTTGGAAAAATAATGTTCTCATTTCAACAGCGTTGAACCCTTTGCCTTGTCAGGCAGCTTGGGTGCAGACAGCACTGAAGCTCTTCACTTGTGCCAAAGATCACTTAAAGCTGTAGTAAAATCGCTTGTCCCTGAAGCACCTGAACCTGTTCAAGAGGTTCTTATCCCAAGGCTTTTCACTACAGCCCAGCATCTGGATTTTTTCATCTGAAGGGAAAGGTCTGAGGTGCTGAGACTCACAACCTCGCCTTGTTATGGACCAAGTTCAAGAGGGGTTGTCATTTTCAAGAAGGGTTTTCATTTCTATTTCTCCTAAGTCTCTCATTTAGAACAGCAAGGGAAGAGGGCCAGGCTGCCGTGGATGGAGGGTTCATCGTCTGGTCTCCTGGTCCCACCGTCATCGGACCCATCCTTCCTCAGCAGCGGTTTCCCCGCTGCCATGGAGACACGTCACCGGGGGCCATTAAACCGCGCTGAGATGGCGGCTCCTGCTGCCGCCGTCCCTCTCCTCCTGCCTCCATCAGCGTTTTGCTGGCTAGAATCCTGCTTTGATGAATTCCTCCGTGCTCACAGCGCGGTGCCTCGAGCCCTTCCAGGCACATCGCTGTTGGACGCGATGCTCTGGGCCCCAACAGAAGCTGCTTCTCTCTTGATACCTTTTAATCGTTGAAACGCGGTGTTTTGAGCTGTTTTCTGCCATCTGTTTTTTGCATAAGGCTTCTCCCTGCGCTCACGTGGCGTGTGAGAAGGCAGATCCGTGTCCTGCCCTGAGGAGAAGCTGAGATGTGCACATGGGATCTGGCTGGGAGAGGGGGGACCATGCAGACTGGAGTAGCTCTAATTCCAGTGTGATTGGGGTCTGGTGTGATCCCTCTGCATTAAACGGGAAGTTTTCTGAGACAAACAATCTGTGGATTCTGATAAAGGTACCTTCCTTCATCAGGAATTTATTCTCTTTAACAGTAGTGAAGGATGCGCTAATCAGGCAGCACATCTGCAGAAAGAATTTAAAGGGTATTTACTTACTGGTTGTCCAATTAGAGTCAATTTGTCGTAGTTTATTTGTGAGCTCACTAGGAAATGCTCCAAGGGAAATTGTCTAAAATATTGAGGGTTGCTGCTGTGTAGCAAAGAGCACACAAAGAGTAAAGGGGGTGGCAGATGGGTTATATCCACAGTTTGACCCCTGTAAAAGCCTGGAGAGGGTTGTGATCCTCTGAGCCTCCTGGATGGTGAACTGGGAACATGGGAGATGCCACCAAGAGGGGCTGTTCTGCTGAAAATTCAGGAAGTTTTATTAAGTTGGTTTTGGTCTTCAGTGACCACAGGGTCTCAGGGCTCAGTGTACTTTCTTTTGGTCAGAGTGCACAGACATTGGGTGGTGTTCATGAACCAGTGGGGGGTTACCTGACCACTGCCTGGTTGTTGTTGGGTCTGTGAAGCACGGATGGTTTGTTGCATCTCAGAGTACGGAGTCCCAGAGCACTGTCTGGTCCTGAGCCCTTGCTGGCAATGCCATGTACTGTTTTATCCCCAGTGCCTTTGGGTGCCTAGTCCAGAGTTTCCAGTATTCCCTCTGGAGGCACCAATTCTGAGGAGTTTCTGAAGGCTGCAGGTGAGCTCTATTTAGCATGAATTTGCAAGTCTGATATTTGGGGACACTGAAATGCTTGGGCACCAGCTGAACATGCTTCCACGTGGACGTGAGATACGCTGAGAAGGTTAGAGTGCTGTAGTGGTGAATCATCTGGTGGTGACAAGAACAGGAGCTCAGATTTTGCTGCAGTCCCGGTGGATACGGGACCGGTGCTGATGGATTTCTAACCAGTGAGAGGTTAATGTAGAATATTCGGAAGACTCCTTAAGTCAAAGCAGAGATACTGAGCTGGAGTCCTCTGTTTGATGGCTTAGAGTTGTCTTGTGGTTTGTGCTGGCGTGTAGCGAACAGGCTTTGGTGCTCTTGTGCAAGATGAAAACTTGTTCAGTGGTCAGGTACCGCTCATGACACGCAGCGTGTTTGGAACAGCCTGAACTTAAATAAAGCCCCGACGCGTGCTCTGGAAACCCTGCTTCCTTGCAGGCTGTGGCTCCATGATGGTTGGGTACATGGTGCTACCACTCTGGTGGGTCCTCATTTCTCAGGGATGGTCTCTGTGCCAGAAGAGCCAGCACAGATGTCTGCGGAGCTTAACAACAAATCTGTATGTCCAGAAGCAGCAGGTACATGGTGCTACCACTCTGGTGGGTCTGAGCTGGAGTCCTCTGTTTGATGGCTTAGAGTTGTCTTGTGGTTTGTGCTGGCGTGTAGCGAACAGGCTTTGGTGCTCTTGTGCAAGATGAAAACTTGTTCAGTGGTCAGGTACCTCTCATGACACGCAGCGTGTTTGGAACAGTCTGTACTTAAAGCCTTGACGTGTGCTCTGGAAACCCTGCTTCCTTGCAGGCTGTGGCTCCAGAAGCAGCAGGTACATGGTGCTACCACTCATTTCTCAGGGATGGTCTCTGTGCCAGAAGGGCCAGCGCAGATGTCTGCAGAGCTTAACAACAAATCTGTACGTTTGGAAACTCTTTGAAACTGGAGGGGAAGTGTGGGGCTGCCGGGTTGTCCCTGGCCCCTGGAGACCCTCGTGCTGAGGTCTCTGCTGGAGGTGTTGATGGTCTCTCCTGCTCTGTTGGGTTGCTGGGTTCTTCATCGCTCTGAGCAAGGTTCCTGTCGCTTCCCACTGAAACGGTTGCAAGTGCTAATTGTTAAACAGCTCCTAAGTGTTGTGGGCAAACCCCCTGTGCTCTGTACACCCTTCACCTGGCATATTTATCGCGGAGCTGCTACGTCAACTGCAGTTCTGGGGGGGACCGTCGCCCTCATTTCTTCAAAGCATCCAGCAGACAGCTCCGCCTGCCTCCTACACGCGGCTCGTGCTCACGCAGAGCCCTGATGGCTGTAAAAAAAGTGCTGATCGGTTCATCGTTTTAATTTTCATTGTGTTTTCTTTCGGCTTCTGGCATCTCTAGCGTTCATGAGACAATTCTGTCTTTGTTTCAGCGTCACGGTTTAATGCTTGGCGGCTGGTGACAGAGCTGTGCGCCGAGCCTGTGAAGTCTCTCTGAATTAGTTTGCCCGCATCTGTGCGGAGAACCGAAGCCAAAAGCTGCTCCTTTCAGAGGATTAGAATCACATCATTACTGGAGGGAGTACAGAGGAGAGTGAAAAAAGTGATTAGGGGCCTGGAGGGACTGATGTATGAGGAGAGATCAAAGGGGCTAAATTCGTGTCGTTTGGATAAGTGACAGTGAGCGGGGAACATGAAAGTCTGTGATTATTGAACGTCTATAAACGGGGAAGAGTCGGGGAGAGATTATTCAGGGTGGGATGATGGGGGAATGGGATTACATTAGCGAGGGGGAAACAGCTGTTAGAACAGGGACATTTCCCAACAATAAGATAAGTTTGGGTATTTAATTGTCTCTTGCTATAAATCAAATGACTTAAGCTTCTGCTTTTTACTTCACTGATGAACACACGTAAAACGTTCCAGGTAGAGGCAGAAGTATAAAGCCAAGATTGGGGCAGAAATGACTCTGTGATTGCCCACCCCCTGGGCCTTGGTGGATCTGATGTAGCATCTGATGTAGGTGGAATCTGCTGAGCAGAGCAGCAGGAAGGACGTTGTGAGAAACGGGCCTTTCCTGGCTTTTTCATCAGGATTAAGGTAATGGGGCTGGTGAAGGTCACCTGCGGGTACTGCTCATCCTCCTGCCCTCAGCGGGGGTTTCAGGAGATAACGCTGCACGGGGGCAGCCCTGGTGTGGCTTTGATTCACAGGTTTTGGACCACAGCCTGGATATTAAAGTGGGATCTGGGGCTTTTCTTTCAGAATTAGTAATTGGAGGAAGTAGTGATATTTTGGATGATGTTTCCGCAATGCTGCTTTAAAAGTCTGTCTTTCCCCAGCATCCTGTGCTTTTGCATCTCACCCTGTTATATTCATCCCTCTCCTGCTGAATCGCTTTGTTAACGACCTTTAAATGAGTCTGGGCTTCTGGATGAGCCGACTGGTTATCTTTCCTACTGATGTTAATAATAGCTTAATAAATCAAAACACATTTTGGAAATTCCAGACGTAAGTTCCAGCTGAATCTTTGCCTTTGGTTAAGGTTTTAGCTTGCAGTGTTGGTGGCTCTGTGGGGTCTTTTGGGCTGGTTTTCATTCCCAGCTGGTTCTAGCACCAAAGCCTGGGAGCAGGGCTGTGTGCCGGCACTAACTCTGCATTTTCTACCCCATTGTTCATTTAAAGCAAATCTCTTACATTGCTCTAGCATATATTTGCCAGTATAAACTGTCGTAGCACTCTGATTTTTCCTGTCTTGCTGGGAATAATAAATCTCCAGTTTGAGGAGATTACAGCTGCTCTGGAGAAATATGTTTCATGTGACTGGTAAAACGGGATTAAACCCACGAGAAGCTCAGTGAAACAGTGAGCTGATTGTTATCAAACTGCACTTACAGGTGTGTGAGCCCGTGTGTGCACGTATTCAGACCAGCACGATGTGTCTGAGCCTCCTCAAGTGCTAATGGGCTCTGCTGTTTGCAGCCTGGAGAAGAGAAGGCTCCAGGGGGACCTTAGAGCCCCTTTCAGTCCCTAAAGGGGAGATGGGGAGGGACATTTTACAAGGGCATGTAGTGATAGGATGAGGGGTAATGGCTTCAGACTGAAAGAGGGAGATAGAGATGAGATCTCAGGAAGAACTTCTTTGCTGTGAGGGTGGTGAGAGCCTGGCCCAGGTTGCCCAGAGAAGCTGTGGCTGCCCCATCCCTGGAGGGGTTCAAGGCCAGGTTGGAGGGCGCTTGGAGCAACCTGGGCTGGTGGGAGATGTCCCTGCCCAGGGCAGGGGGTGGCACTGGATGGGCTTTAATGTCCCTTCCAACCCATTCTGTGATTCTAAGTAGGCAAGATAGGGTGTGTAGCAGACAGAGTATCAGTGGATATTTGTAGGATGGGGACCTGTATTTAAAAGCAATGGGGACAGTGTATTCCCTTGCTATTGTGTATCTCAGAGCAGAGTCTCATTGACTCAGGTGCCTGGAACAGGGATGCTTTGAAGGAGAATTTCCTTTGGGAACCGTCGCGTGAAAGGGCAGAGGGGAGATGATTAAAATTTAAACCTTCAGACCCTGCTGAATTGCTTTTTTTTTTTTTTTTTTTTTTAAATGAGACTCTGTTGCTGAAGGAACAAACATTTAGAGCTTCTCAAATCTATTGAGCTACTGCATCCCTGTCTCAGACAGTGTGATGGGAGGCTGCAGGGCTAAAATGCTGCGTGTGGCGTGGGGAGGCTGCAGCAGGTGCTCCTGGTGAGGTGGCTCTTGGCTGCTTTTCCACTGGATTACTACCCCAAATCTCCCCGTTGTTTATGAAACACACAGGCACAAAATTTTATGTCAACATCGTTGTTTGATACACCACTTTTCTGAGCTTTCCACCTCCCTGTTGTGTGAGGAGCCTGCCTCGGAGCTCAGCTGGTGTTTGCTGGTGCTGATGGGGGAGAGCAGTCGGTGTTTACTGGGCAAGAAGGCAGAATGCTCGTCTGAGCAGGTTTTTCCAGACAGTACATTTTTCAGGTTTTCTGTTAAAAGTTTTTTTTATTATTATTTATTTGTGTTTTTTTTATTTCGTTTTTTTCTTCGTGGAGTTCTATCACAGCATCAGAACGCGAATATCACAGTGATCCTCAAAATAATTTTGCCCCAGCCAGGCTTAAGAGGCTCCAGGTTCAAAGTAGTTGTGCTGAAGAGATCATTAGAGCATTTCCTGATCTACTAACGTACGTTTGACTTATTTTCTGAGTGCAGGCTCTCGGGTGAGAGCTGTCATATGCCCCACTTCTCAGAGCCTGGCTCTGTCTCTGCAGTTTTTCCACAGTAGCATAAACACGTGCAGAATCTGTGAGTCGAGTCCCTCTGAGGAATGACTCTAGCACATTTCTTAGCAAACGATAATTATAATTTTTGTGTTACATATAGAATTAGAATATCTGATAGTGAACGTCCCTATAAGATATTTATAGCAACTCTATGTTATTTACAGTCTGTGGGGGTCTGGGCTCATTCCTCGCAGATCCTGTGTCTTCCCCGTGTTTTATGCACAGAGATTGACCGGAAAAGGTTGCAGAATTGTGTGTTCCTGAATGTATTGGTTGAGAAGTATCTTGCAGCAGCGAGTCATTGCCAGTGCTGCTGCAGAGCTCGTTGCACGGTGGCATTAACAGTCAGAGAGCTCCCTTAAAACCGAGCAAAGGTTTTACAACGTGCAGTGGTTCTGATCTTTTAGTACTCTGTTAATTGTGTTGTATTTGCTAACAAATTATTTCTGCTTTCTCTGTGGAGTAAAAGGAAGCGTGATGAAGAGGAGCAGGTTGTTATCTTTGCCAGTACCACAGAGCTGAGTGTTGTAATCCTGCCGGGGATGCTCGGCTCCGAGCACAGAGGCATTTATTGCCATGACCTTCTGCTCCCTGCCGTCCCCGCCTTGCAATTCCAGCTGGGGATTCAAATTTGATGAGTGTGTGGCAGATCTGACTCCAGCAGCACACACAGGCCCTTCATCTTCCTGACACAAGGGAGCACATTTAAGCTGTTTCTCCCCACGAGCCACTGCTGCATTTCCAGGACGAGTCTCTTTGCAGAAAAATAAGAAATGGAGGGGAAAAAGGAGCTGTCGCAGGCAGACAGGTTTTTTCCAGTTTATAGACCAGACAGAACAAGCACTTGGTACCTGCAGCACGTGATATAAATGTACCCGTGAGTACAGAGCTGGGTCCTGAGACCCTCCTGAGAGTGGGAACTGCTCCCCTTATCTCCCTCAGCTTTTCTGGCCATCCCTGTACTGTGGATAAAGCACACCGAAGCCTGGAATTTCCCCTGTGAGGGAGGAAGCAACAACCAAAAGTTTGGATTTATTCTGCTGAAGGAACATCCTGTTTGTTGCTTGTTCAGCTCCTATTATATAGTCCGTGCTGGGTGAGATACAGAGCGGGACGTGCCTCAAATCTGCCTCTAAATCAGAGTGAAAGAGTGGTGGGATCCATGGAAGGGAATTGCAAACAAACAGAGGAGTGTGTAAAACCTGGGAGCTGCTGGGTCACACCGCCCTTCCCAGAATAGGAAATGCCAGAGTTTGTTTATAGTGGTTTTTCAGGATGTTTTGGGTCATTTTGGTTTCGTTGTTGTTGGTTGGTTTGTTTGTTTGTTTTTACAGTTGGCTGGGGGAAGGGGATGTGTTGATATGACTGGGGAAAGAGACAGTGTATATATACAGAAGACCTGATTCTTTTGAATTCTAGGACACCTGCGTTTTTTCCACTTCCTTAGCTCCGGGTGCAACACACGGCTTTGCATTTGCAACTTGCTGCTGTGTTTGGGGTTGGTGTTTTTGTCAGACACTGATTTTTAACAAGCACCTGGTACCCTGAGGTGGGAGCAGAAGGCTCTGCTTCCCAGTACCCCAGCTGGGAGTTGGGTTTCTTTGGTGTTTTGGGGGGGTGATGAGGGGGGGTTTGCTTCATTTCCATTCCAAAATTGCTGTTTCCAGTTGACTTCTAAGGTGGTGGAAAATCTGTGAGCTCAGTGGCTGGGCTGAGAGGTACCAACTGCTGTCAGCTTCTGGACAGTCCAGATTCCAACGGGAGCCAAAGCACATGTAGAAATACATCTTTAAAACTAACCTTGATGCTTGGTCACCCTGTTTCTTGCCTGTTTAATTTAGCTTTCCCTTTGTCTGGTTTCTGAGGAGCCAAACCAGTCCCTTTGACTTGTATGATACGATTGTCTTTTTTGCCCAGGAGGCTGTTAAGCCGAAGGAGCAGAGCACAGCTGAGATTTATAACCTGTGACTCTCTTCACTGCAAACTGTAATTTTCAAAGCAAATCTCTGCAAGGGGACTGAGTTACTGTGATTTCTCCTGCAGTATAAATAATGTTCCCTTTGGTTTACATCAAACAGAGCTGCCGTTGCTTACTGATCTAATGGAAGCTATGGTAATTGCTTTTGTAGGTTCCATTTATAGATCAGACTTCTATGACTAAATTTAATTACTTACAGCTGAATCCAGTCAAAGTAATAAGTTCAGAATAACCTCTGTCATGCTGCAGTGGAAGCAGCGTGTTCCCAGAAAAAAAGGCACTTCCTAATTGTTTCATTTTTCAATTAAGAGAAGAGTTTTTAGCTTTCCCGTATTTAGTGGCTGCTTGAATGAAGACCGTACCTCTGCAGAGCCCTCCTGCCATGCTGAGCTGGGATGAGACTCCTTTCTCCCCTTAACAGCACTTAAGGCATTTCCTTACACGTGGGTCTCATGGTTTGCAAGGAATGGTCGGTGTTCTCTGCAGGTCTGCTCAGCTGCCACACAGAGAGAAGGGACCTGGCCATGGTCACGCCAACCCAGTAGCCCCTGAGATCCACCACTCCTGTCCTGTAAGCACATCCCATGGCTTTTCCTGTGCCTAAAGCTCTCTTGGTTGTCTGAGTCGCCGAGTGTGGAATGTGGTTGCCTGATGTGAGGGAGAGAGGTCTCCGACTACTGAGTAGGGTCTTGCCATGTCTTGGTTAAAAGCAGATCACACCTTGGAGAAACTCTTGCTTTCAGTCTTCCCTTGAGTTCCTGGGCATCACCGGTGCATCCTTCATCTCCAGCCTACAGGTGTGGACAGCTGTGCCACAGGAGAAACATACAGCTTCAAAACTTCAGAACCAGTTAAAATGACAAGAAAGAAGTAATACAGCACATGTTGTCCTGTAGGTTGTACTGAGCGTGGGGCAGTGCTTGTGGGGACAGTCACTATGTGCTTGCCCTGTTCCTCCCATGGGATCTGTTCTGGTCACTACTGGGAGCACCTGCAGGTCTGGAGGGACCTTTTGTCAGACCCTGTGTGGTTGTTGGGATCTCACGTAGGGCTTTCCTTGTTGACACGTGGTTCCCTGGGTAGCAGATGTGCGATGAGAAAGAGTAGATGCCTTGAAAGATTGCCATGTGAAGAGTGAAAAGCTTGGAATTATTTACTGAAGTATTTAAAAAAGACCTAAAGAATGATGTTCTTGTTTTTCACTTCATTAAGCAAGAATTAAATGAAAGGCTGCTTAACTGAGCTGCAGTAAAAGCTGCTGCAGGAACGGTACGGGGACATGGTGACTCTGGTGTGAGTGTGGCAATGCCACCTTTCCTTACACCTCCCTTTCTGTGCTGGGGTGTGTACAGTAACACAAAGCTGAGGTTTCTGAGGTTGGTATGGTGTTAGATGATTGATCTGCAGCTGGGTGTCTTCTCCTGTTCCATATGCATGAGCACACACACACGCACACTGAAGTGAATTTGATTCCTTCATTCCTTGTCTTTTGCCTTTGTCTGAGATGATGTTATTTAAATGACCAAATCTTCCCAGACTCTTAATTCCCGCTTTACATTTCATTAAAAACATTTCACCTCCCTTTTTAGCACCCAGGTGTTGTTTGGATCTCCTCTGTATTGAGTTACTGAAGGCCACCAGGGCACAGTCCCAGTTTCTCTGTGGTGGCACCTCAAAGCCTTTGAACGCTGTGGGTCAGGACCCTTCAGAGCACGTGTGGCCATTCCCCAGGGACAGCGAGGGGGCTGGATTCTCTGGACTCTCCAGCTGTAGGTGTTTGGGCACTTGATGCTTTCCTTGGCTTTATTGTCACTGTCTTGATGGTCCTAAATAATTGTTGAGTGTTGATGGTTGGATCCTGCACGCAGTGTCTGGACCTCAGATGGTGGCGGGGAGCCAGATCATAGAATGGTTTGGGTTGGAAGGGACCTTAAAGCCCACCCAGTGCCACCCCCTGCCCTGGGCAGGGACACCTCCCACCAGCCCAGGTTGCTCCAAGCCCCCTCCAACCTGGCCTTGAACCCCTCCAGGGATGGGGCAGCCACAGCTTCTCTGGGCAACCTGGGTCAGGCTCTCACCACCCTCACAGCAAAGAATTTCTTTCTAATATCTAATCCAAATTTCCCCTCTTCTGGTTTCAAACCATTGCTCCTTTTCCTATGGCCCCGTTGGCTGATGAAGAGTCCCTTCCCATCTCTCCCACAGGCTCCCTTTTAGGGACTGGGAGGGACTATGATGTCTCCCTGGAGCCTTCTCTTCTTCAGGCTGAAGAGATCTTGAAGCAGTTGCTCAGGACTCGGGGTGTCTCTCACCTTAGAGAAGTGAAGAATTACTCCCAGGTATGACCTGGTGGGACCATCCTGGGGGGGGCTGCATTCAGCCCCGCTGTGTTGAGCAGCAGAGAGTGGAGCCTGGGAAAACATCCTGAATGCCTCAGGTTTTTGAGAAAGAAAAGGAGCTTCTGCTAAAATATGGTGCAGAATCAGTGGTTATCAATTAGTATATGGAAGAATTTGTTGTGTCTCACAAATGAATGTACATAGGTAACACCTCACAAAGTTACTGCAGATCTCTAGATTTTCTCATTTCACTGACAAAGAGAAACAATAGAGAACATTTATTATCTTAAAGATGAAAAAACGTGTGCGTAGCAAAGCTGAGGTTTCTGAGGTTGGTATGGTGTTAGATGATTGATCTGCAGCTGGGTGTCTTCTCCTGTTCCATATGCATGAGCACACACACACGCACACTGAAGTGAATTTGATTCCTTCATTCCTTGTCTTTTGCCTTTGTCTGAGATGATGTTATTTAAATGACCAAATCTTCCCAGACTCTTAATTCCCGCTTTACATTTCATTAAAAACATTTCACCTCCCTTTTTAGCACCCAGGTGTTGTTTGGATCTCCTCTGTATTGAGTTACTGAAGGCCACCAGGGCACAGTCCCAGTTTCTCTGTGGTGGCACCTCAAAGCCTTTGAACGCTGTGGGTCAGGACCCTTCAGAGCACGTGTGGCCATTCCCCAGGGACAGCGAGGGGGCTGGATTCTCTGCACTCTCCAGCTGTAGGTGTTTGGGCACTTGATGCTTTCCTTGGCTTTATTGTCACTGTCTTGATGGTCCTAAATAATTGTTGAGTGTTGATGGTTGGATCCTGCACGCAGTGTCTGGACCTCAGATGGTGGCGGGGAGCCAGATCATAGAATGGTTTGGGTTGGAAGGGACCTTAAAGCCCATCCAGTGCCGCCCCCTGCCCTGGGCAGGGACACCTCCCACCACACCAGGTTGCTCCAAGCCCCCTCCAACCTGGCCTTGAACCCCTCCAGGGATGGGGCAGCCACAGCTTCTCTGGGCAACCTGGGTCAGGCTCTCACCACCCTCACAGCAAAGAATTTCTTTCTAATATCTAATCCAAATTTCCCCTCTTCTGGTTTCAAACCATTGCTCCTTTTCCTATGGCCCCGTTGGCTGATGAAGAGTCCCTTCCCATCTCTCCCACAGGCTCCCTTTTAGGGACTGGGAGGGACTATGATGTCTCCCTGGAGCCTTTTCTTCTTCAGGCTGAAGAGATCTTGAAGCAGTGCTGAGCGCAGGACTCGGGGTGTCTCTCACCTTAGAGAAGTGAAGAATTACTCCCAGGTATGACCTGGTGGGACCATCCTGGGGGGGGCTGCATTCAGCCCCGCTGTGTTGAGCAGCAGAGAGTGGAGCCTGGGAAAACATCCTGAATGCCTCAGGTTTTTGAGAAAGAAAAGGAGCTTCTGCTAAAATATGGTGCAGAATCAGTGGTTATCAATTAGTATATGGAAGAATTTGTTGTGTCTCACAAATGAATGTACATAGGTAACACCTCACAAAGTTACTGCAGATCTCTAGATTTTCTCATTTCACTGACAAAGAGAAACAATAGAGAACATTTATTATCTTAAAGATGAAAAAACGTGTGCATAGTGTAGTTGTATTGCTTTTTTTCCTCCTCAAATAGTGTGATATTTCCCCAAAGCAGTGTAAGGCTGGGTGGAAAGGGGAGCTCATTAGCGAGCGCTTGCCTTTTCTGCGGGGAGAGCTGCCGGCTCCGCTGCTCAGCTGCTGCTCTCTCCTCCCGGGGAGATGCTCGGGGGAATAGCTCGGCCGAGAAGAATTCTTCTGTCGTTTAAAGGATGAACTAGGAGGTAATTACTCATGCCACCAGGTCGGTTAGTATTGATGGGGGCTGCTTCAGGCCTCTTCGATGTGGATAAGTCCTTGGCGGCTGAGAATCGCCTTAAATCCCGCAAGCTTTGCTGGGTGTCTCTGTATTCCTATTATCTAAAGCGGATTTCTAGGAAAGCAGATTTCCAGGGCAGATTGAGTCGTGCTCTTTGATCCTATCACGAGTGCTTGGGTGTGGTAATTGTGGGATTTCCCTTGGAAATACAAGGATTTGTACCTGCGGCCATGTGGTTGCTGATTAAACAGAGCAGCACGAGGGCCTGCCCATCAGTGAGTGCTAAAAACGTGAAAAAATTAAAATGAAATCAATAAAATCAGCTGATAAAATGTGAGTGCACATAAATACCTGGCAAGTTCCAGATGGTGGCTAGACAAAGGCTGTGCAGCGCTCATCCTACTAGAATTAATATTTCAGCAGGGTCTTTGTCCTCATTCCCACTTTCTTCTTGACCTGGTTTATTACCTGGTTTTTCCTGTACAATTAGGTGCCGAGTGGTGCTGTGCTGGGCACTGCCTGCTCTGCTGAGGGGGTGGTGGTTGATGTCACAGAGCTACGACTGGGGACTTCTGGATACTACAGACAGGAACAGTTTTTCTGCTATTGTTCATTTTGGATGCTGGGAAGAACATGTGTAATTAAATAAAGCAGCCCTCGTTGCCAGAGCTGCGGATGCTGCGCTTCAGGCAGTTACAGCAGAACTGGGAAACTGATACGGAATTCCAATAAAACCTCACATGTGAGTTTGTTCTCACAGTTATTTTGTCAGTGGGGCCACAGGACTGTCTGCAGCGTTTGTGTTTGGCAGCGCCTGGGGAAGGGTCTGTGCCGGTGCCCGATGGAGCAGGGGAGCTCGTGTCACCCTGTGGCTGAAGGATGGACAGGAACAGCAGACACTGTCCCATGAGGGGCTACTTCAAATTAAAGAAGCAGATTTGTAGTTCCTATTGTCAGTCATGTTTGGTTTTTCCACAAATACACTTATATTCCTATTTAAGAAGGCAAATAAGTGGTGGTTCCAGGGCTGAATGTCTCTGTGAGCTGTATGAGACAACGCTGTAGAGCACAAGGATGGGGCTGACTCCTTTGGGTTGACTTTTTTGCCCTGTGCTGTGGCTGGTACAACTGGTAGGGTGCCATAAACTGGGCTGAGCCTCTGGATTGGAGTTGGATGAGCACGGATCTGGGCGATGGGGTGGTGAATGCCCAGCTTGGGTGAGCTCTCGAGAAGCAGCACCGGGAGAAGGTGGTGTTGGGTGGCACTAAAGCAAGTTCAGAACTTGTGGGTCCTCATGCATGTGGCATGACAGCTGGGTCTAGTGTCTGGAAGAGTGAGTGGGTTGAGTTTTCATCACTTCTTCCCTCTGGACCCTGCTCATTAATCTCTTCAGACCCGTTCAAGTGTCCCCAAGAGTGTTGGACTATGGTTAGCTCTGAGCGAGCAGCTGCTGACCCGGTATTGACACAGGGATAAATTATTCACTCTGTCTTATTTGGGAATTCAAAGGCTTCGTGACGAAACCTGCAAAACTGTATTATGTCTCTGACATTCTGAGGTTTCATTATTGTGTCTTCAATTATTCACCGAGCCTGCTTGTTCACCTCCTGGCACCCTGGTGGAGTTGTGGGCTGGTGGCACGCAACAGACAGGGCTTTCTGCTCTTTGTTCTTGAGGCTTTTTCGTGGTGCCTTGTGGAGGAGACTTTCCTGTCGCTCACCGTCTTAAACCACTGGCCCAAGGTTATTCAAATTTTTATAGTCACATAAAGTGAAGAGGCCGCAGCCATCCCTACTGTCTGGAGATTTCTTCAGCAAACTAATTATTACTGAGTCCAAATGTAATGAATTCTTGTTGGCTGGAAGTCACTGCAATGTTCCTCTTTGGAGGATCATGGTGAAAACAAAACTCTTTGTGCTCCTTCCCACCGTCCCAGGTCAGCGCTGACGTGTGGGAGCAGGAACGGTCCATGGTCCCTCACCCACGCTGCCCTCCGGATGGCTCCTCGGTATGATGGATTTTGCAGTGTATTAGAGCATGAAAATTGCTATTTTTGGACTTTACCTGTTGCAGCCCCACTGAAGAATGACACCTATTTTGGAATCAGTCCAAACACTGTCCTAACAACAGGCCAGGGAAGTGGTAGGGCAGCTAAAGCGAAGCAGATGTTTAGCAGGGAAATAATTTACAATTGGCCGGTTTGATGGTGCCTCTTGACCCTTTCAGGGCCGTTCAATAAAAACTAGCAGTTTCCATAGCAACTACTAAATTACTTGGTGCTTCAGAGATCTGTGATAAAGGAGGCGAGTCATTATAAGGAAACGTGGTGTTGCTGTTTCTCCCCTCTGCGTTACAAGAGTAATGATCTGGCAAAACTTGCTGAATGTGACGCCCCTCCTGAAGAATTTTTCCCACGTTCACCTTTCCAAAGAGATTTATATATTTAGGGCTTTTGCAAATTTGATTTTTCCCCTTTCCCCCATCATGGGCTTTGTCCTTCTTGGCAGGCGGTGCCGGCTGAGCGCAGGGGGGTGGGATGCGACGCGGGGCTGTGAGCCGAGAGGCTGCAGTAGATGTGTGATGGGCTTCTCTGTCACTGTCCCTCCTGAGCATGAGGTCCTTCTCCGAGGGACGTGGACCAGCTCCATCCTACTGGGTGCACTGCAGCCACCTGGGTCTGAATGAGTTACAAGCCACAAGACCCTTTACCACTATGTATTTCATCTTGTGTCTTCTATTCTGACGACTCTTGGAGATCATATTGTTCTGGTTTTATTTTCTTTGCTAATTTCTATTCTGAGATGAGGGTGTATCTCCAGATCAGGGCAGTCTTTAGAATGCCCCATGGAGATGTGTGCTGGGAAATGGCTTCAGGGCTTGTTTGCCACAAAGCCCACCATAATCCTGGAGGTTCTCGAGGTGTGTTCCTGCACACTTGGACATCCAGCACATCGACGGGCACATGGTTGTGTGCAGAGCTGCTGTTTCAATGGGATGGGTCTCAAATGTTGGGAAAACCATCTGTGTTAAAATCCTGAAATGCCTTTTAAAAAACTAACGCACTAGTTCTTCCAACATTCAAGTTACTGTTTGCATTTGGTACTGATCAAAGTTTATCTGACTTTTAGCAGTTTTGAAGGTTTTGAGTCATTTGGATAAAATACATGGGTGAGGTATTTCTAAATATCTAAACCTTCCCTTCCCCCCTTTTATACGAACTCCGAACTGTAGCAGCTTTAATGAAATCTCAGAGGATTTCTGCTGGATCTTTTCACTTTACTGTTGACTGCTGCACCTAATATCCATCCACCCCTCTCTCAGCAATCCTGAAGCAAATACTTCCAGGTGACAATGAGGAGCAAACTCGCTGCATGACCCCCGAAGTCCCCCGTGCTCCTTCAGTGATTGCTCGGAGGCTGTAACGTGGCAGGAGGTCGGAAGGAGCCCGCCTGAGACAGTCTGGGGATGTCGGGGGAGCTGTATTTCATGGAAATGCTGAGCTGTCACCTCTCCTTCCCATCCAATTTGGGTTTCCAGATGAGATGCTTCAAGAAGATGACATTTGGTTTCCCAGCGTTTGTTTAAGCCACAAAATTGTGATGTTGAAGCCATAAGCTGATGGCAGCATATGTAATTAGCAATTTTAATTTTCATAGAATCATAGAATGGTTTGGGTTGGAAGGGACGTTAAAGCCCACCCAGTGCCACCTCCTGCCCTGGGCAGGGACACCTCCCGCCAGCCCAGGTTGCTCCAAGCCCCCT
>NW_015090858.1:44898-106114 GCF_001431845.1 Calidris pugnax | reverse complement strand
GTTAAATCTGCTAAAATATCAAAAGGCCTCCTATCACACTGTGTCATTTATGATCTTCTGGCTCACTAGCAGCGGGAACATGAACTGCCCCTTTCTAGTTGGGGTTGGTGAAGCTCCTGTGTCAGCTCATAGAATCATAGAATGGTTTGGGTTGGAAGGGACCTTAAAGATCATCTCCTTCCACCCCCTGCCCTGGGCAGGGACACCTCCCGCCAGCCCAGGTTGCTCCAAGCCCCCTCCAACCTGCCCTTGAACCCCTCCAGGGATGGGGCAGCCACAGCTTCTCTGGGCAACCTGGGCCAGGCTCTCACCACCCTCACAGCAAACAAATTCTTCCCGAGATCTCATCTCTATCTCCCTTCTTTCAGTTTATAATGGTCACCCTTCATCCTATGGCTCCCCTCCCTGATAGAGAACCTCCCCATCTCTCCTGCAGGCCCATGAGGGTGCCACCAGGGTATTGCCCCATGAATTTGGGTTTCCAGATGAGATGCTTCAAGAAGATGACATTTGGTTTCCCAGCGTTTGTTTAAGCCACAAAATTGCGATGTTGAAACCATAAGCTGATGGCAGCATATGTAATTAGTAATTTTAATTAAGCCACAAAATTGTGATGTTGAAGCCATAAGCTGATGGCAGCATATGTAATTAGTAATTTTAATTTTCATAGAATCATGGAGTGGTTTGGGTTGGAAGGGACATTAAAGCCCACCCAGTGCCACCCCCTGCCCTGGGCAGGGACACCTCCCACCAGCCCAGGTTGCTCCAAGCCCCATCCAGCCTGGCCTTGAACCCCTCCAGGGATGGGGCAGCCACAGCTTCTCTGGGCAACCTGGGCCAGGCTCTCACCACCCTAGGTAAATAACTTCTTCCTGAGATCTCATCTCAATCTCCCCTCTTTCAGTTTATAATGGTCACCCCTCATCCTATAGCTCCCCTCCCTGATAGAGAACCTCCCCATCTCTCCTGCAGACCCATGAGGGTGCCACCAGGGTGTTGCCCCATGGTTTGGGTGTATCTGGAGCTGGGTGCTCCCTTGGCTGGAGACCCAGCTGGTGACCGTGCTGTGCCTCGCCTGGATGTGCAGAAGTGCCCTTAATGTTGTCTGCTGGAGCTGCTGGCCTGGAGAGAAAAGGATAATGCTGACAAACTTTTACACTGAAAGGGTTATTACGCATTGGAATGGGCTGCCCAGGGAAGTGGTGGAGTCACCATCCCTGGAGGTATTTAAAAGATGGGTAGATGTATTGCTCAGAGATATGGTTTAGTGGTTTTTGGCAGTGTTGGTTTGATGGTTGGACTCGATGATCTGAAAGGTTCCTTCCAACCAAGACAATTCTATGACAACAACCACCGTAGTATTATTTATTCTTATGTCCAGATGTCAGGGTTTTGCTCCTCTTCAGTGGTCTCACTGCAAGATGGCAATTACAAATCACTGCTAATCAGGAGTTGCACAGCTGGGAACGGACCTGTTGTCTTAATGGTGAATCCAGATCACCAATGTCCGACCGTCTGTCCAGTCCGTGCCTTGTGTTGGCTGATGTGGGTCTCTGAAATACCCCCCGGGATTTGTCTGTGGGCTGACCAGATGCTTTAATGTCTTATTTCTGGATTTTATGGTGGGTTTTCGGTGTGATCCACCTGAAGTCACAGTGCTGGGGGCGGGGGGGGCGGTCATTTGAGCCGCTGCTCAGATGAGTAATTCAAAGTGAGACAATGAAACTCTGTGCTGGAACACTCACGCTGAAATGCATAATGAGGTCTGGTGGTGGATGCCTTCCAGTTTAGGACATGATTTTTATTATTCCCTCTTTCCCCTTTGTGCTGCTTTTTTTCATTTGCTTTTGCAGGTCTAAGAACAGATAGTAGCGTGTGTTTGTGTGTTCTTCAGCTCTGGAAAGGTTCTCAGCACTTTCGGTGTTGTTGGAGTTGTGTGTGGGTGTACACAACCAGTTCACTGTCAAACAATACCATTTAGGTCATGGTACAGTGCTGAAACTGAACAAAGCGTTGGGAAATACGGTGTTAAAAACAATCCTGATGCTGCCCCAAACCTCACCGAGAAACAGCCCACGGGTGTCCTCTCACACATTTATTTTGTGTGTAATTCTGTGTCTGTTCAATCTCCAGTATCATCTTACCAAGACGGGGGTTACTCCTGAGCAGAGCAAAAGGTGGCTTTGTTTGCTTTTACCATTTCTGGACAGAGTTGTTTGGGCAGAAATTGGGCAGAGCTTTGTCCTTGTGGTGGAATTGTAGAAGATGCTGTGCTTGCACCCGCGCTCAGGACATTGCACACGAAGCTGCTTGGTGCTGGTTGTGCTTTCCCTCTGCTGTTTTTGGGGCAACGACACATCGGTTGTTACTTGTCTAGAGCACTTTTCTCCACTCGTGATTACTTCTTGCCGTTAATTAAGGCTTGAGAGTTGTAGCTGCTAAAGAGGGGAAGGTGGGCTGTCCGCACGCGTGGTTAGGAAGGGTGAGGGGTCTCCTCTGAGGACGGGGTCTGAGTTGGAGCTGCTGGTCCTAAACGAGCCCAGGGTGGGTGAGAAGGAAGGGACGGTAATTAGCTCTCTGGAAAGCAGGGCTGTTACCTCCCGTGCTACCCAAACGGACTGAGCCAGGATTCCAGTCTTTATTACTGATGATTACATTTAATTACAGGTGGGCAAATGATCTGCGCACAGCCCCACGCTGCAGGTGGTGGCAGCACAATTAATAAGAATAATTAAACACTCTTTGGATGAAACAAGGCGTGATCTTTTACACACACCCCCCCCCCATCTTGTGTAGGCTCAGTGGGGCTTGGAGGAAATTTCCATTTCCGAGCAGTGTGGTTCCTGTGGAGACACCTTGGAAACAGGTAGAAGATAAAAGTGAGTTTTATCAGACAGTGAGTTTGTCAGATCTCTGCTCGTTCTTTCGGCCGGGCCAACCCCGGGGGTTCAGGTGCCAATTGGGGGTGTGGGCTGGGAGGGAAAATTCTTACCTACAGCCTCTGTGAAGGCGGGAGCTGGGGCAGTGTTTGTGCGTGTGCTGCATGTGTTCTGAATTAAAGCGCATTCTTCCCTCTCCTCACATTCCTGAAACCCCACAGCAGAGATTTGTCCTGTATTTTTCTCCGCGATTTGGCCGTAAAGCAGTTACAAGGGGAGAGGAAAGATTCAACCTGGTGCTTGGCCCCAAGGAGCCGTAGCGGCTGTTCCCACATCTTCCTCCTCCTCCTCCTTCCTCACCCGTCTCCTGTCCATCAGCCGGTGGCCGGGGTGGCAGCGAGGGACAGGGCTGGGGGACACGGAGCAGCCCCACACTGGACAGTGGGTCCGTCTGTCCGGGAGGCGTTCTGCGGGGGCAGGACAGGCCAATTCAATGTGTCATAGATTATTCGTGCTATTTTTGGCATCTTCTCCTGATTTTGGCAAACCAAGGCACCATTGTGGAAAAAAGCGTCTTCTCTTTGCTTGCCTCTTCCTGCCCAGAGAGAGCGGGTTGTCCGGGGTCTGAAGCCAACCTGAATATTTTGAATTTTGAATTTTTTTGTTTTGAATTTTTTTGTGTTTTGAGTTTCCTCCCCCGTGTACAAGGCAGTCTTTGTCTAAGGCGGGGGGGGGGGTATTTTTTCTCAAGTTTTCCATGTTTGTTTGACAGTAATTTTCTGCTCCAAGTTCTTCTGATGCCGTTCCAGTTTGGTTCTTCTGCCGCTGTCACCCAGTTACGGATCGGCCAGGGGTTCGTTATGTAAATGAGTCTCAGCGTGAGGGTTGGGGACAGAATTAGGGGATGAGCCCGAGCGAGGTGGCGTGGGCACAGGAAGGTGGCATGGGCACAGTGTGATGGCAGGGTGAAAAGGGGGTTGTGCAGAGGAGGAGGAGGTGCGGATGGAGGTGCAGGAGCCCCTGGGGGACCGGGGAGGCAGGAGGGTGCTGGACATTTGATGGATGGAGATCCCCAAGCTAGGATGGTCTTTGTGGCTGCGTTCCTGGTGGGCAGGCTGTGGCCAGCGGGGAGGATCAGCCCTGCACGTGTGGATTGCTGCACGTGAAGCTCTTGAGAAGGTTCCCCTACATCAGAGACAACCTTGAGGCTCCCAGTTTTCTGCTCGGCCACCTTGGTGTGTCCTCAGGTGGCTGGGTGACACTCTCATGGTGGTGCTACACACCAGTTAATTCCCCAGTTCTGGCTGTTTTAAACTATAAACAGTATACCATCCTGCCCAGCAAAGAGTGTACTGTGGGCTCCTGTTAGAAGAATCCTTCACCCTGGTACTAAATCCTATTCCAGAGCCAGGAGCTCATCTCCAGGCTCCCAAGAGCCCGTGGTGGGATGGGACTGAGCTCCGGTGGCTGCTGCCCCCGAGTCCTGCCAGCGTTGCACCTGAGATGTGCTGGGGATCTCAACCACTTATTGCCATGGGTTCTACAGGGGAGGGTGGTGTGAGCCCAAAAGTTGTACCAGAGCCTGCTACAGATCCCAGCACAGCATGAGTATTTGCCTACATCCCTGCTCCAAAAAATTAAAATATATTTTGATACTTATCCAGTAAGAACTGAGTTGTCTTGGGCTTCCTTTACTGGGCTTGTTTTTATTTAGCAGAATCCTGGGAAACGCAGAGGTTCCATTCGTATTCATAAATGCTGTTTCTTTGTTCTGTGATTTTATCTTCATTGCATATTTTGTATTAATTATAAACCAATTACTAGTGCTCTGCCTCAAACAGTCCTTGCATATTGATATTAGAAGGGTTAATAAAAATTTCAGAACCCCTCTTCATGTCAGCTATTTCAATGATGGCATTTACATTCTAATCCTGTATCAGATTGCACGTGGAAATCTAATATTCAGGGTCTGGACAATTATCTAGATGGGATCTGGGATGATGAGGATCAAAACCCAACAAGTGTGTTTGCCTTTGTGTTGCCTGGGCACCGCAGCAGTCGGTCCCGTGGCAGCTCCTGGTACAGGGACAGGTAGAAATTCTCCCTGTGCATGAAACAGGCTGCAATAAACACGGATGAGAAATCCTGGCCTGTATAGAAATGACACTGGTCAATAAATTGAGCAGAACAAATAGGAGTCGTGCTTGGAATTGCAGAGAGAGCTTCTGCCTGGTTGGGCAGAGACTGACTCTGCTGCGTCCCGGTGGGGGCTGCCCCTGGGAGACCCAACTGGCCCGTTGGGAAGGGCTTCTTCTGCCTTCCCCTGTTCGTACAGGTTTTCTAAAATTAAGTTGAGGGTACAGAAAAGCACTAAAAATTAAATTCTTGTCATGAAAACGTGGCATGTCCTGAAATGCACGGGGCAAAAAAGCAAGCTTGAAAAAAATGTGGGGGGTGGAAATGTGAGGGAGGAGGGAAGGCCCGTTACCTCCTGGATGGGTGCTGTGGGTGCACCCCCCGGTCACTGGTGTCCTGTCCCCACACCCGCTGTACGAGCAGCTGCTCTTCCCAGGCGAGTGCACCCCCCGGTCACTGGTGTCCTGTCCCCACACCCGCTGTACGAGCAGCCACTCTTCCCGGGTCAGTTTTCTGCCTGGCTTTGAAGTCTCAAATGCCAAATATAGTTTGCAAGTTAATTAATTAGAATAATTAACTTTTGCTTCCAGAATATCAACAGTGCTTCCAATGGCATTGTGGATAAAAAGCACTAATTATTCCCTCTCCTCCTTCCCGGTCCATTTCCGCTTGGCTCTGTGAAATCTCTAAACTGGCTGAAGTCAGGCTCATTGTCCAGTGGACTGAAAAATGACTGTATGAGGCTGCAGTATGGTCTGATTTCCCAGAATTTAAGGTCCACAGGTGCACGGGATTACTCACTAACAACCTCTCTGATTTAGTTTCTGTGATTTGATAAGGTTGGCTGGTTGATAAAGCTGCCTTTTCCTTTTGAGCCCTCTTCCCTACCCAAAAGGCTCAGGCTGATAGTGCTCAATCTCTCTTCTCCCTGTTCTGGCTCCAGGGCCTGGAGGGTTGGGTGCTGGAGCTGTTAACCCATCGCAGGTGGGTGAATCTGGAGATGGGAACAGCCAACAGGAGGAGGAAGGAGTTCCTATCATTGAGGGAGATGCATCTAGTGCCAAATTTCAGCTGAGAGTGGGGACTTTCTTTTCTCATAGTGCCTTGTTCTTGGAAAGTCTGATGCAGAGATTGAAGGAAAAAAAGAAAAAAAGGAAAAGATTGTTCCAGGGCTTTGTTGTAGCATTGAGGATGCAAAGAGCCACAGGTTAGAAGACACCTGCTGTGCGGTTGTCCTTTCTCTAGCAAAACATCATTCTCTTTTTGTTTGAGTTGTCTTAAAAGGAATCAATGGGGTTTTTCCTACCTGGGATCACTGGAAAAATCATGTCCTTTTTCCTGCAGAGTGAGTACCCTTCTATCTTCACACAGTGTGATTAGAAAAGTGGAGTTGGCCGAGGCGTGGGAAGAGCCCGTCTGTGTCGGGGCTGGAAAGCGGCTCCTTGTCTCATTTCTTCAGCTGCAGCTGCTGGCTCCCTGCCTCCCCTCTTCCTCCCCGCTTCCAAAGGGGGATTCTCACCATTTCCTCTTCGCTGATTTTTTCCCTTGATACGGTGTCTTCATTCCAGTGCTAAACTGGCTTGTGAATGCCTCTTGGGGAGGAAATAGGTGATGTGAATGCTTTTTATTTATTTTGTTAAAGGCCTCTGGGGTACACAATGTGTGCAGAGCCTTCTGTGTGCGCTGGAAACTGGAGGAGAAAGGAAGGAAGGGGTTTTTGCAGGAGAAAAATTGGCCAAAGTCTTCCTTTCGGTTATGATTAATAGGTTTTTTTCTTTTGGGCTCTGAATGGTGTGTTTGTATTCAAATTAAATGGTTTCCAGGGGGGGGACTTCCAGGAATAGATATGGGGAGGGAATAAAAGTGCTTTCCAGAAAGGAGGTTGGAAAGGCAGGGTGCTGTGGGCTGTGTGTGAGTCTCATCCCCATCCTCTCCTCGTCTGGCATCTGGAGCTTGTGCTGTCTCCTCTCTGTGTGGAGCTCGGGCGATGAGGGCTCCGTTTTCTTACCGTTTGAGATATCCTTGGTGCTCCCCAAAGGCATCGGGGTTGGACGGGCAGGTGCAAGAAACCAGTGTCTTCACTGGTGCATCCCAGCAAGGCGTGGGGCTCGTGGGGCTGGTGGGGCTGGGTGATGTGAATGCTTTTTATTTATTTTGTTAAAGGCCTCTGGGGTACACAATGTGTGCAGAGCTTTCTGTGTGCGCTGGAAACTGGAGGAGAAAGGAAGGAAGGGGTTTTTGCAGGAGAAAAATTGGCCAAAGTCTTCCTTTCGGTTATGATTAATAGGTTTTTTTCTTTTGGGCTCTGAATGGTGTGTTTGTATTCAAATTAAATGGTTTCCAGGGGGGGGACTTCCAGGAATAGATATGGGGAGGGAATAAAAGTGCTTTCCAGAAAGGAGGTTGGAAAGGCAGGGTGCTGTGGGCTCTGTGTGAGTCTCATCCCCATCCTCTCCTCGTCTGGCATCTGGAGCTTGTGCTGTCTCCTCTCTGTGTGGAGCTCGGGCGATGAGGGCTCCGTTTTCTTACCGTTTGAGATATCCTTGGTGCTCCCCAAAGGCATCGGGGTTGGACGGGCAGGTGCAAGAAACCAGTGTCTTCACTGGTGCATCCCAGCAAGGCGTGGGGCTGGTGGGGCTCCTGGGCAGGCCATGGTGGGCAGAACAGGCCTCCTGTTCCTCTGCCAACAGAGTGCTGGGAGGCTCGTGGCCAGGCTTTTTGGTTTCTTGTTCTTATTTTTCTTTTTTTTTTTTCCTTTCTGTGATGTTGCACCATGGTGTGTTCTCTCCTGCTGGGAACTGATGTTCCCTTGGATTTCTATACCAGAACCGCAGGGAGGGGCAGAGGCTTCACCTGTGGTTTTTTTAGCTTGATTTTTCTCCATTTTCCTTACTGGGAGACACGAAAGCTGGTTATTGCTCTGCCTTTAGATGAAGAGTACGTTGCTTGTTGTCCTACAGTCCTGTGTGGACAGGATGGGATGTGATAAGGGATCACACCATGTTGCATCTTCTGAAGCCATAGGTTCCTGCCTTCTGTAGGCTCTGGGAGACTTCTCTGTGTTGCCTGTAGCCTACCTCTCCCTCCTGCCTCTTCCATGAAGCCCTCTATAGAAAAGATTTTAGGGTTTCTGGGGCTTTCTTTCGTGATGCAGAAGCCACATCTTCCCTGATGTGCTGTCTGTCGGGGCAGTACACGTTCTGAGAGAGGAGATGGCCCACTTCTACCTTCCTGTGAAGCATGAGATGTTGGGGACGCCTACACTCCCCGTGCCATTCCCGTGTTGGCTGCTGTGTATTTGTGCCTTCATCCTTCATAATTGGATGAGGCAGCACATTTGTCCTGGACCACCCTTGTTCCCTGGAAAGGTCCCCATCAGAGACAGGCGGTGTCAAACCGCCTCTGTCATCTGGTGGCAAAGAAAGTAATTAAATGATAATTCTGGGGGAAAAAAAAGGGACTTTAAAGCGTATGCCATGATTTAGGTGACAGCTCACTCACTGTTGGGAGGACTCATACTTCATGGCCACTGCACGTTCTTATTTCTTAGTATTTTCTTTGATTTAAAGCTTCGTGCTAGTAATCTAATTAACATTGAATTGGGTTTCCAGTACAGTAGCTTGTTTGGTTCAATAAGAACACATTTATACTAAAGGTTAATGAAAAGAATTCTGCTTTCATTGAATTCATTAAAAGCGGTTCTACAATCAAGGCTTACTAATGGAAAAGAGATTAAATATTCATGTCTGTAAATTTCTCATGTCATTTCTGATTTTCCTTAATCTCTGCGTCCCTGGATTGGATTCCAAAAGTGTTTGAAAGCTCTAATGAAATACCAGTTTGGGTATTAATTGGAGATTTAGCCTATTTAAGTGAAAGGCTTCCCCAGATGTACACTTAGTGTTACAGATGGAGAGCAATAGTGATGAGGTCTTATCCAGGAAAGCGATACCAGAAGCCAATCTCAAGGAGCAGTGTTAGGTTCTTTAAGCACTCTTTAAGAAATGCAAATAATATTTTACCTTCTGTTCCAACAGCTTCATTTGTGGCATTGAAATAGCTTTGGATGAACCAAAAGTGCAGCAAAGTTTGCGTCAGAAAGGTATTAGCTTAATGAGGGTAAAACCTGAATAATGGGCATCAAAGGTGCTTAAAGACTCACGACTTTTATACCACGAGCTGCAAATATCCCTGACTCCTGGGAGTAAATATTGGATGTGGATTCTGTGGTCTCTCAGCCAGTAGCTGCCAAGGAAGCTCTGGGTGCCCTTTGAGCCCCCGTGGCTTTATGTACAAGCAGAACATCTTTCTGCAGTTCTTCCTTTGTGCTGGCTGCTGGTGTCCTGGTTTTGAATAATGGGCATCAAAGGTGCTTAAAGACTCACGACTTTTATACCACGAGCTGCAAATATCCCTGACTCCTGGGAGTAAATATTGGATGTGGATTCTGTGGTCTCTCAGCCAGTAGCTGCCAAGGAAGCTCTGGGTGCCCTTTGAGCCCCCGTGGCTTTATGTACAAGCAGAACATCTTTCTGCAGTTCTTCCTTTGTGCTGGCTGCTGGTGTCCCGGTTTAGGGAGACGGGGAGGCTCTGTTTGGGGACGCTTTGCAGTGGTGTGGTGATGTCATTACTGATGTAGAAGTGGAAATACACGGTGACAAGTTATTTAGAAGGTATTGTACAATCCATGGGATGGTTTCCTTGGAAAGGAAGAAACAAAGAAAAATGCTTTTGTAAACATGCTCAAAATTTTAGGGAGACGGGGAGGCTCTGTTTGGGGACACTTTGCAGTGACACATTGATGTTGTTGCTGATGTAGAAGTGGAAATACATGGTGACGAGTTATTTAGGAGGTATTGTACAATCCGTGGAATGGTTTCCTTGGAAAGAAAGAAAATAATTGTGTAAACATGTTCAAAATCATGAGTGTCTTGCTTTAATCTAAGAAGTGCATGTATACATACATGTGTATATATGTATGTGTGTGTTACACATCTGTGTGTATATACGGCACCCAACCAGTGGGACAGTGCAGGGCCGTGTCTGCATTAGGGAGAAGGAAGATTTGGCTCCTCTCTGGATCTTTGTATTGTTTTTCGTTGCAACTTGAGCTTTCAGTGCATTTTGGTCTCTGCTGGTCCTAGTGTTTATATTGGGCTTGTTGGCAAGAGCTGATGAGAAAGGAAAGAAGTTACTTGTTGTGAGCCAAGAGAACAGAAACAGAGGTCTGGGGAATAAGTTTTTGGCTATAAGTAAATAAGTAACTGGCCAAGCCCCAGGAGAAAGCTTTGGGTTAATATTAATTACTCTCCCTGGTCTCCAGAGCAGTTCAGAGCCCTTGCAAAGGTTGGGAAGGTCATGACACCGAGGGGACAAGCTGGTCTCCAGAGCAGTTCAGAGCCCTTGCAAGGGTTAGCAAGGTCATGACTGGGTGGCAGTCACAGACCAGACTGTGGTGTTGGATTTTTCTGATTACAGGCAGTGTGACCAAGGATGTTGTCATGTAGCCCAGTGTCCACCGGCACGCGGTCACGGGCAGATGCGTTATTTGTGACTTCATCCAATTAAATAATTGTTATTTCTTCTTCTCCCTTGGCTTTTCAGGCATACTTCCGACAGGGTGTGGCCCTTCAGTATCTCGGACGTCATGCAGATGCACTGGCAGCCTTTGCCTCGGGACTGGCTCAAGATCCCAAGAGTCTTCAGCTTCTGGTTGGCATGGTCGAGGCCGCCATGAAGTCTCCCATGCGAGGTAAGCACCGGGAGGTCTTCTCCAGGGTGGTCTTCAGCTGCTGAGGTACTCAGAGGTGGTGGTTTCAGTCCATGGGTTGCTGTGCCACCATCTGAGGGGGGAAGAACCTGGAGGCCCGAAGGCAAAGTCAGGATTTGACTTCTCTGCTGAGTCAGCGGGTGCTGAGAAAGGAGCCTGAAGCAGGAGGAGGAACACAAAAATATTCTCCTGATTCAGAGGGACAGTGAGATGGTGCTACCCAGCTCGAGAGGCACTGGAGGTGAATCAAACTGGTTTTGTGCAGCAGTTCCAATGACATCCTTCCTTGTTTCTCTTTTGTCTGTTCCCAGTGCTGAGGTGGGCACTGCTGTAGTTCTTGGGACAGCTTCCCACGGTGCTCTGGCTCTTGGCCATTGGGAACAGGGAGCCTTAAATGCCCCGGGCAAGTGTTTGCCCAGAAGAGCCCATCAGCAGCTTTTCCACGGTACTAACATCTCTCAAAATGCAGCGTTCCAGAAAGCAGAAAGTCTGCTCTGCTAATTCACTTATGCTCAGGAAGAGTGTTGAAATCACAAGGACCTTGAAGCCGTATTAGCTGTACAGCGTTTTGCCTCTTTCATAATATCCCTGTTTCCAGGATTTTCCTCTCTGGAGGAAGGAGGTCGCCTCCTCTTTGGTCTGTTTGGCTCTGTTTGGCTCTGTTTCTCTTGCAAGCCTTGTGTTGCAATGTCCTAATGGGATTTCCCGGGAGGGAACATGGCAATTCTCAGCCTCAGCAGATGCTGCCGGAGGCCCCAGGGCTTGGGGGCCAAGAAGCACTGAAATGAAAAAATATCCCCTGTTGGCGTTTCCTTTTTTACAGTGCTTCCCTCCGTCCTCTAAAGTGAATTCATCTGGAAGTTTCTGTCCTATATAGCAGTTACTTTGTGAAGCTAATTTAATTTGATACCCAGAGGTACTGTGGCTGCTGCTTAGAATGCAGGTGATGTGATATTTCTGTGTGAGTGTCCCCGAATTTGGCTGGACGGTCTGGCTGCTGTATTGCACTGCTGCTCCCTGCCGTGCTTCCCAGCGTTGCTGCTTCCCAGTCCTTACCCTCCCACTGGCTGGTTTGGCAGAGTTTTAGATCAGCCTTGTTTATAAAGTGCTAGTTTTACTTCGAGAGCTTGTATCTGCTGTACTGCTGGGATGAATATTCAGGATCTCGGTCCCATGTGCTGGGCACTCTGCAAGCACTTCAGTAGTTGTTAAGTGTTGTTCTGGTGCCCTTTCCAAGAGCTGTCTAGGAAAGACAGAAGATCTCCTTGGGTACTGTCTGTGCTGTAAAGCCAGTCCCCTGTGACTTGGTTCCACCAGGAGGACAGGTTGGTTGAAGCTGTGGGTAGACTGGTGTGAGTGGTAGCTTCCAGGATACTCGTGTTCAGAGGAAGAGGAGGAGGAACCAGACAGGCAGCAGGGCTGTAAACATTGGTGATGTGCCAAAGAGTATTGAATGCAAACGTTGGAGATCCAGGGGGTCCGCAGTGTGTAGAGATGAAGGTGAAACCCCCTTCCCCAATAACCGAGTCACTGTTGCTGCATCTTTCACCTGGTTGTGGCTGTTTCTTCCCTTCTTTTTTGCTGTTGCACAAGAGCAGTAACAAACTCCACGTCTGCCTTCTGTTACCGCGTGGGTTCTCTCTTCCCTACTGGACTCCAAAGTTACCAGGAGCACTTCCCTTGGGGTGTCCTTTTTCTTCCTTTCTCCTTGTCTGTACCCTCTCTCTCCATACATTTGCCTGGATTACCTGGCTGGGATCCCAGGTAAGCTCCTTAGGGCAGGAACTGTGTGTGTGCCTGCTCTGGCAGTGATAGATGTGATAAGTGGTGGTGTGTTACAGCAACTATTTCTGTCCTCTTACGTCTGCATTTAATCCTGGACCTAATTAGATGTCGGTAACTGGCATCACCTTCACACTGTTTTCACCTTCAGGGAAGCGTTAAAATCCTCTTTTGTTGTTGTTTATACACTCGGTGGTTGCAGAGAGGCAGAAAACAGGGAGGAAGTGGTTTTCTGAGGTTGCTGGGATGGTGTCGATTCAGGTGAGAGCATCTAATCAAGAAATGCCCCTTGGTCAGCAAGTTCTGGAGTCCTGTTGTATTGATGTCCTTAATGAAGCATGCAGCCAAGATGTTTTATCATCGGAATGATGGAAGCAATTAGACCAATTATAAGTAGCCTGGCAGGTCCAGTGCTGTCATTGCAGGAGTAACTTCTCCAGAAGAAGGAGCGGTTTCTTTCTGCAGTTTTTGGCACGTCTCTTGGTGCACATTGGTATCTGGACAAGCACAGGTTTTGCAGCCGTTTCAGCTGAAGTTTTGTGCTGAAGCAGCAGGAACTGCAGGGCTCTCACCCACTGCTGACAGCCCAGTTCCAGTTCCCTACAAAACTCTACAGGTGTTTTCCACGTTCCTTCTGCCGTTAGACCCGTCGTCAGAGCTCAGTGTGAGACTGCTCTGAATTCTTGTGTTGCCTTCCTGAAGGGCTCCCTGCAAGGGAAACATCAGTTTGCTACGTGATCTGCCTCGTTGTACTAAATATTAGATGATGCATTTGAGCCCTGTGTTTTCATAATAAATCTTGGGTTGATTTGGACAATCTGGCCCTTAACTCACGTGGCGTTTGGTTACCAAAAGACGACGAGGAGTTGTGAAAGTGATTTCGATACGCAAATAACTTGGTTTGTTGAGTAACTCCTGCCTTTGTTTTTGTATTGCAGAGTCCCTGGAGCCCACCTATCAACAACTGCAGAAGATGAAGCTGGACAAGAGCCCCTTTGTTGTGGTGTCCGTGATCGGCCAGGAACTTCTGACCGCGGGCCACCATGGGGCCTCTGTGGTGGTGCTGGAGGCTGCCCTGAAGATCGGCACGTGCAGCCTAAAGCTGCGGGGATCGGTGTTCTCCGCGCTGAGCAGTGCGTACTGGTCCCTCGGGAATACGGAGAAAAGCACTGGATACATGCAGCAGGACTTGGACGTAGCCAAGACTTTAGGTAAGAGTTCTCCTTTCCCTGGCTGGGGGGCTGGGTTGGTGCAGACGGAGCAAAGGAATAGCTGTGTTAATGGTCAGCACCTCTCTGTGATGCTCAGGTGTTCCCTGGGATTTCACAAGCTGCTACATCAAATCTGGAATTTCTGAGATGTGCAAAGTACAGGCTTGGGCAGCCCTTGTACCCCTGTGCGTGAGGGGGTCAATGAATGTGCTAAGGTTTTGCAGGGTCCTCCAGTTTTCTGGTTTCGGGTGTGTGGGAACTGATCTCATCCCCTCTGTAGACTGGGGCTCAAAACCTTCAATGAGTCTTAAATGAAGCAATCATTTGAATGAAGCAAGCATCAAAATGAAGCAAGGTTTTTAAGAATTAGGTAGAAAAAGTTTCTCAGTCTGAGCTTCTGAGGCAGTTGCCAGGGAAGGGACAAATCAGTGAGACAGTGCATGAACAGGAGGGTTTAAAAAATAAACAAATTGGAAAATCCCTGTTGTGCGTGGTATATCCTGAGAGCTTTCAAGGTGCCATGGGAGAGGAGACAGGATGTGAGAGAGAAAGGCAGAACCTTGCAGAGGTGGAGAAGCCAGGAGAGCTCACTGGAAGTGCAGGGACTACTGGATTGAAGACAGCAGTAGACGTCTGGGCTGAGCTGCAGAATTGCTTTCAGGGGAGAGCTGGCGTGGGCTTCGCTTGTTTGAAGCACAAATTGCTAATGTCAAGGAAGGAATAAACATGGAAGAATGGGAAATTGCCAAGTGTTAGGCCAAAGAAGAAATTAAACAATTCTAAAAATAAGATTGATGGCTATTGTAGCTGTTTCTGGAGGCCAGCAAAGAGGAGAGATCGGGCTGTGTGTTAAAGATAAGGATGAGTTTATTCTGATGCTGGGTCTTGCACTGGAGCATCACTTCTATGGTGTGTTCCAGTCCTTCTGGTGGACTCTTCCAGCCCCACCGTTGTTAATTAACCTCTGTTTTGTTTTCCTGGGACTTAGGTGACCAGACGGGAGAATGCCGAGCTCACGGGAATCTGGGCTCCGCATTCTTCTCCAAAGGAAATTACCGGGAGGCCCTGACTAACCACAGACATCAGCTGGTGCTCGCCATGAAACTCAAGGACAGAGAGGTAGGAAGCTCATTAAACAGATGGAATTGGGGGGGGGTCAGCGCTGATTTGAGCTTTGTCTGTCTGTGCTGTTGCTCTGAGAATTTGGGAGCTGTGTGATTTCTCCTCCCAGCCGTGTGTTTTGTTGAGGAAATGGTTTGTACCGGTCGATCCAGTAGATGAGAGTGGTAGGATGCGTGGTTTGTCCTTTTGCCTCCAGTCTCCATGTGGCTCTGAGCGAGTCATTCTGCCTCCCTCTTCTTTCCCATCCTTTTTTTTCCCCCATAGGCTGTAGGGTGGGAGGGTAGGAGCTGCTGCTGAGGAGGTGTCCATACAACATCTCTGCAGCTGAGTCCTGGCTGTCATCAGCTCTTGTTTCCCCTGTGAAGGAGGTGCTACTGCTTCAAACTCTGTTTGGGTGCATCCAGAGAAGTGATGAGCTGGCTCCCTGTCCTGAATAAAATGTGTTTTGTTTTAAAAAGTAGTGAAAAGAAAAAGAATCCTTGCAACCCTGAAAGTACAACGTTGTGTGAAGTGTAGGGGCTGCTCAGACGGGATCTGATCGACCCTGACCATTTACCGTTGGGCTCTGGAGGTGTTACGCTGGGCTCCCGGCCAGGCCAGGGAAACGTGGGCTGGAGAGGCTGCCCCGAGAGATTTCTACCCAAAGTTCACTGTAAGGACAGAGTCATAATTTCAGTGCAAGTTACAGATTCAAAAGCTATTCCTCCCCCCCTCCCCAGTGGCTTCCCCTCTGCTGTCAATGGGGAAAGTGGAGGGCCTGGGACAGCAGGTGAAGCAGGTGTGGATTCATGTAAACGTTTTGGGGAGATCTGAAAACTGAGGGAGATCGGTTTCCCGCTGATAGGTCCTTGAAAAGACCCATTTGAATTAGCAAAGTGCTTTACCCAAGTGTTATCTTATAATTTAAATACTGAGTAAGCCTTGGAGAGATGCGTCTTTCAGTAGGTTGTGGAAGGACTGTGACGGGGGGAGGGACCTGTGAGACGTTTTCATGATGATTTTACCAGCTGGAAAAACCTCCTGAATCACTCCTGATTTCCTTGTTTCTGTTCGTGCAGAGCAGAGAAGCTGTAAGTCAACATTGGTTTTACAGTTTTGTTGCTTGGGGGGGGTCCCTGTTCCTGCAAAGAGTCCAGTCCTACGTAGCTGCTCCTCCTCCCTGGTGTCCCTCGGCAGCAGATGCTTCTAGGGGGATGAAGGAAATGGCTTCAAGTTGCAACAGGGCAGGTTTAGACTGGACATTAGGAAAAAATTCTTCACAGAAAGAGTGGTCAGAGACTGGAATAGGCTGCCCAGGGAGGTGGTTGAGTCACCATCCCCAAATGTGTTTCAGAGTTGTTTAGATGTGGTGTTGGGGGATATGGTGTAGGGGAGAGCTTTGTAGAGTGGGGTTGATGGTTGGACTCGATGATCCCAAGGGTCTTTTCCAACCTGAATGATTCTATGATTCTACGAAATAGCTGGAAACTGGCCTGACTGGTGCAAGCTCCTGGGGCAAACTGGATGCCCTGGGGAAGCCACGGCTGCTGTGTCTCACTGAGCTTGGGCCCCTGATCTAAACAGATCCCAACGGTCGAGGAATCCAGGGAATGAAGGCTAATCAGGATACTTCGTAGTTTATGGCACATATGGGCACGTAATTTAGAGTTATTGACAACAAATGACTACTTGGTTTAGCAAGAAAGCTGAGCTGCTTGGATTTCCTGTAGGATGTAACCACAGGAAATTAATTTGGCGCTTTCTGATGACATCATCTTGACCACAGAGCTTCCTCTGAACAAAAAGCTGTTTTTCTTGGCCTCCTTCGCAGACATTTTTATAATGCAAATGTTATAAAGTTGCAGTAGTGCTGATGCGAATTCCACCAGAAGGGAATTCGCTGTGCGACTGTAATGAGGTAATTGTTTTACCTCCGACCGTCCAGAGAATTGGCTCAGGAGGTAAAAAGTGCTCCTTTGTGCGGGACACCGCTGCCCTCGGAGGGAGGGGTTTGCTCCAGGAGCTTCTGCTGGATCATGTTGTCCATAAACCCAGGAGGGATGACAGAGGGTCTGGCTGCAGCCTTCAGGTCTGTGTCCCCCGGGCAAGCCTGGAGACGGGGAATTTTTCAGCTGAGTGGGGAATTGTAGAAGCTGCTCACATGGACTGTTTTTAAGATTTTTAAACGTTTTCCTCTCCCTGGTGCAGGGAATCTGTGCAGCTCCTGTTACAAGCACCAGATCATACCCAGCACAGTCTGTAGGTCCAGATGGGTCATCTGCTCTCTGCAGTCTCTGTGCGATGGAAAATTCAGGCTGTTTTGTGATACTGGTGCCCAGGGAAGGAACGGAGCAGAAGTGGCTGGGATTTGGCATAAACCTCTGGCGTCTCCAAGAGAGACCTCAGGGTATTGAACATATAAGGGTTTGTGGTCTGTGTAGACAAGTAAGAAGCCTGGCTCTTGGCAAGATGCTGCAATGGCACCATGAAGGAGGCATCTCCAGTGTCATTTTGATGCTTTCCATCATGGTTAAGTGATGGGTTGGTTGGTTTTTTTGACCAGCTGCAGTGGCTGGTCAAGAAATTCAGATGAGCTAACTCTGTAAGCTTGCTTCTGAAAGAATTAGCAGACTGAAAAGTGCAGTTGATTCAGGAAACTAGAAATCATAAGGGACTCGGTCTTTCTTTCCGTGCATTGTTTGGTTCCTGTGGAGCTTTGCAGATGGTCACTGTGGTCAGGAGCGTCCCATCCTGAATGATGAGAGCAGAAGGGAGGTGGAGGAGGAGAGGGGAAGGTGGGCAGGACCATTTAGACAGACAGTTATCTCTCTTCTGATGGAGGGGAGGGCAGGAGTTCAGCTCTGAGGCCGTTTGGATGCAGTTGGAGAGGAAGCAGCAGCACAGCCTGATGTCTCTCATTTCTCTGTGAAGATGGAGCAGAGCAGATTTCAGCGTGGGCTGTGCTGGGCTGCTGCAGAGCCTGGGAATGTACTCAAGCTGAGAATCCTGGGGAAGTCTCTGCTGCTTCTCTTCTTACAACCATGTCTCCTGTGCTGCCTGAAGCGAAGCTGGGGTGGATGTACCCATCCATGGCACTGGTGGCAGTGTGGGTGTCACCGTGCGGTGTCTTTATGTCCCCAAGGCAGACAGCAGAGTCTGACCCTACCTCCCTAAGTGAGTGGGATGCTGTGCAGCTCGGGTGACCACGGGGTGACCACAAGAACTGGTGCCTGGTGGGACTGTAGCCCTGTGTGTGTTGGGGAGCTCATCTTTGGGCAGCTCCATTAGCACTAGCTCTAAAACCCACTTAATTTGTGCAGAGAGGTGGAAATAAAACACTCTTGGGCTGGTGAGACCCTTAAGTACAGGCTTATCTTTTCCTTTCTTGTTCCAAGCCAGCTGCAGGCTCTTAGTTTAACCTCTCCTGTCCTGAAGTAAGGCCGTGCTGTCCCATGGGGGGGTTAGTGCTTCTGAACAGGGTCTGAGAGCATCCCCTCTCTCAGCTGACCTGGCTGCGGTGGAGTGAAACATTGACTTGGTTTCGTTGCTGCCTGATGATGCACGGATAAAGAGCCACAGCCCTGCCCTGTACCAGCAGCAGCCTCACGTTCCGGTGACGTATTCTGTGCTTTCTGTTACTAAAATGTCAGTGCCCATTGTTGGTTAATGTGCTGAGGAAAATGAACCCTGGATGCTTGGGCTGTTGCTCCTTTTTTCCAGTTTTTACTCAGTGCCCGTGAAAGGTCAGGGCGTTTTACAGAGAGAGGTTCCCTGAACCAGCACCAAGGGTCTCGTGATGTGCAGGAGGAAGAGTGAGGGACTGTGTTAGGGGGGAAGAACTGGGGTTACAGTGGTTTAGCTCATTGTCCTTTGCCCATCACAGAGCTGGCTCTAATGAGCATCAGGAGTTTGCAGCTTGTGAGCTTTTCCTGGGAGAGGACTAAGCCCTGCCGTTCCTGCTGGTCCAGGATTTCTGATTGAAGAGCTCTTTTTCCGCCAGCCAGCGGAGTTACAATGGGGGGGTCACCTCTGCCAAGTCAAAAATGCTCAGGATTAAATACCCAGGACAGGGCTCACCCATGACAATGGGGCTGAGTACTAATGACTGAAGGTATCTCCACTCAAAACGGGGAATAAATCAAACTGATGCTTTGTAGGGGGAGGTGGTGGGGCAGAAGGTCAGGTTCAGTAATGATTTAAAGTCCTGATAGAAGATAAACTCTAATGAATTCCCGTGTCTTCATATAAAAGACTTTATAGTGTGAATAGGCTGGAGCAGGGTGGCAAGGCAAGATTTCACTTAAAGGATCGAGTTAATCTTTTTGTATAACTCACCGAGTTGAACTTGACACTGAACTTAAAATGTGTGTCCTCTGATCACCTCCCAGCAAAAATAAGTGGTGAATTTAATCTCCTTGACCGCCTGTTACCTGATCAATGCAAGACGTTATTACATCCTAGGAGTATTATTACAAGGTCATTTTTCTTTCAAGAACCTAAGGGTGCCAGGGAAGCCGTGCCCTTCAAATCATAAAGTGCAGAAGTTACATGTCCCTTTTCCAAATTCCTTAATGGTAGGCTCTGAGGTGTGATGGCTAAATACTTGCTCTGACCTTGTTTTTTGCGGCAAGAAACTGGCAGGAGGCAGGACCAGGAGCTCACCTCGTGCTCAGGGCAACAGCAGTTTGTGTTGTGCCCCTGGTGGGGTCTATAAAATAGTTAGTGGGTGTCAGTGTGTGTTGCAGCACAAATCTATCCATTTCTAAGAATGGACATGCAGAATGTTATGTCTGTACTATATTTTTGAAGTAATTACTTTATTTAACACCAGGTAATCTGATCTTCTGAAAGCCATCAGGTAACCCTTGTACCGTGTGTCGGTGCCACGTCACGAGCTGTGATTTAGACAAGGGTAGTGCAGCTGGTGCTGGGGTCAGAGGGAAGATTGGATTCAAAAAGTACATGTGAAAGCTTTCGATGCCTGGAATGCTAACATCTCATGTCCCTGTTCCTCTTCCATCTCTAGCTGCTCCTCAAGTGTGCAGGACTGTCCTATAATATGAATTCTGTAGGGCCAGGGTGCCAAGGGAGAGCTAACGGTGGGACATCTCTCAGGACGGGTTGGTCTTTTTGATGACCATTTGGAAGGACCTGTGTTCCTTCCAAAGCATTTCCTTTGGAGAAGTTCTGCTTGATGGAGGGTTTTGAAGCTGTGAGGACTGACAAGCAGAAATGGAAAGGAAAGCTGTGGAGCTCCTCCTGGGGTTTGGTGTCCAAACCCTCGCACAGGCTGCGCTTGAATCCCTCCTGGCACAGGCCACCGACACGGCGGGGACTCCGCGGTGGAATGGCTGCCCTCTCTCCTGGGCCCACAGACGCCTTCTATTACAGCCCCGCGTTCAGAAATAGCAGGGCAGTACGGCGAAATCATGAAGTAACCATGATAAAATGAATGCTTGTGTGAGAGCTCCTTGCCAGCGCTGAGCGTTTGGGAAGGACGATGTTGCCACAAAACCACCGGGTGCTGGCGGCTCCCGTTTGGGGCTGAACCGGGCCTTTCGTTAGTGATGGAGCATCCCTCTTCCCTGGGTGGGAAGGAACAGGAGGGGCTGGCTGAGGAAGAGGATTATGTGTGTCCCCAAACTCTCCCTGGGGCTGGGGTGAAGATGCAGCTGAATGACTGCAAGTCTGTTCCCTGCTGCCTCTTTTCTGGCTGAGGAAGAGGATTATGTGCGTCCCCAAACTCTCCCTGGGGCTGGGATGAAGATGCAGCTGAATGACTGCGAGTCTGTTCCCTGCTGCCCCTTTCCTCAGGGAACAGGCGGTGGGGACAGACTGACAGGTTTCATCAGTGCCACCTCGCCCCTGTGTTGGCTCTGGGTGCCCCACAGCTCGCAGCAGTCATTCCCGGCCCAGTTTGGAAGGGATTTCCCCCAATCTTCCCTCTAGAAGCAGCTGTTTCTGGAAGGAATAGATGCAGAACTGGCCAGGACTCAGTGTCCTCTGGGTACTGGCCCTCTCTGGCCACTGGGCATCTCCACGGGCACCTGAGGCTCAGAGAGTTCTCTGCAGCAGATGAGGAAGCTCAGTAGTGAGATCGATGAACGAGATTTTACTTTCTTGAGATTTTTTTTTTTTAATGGTTGCAAATGTAAGGCAGAGTTCATGTGTGCAGCTGCAGCAGATTTTTATTTTTTTTTTCAGAAAGGTTGACTACTTGCAAGAAAAGGGGATGATGAAGATGGTAATTAGAACTGGGTGGTTAAGTGGCAGAGAAGAAGGTGCTTATTAAGCGGGCTTTCGTGGGTTTTCTGTGTCGCCTTGCTCTTACATATCCATCAGAGTTCTTCTGAGGTAGGGGAAACATCAGAATGCAGAAATTCTGATTATAAAGAGAAACCAGGGGCTCGAAGCCCAGGAGACTGAAGAAGCTGGTTGGGTGCTACCCTTTCTGCTGCGGAGAGAGCATCGCCCTGGGGCTGCCTGTGACCAGAGTGGCAGCAGGGGACTGTCAGGATGGAGGGATGTCAGGGATAGTTGCTGGCAGCAGGGGACTGTCGGGATGGAGGGACGTCAGGGATAAGGGCTGCTCTGCCTCCCTGGAGCAGGAGCCTTAGTGAAACGCGGTTGCTGCGACAGACGTCGTCAGTGTCTGGATTCAGCTGGGAATTTGCAGCCTGTGCCCCTGTCGGGACGTTGTGTGCAGCTCAAGCCACTGGTGGTGACTGAGGTTTGCAGTTCTGGGAGCTTTTCCCCGTCCCCAGTAAAGCGTGGCTGAGCCAGCGGCGAAGCTCCTACATTTTGTAAACTACAGCTACTTACTGTCAGGCTGCGCACGTCAGAGATCACATTTCACTTTCTTCTTTCCAGAAGGCGATGCAGAAGGAAAGATAGATCATTCCTTTCTACTGAAATCTGTAAATTCTGTAGAGCCAAGGTTTTCTACCCCTTCCTGCAGGGAAAGGGAAATGCTTTCCAGGTGTCCTTCCTGCTGTGCTTTGTCTGTACAAGCCACATCTTCAGTAAATAGCAAATCTGTAAGTATTTAGCCTTTTGCCTGAACTCCTTGTGTGCATTATGGTACATGGCAAAAGAATATTATTTTTTTTCCCATGTTCCTTTGCCAGTCATTTTAGAAATATCTATTGTGCTGAATTAGATAAGGAAAAATGTGGAACACAGGCTGAGTTAGAAGTGGCACAGCTGTCCTTCAGGAGCTCATTCTTAGAATCACAGCATCATAGAATGGTTTGGGTTGGAAGGGACCTTTCAGCCCATCCAGTGCCCCCCCCTGCCCTGGGCAGGGACACCTCCCACCAGACCAGGTTGCTCCAAGCCCCCTCCAACCTGGCCTTGAACCCCTCCAGGGATGGGGCAGCCACAGCTTCTCTGGGTAACCTGGGTCAGGCTCTCACCACCCTCACAGCAAGGAATTTCTTCCTGAGATCTCATCTGAAGATCTTTCTTCACAAATACGAACTGTGGACCCCTGGAGCGTGCTCTGAACCTGGCCCGCAGTGCTCGGAGCTTGGGGATGGTTGTGTGAAGGCTGGGGGCTGCTGATGCCAGTCACCCTGGGTATGGTGAGCAGGACGGCTCCGAGGGAACGTGTTGGGGTGGTGCCAACTCCAGCTCGTGCTTGAGCCCTGAGTATGTGCCCTGAGCTCAACTTCTTCCCAAATGAATGGTGCGAGGAGCTTGTCTGAAACATGGGGTCCCTCCCTGGCTGCCTGCCCCGCGCCCCAGGATGATTCCTGTGTTTGGACCCTGCTGGCAGCCACAGGGCTCCTGCCTGGGGTGAAATTACAGCGGGTTATGGGGGTCCCTGTGCTTGCAGTTGGCTGGAAGCGTGGATCCGTGCAACCCTTCCTCCCCGGAGAAACCATGGCAGGGCACGTCAGCGTGGAGTGAGCTCATCGCAACACGTGCAGCTGATTAGTGATGGGCCAGATTCCCCTCCCGGTCACCTTCCCAGGCATCCAGAGCCCTTCCACACCTGTGTAGACTCCCCTGGGCTGTCAGAGCTGCAGCCCGTGGCTGTGATGAGGCTGGAGGAGGCTCAGGAGCAATCACAGCTTTTCCTCACCATTGGGATGCAGTAGCCGGCACGTGGCCGCGCCGTGGCCTTGCAGGATGGGATTGTCTTGTCACTACCCCATTCCACTGCCCAGTCACAGCCCGAGCTTAATGGGAATGAAACATTGTGCATGTGGGGGATTTTAAAAATTTTTTTTCATGCAATTGTTGACAGTTTTTGAGAGAATTTGAGAATGGTAAGCTAACACGTGCTTCAAAAATCTCCTTTGTGTAAGGCTCTGGTTTCTGTAGCACATCTTTGGGAAAACAGAAAGCACACCCAGACCTTCCAGACTGTGTCTGTCTGTTCTTCCTGAGCAGTGTCTTAACTGCTGCCAAGAAGCCCCTTCTGTTTACCCTTCTGTTCGTGTATCACTAGTTACTGGGGTGCACAGCAGTGGGCTGGGGGCTGCTCCCGCTCTCTGCAGAATTTAGCTTTGCCTGGGTTATCATTCACAGCCATAATCCTTCTCCATCTCCTCCAAGTGGCTTTCAGGTGTTTTCAAATACAATTTCTCATAGGGCCAACTTGGTCTCTTTCTCACTGCAGATCCCCAAGTGATCATCACCTGGTCACGTGCATCCTCGTTTGTGCTTCATTAGCATCCCCCTCAGATGGAGTGCTAAGAACCAAATTAATTCATTAACAGGAGGCAGAGGGAGCCCAGAGCAGTTTCTCTGCCCGTGGCGTCTGTGTGGGACTGGGCCATATGAGGAGGTGGCCTGTCCCTGGGGCTGCCAGACTTCGCAGAAAGGAGGAAAAAAATCTGAAAATCTTAGGACTGTAGTTATCCGAGGTGGCCTGTCCCTGGGGCTGCCAGACTTTGCAGAAAGGAGGAAAAAAAATCTGAAAATCTTAGGACTGCAGTTATCTGGTTATATTTGCAAACAGTCTGGAAAATGAGGACAGGATATAAATACCTCACAAATGAGAACTGGAAAGAGTCTTCAGGCTAAAGCAATTTGTCATGGATGAAAACATTGACTAAGATGTCAGGGGCAGGCTGTGGAGGCGAACGTGGCGCTTGCTGCAGCAACAGAGCTTTGCAGAGAATGCGCAAAGAAGGTATTTGTTTCTCTGCTCTTCTATTTTCTGTCCCTTTTCCTCTTCTGTAGTGAAGCCCCTGCTTCGAAATAATTTATTATTGTGGTTGTCTGCCAGAAGTGGATTAACTACTGCCTGTAGCAACACGAACAGGAAGGACTAAGAGGAGAATATACCTTATTCCTTATAGCTTTATCACATCTGGCTGGAGCTCCAGAAGTAAGGAACAGGCCGAGGGGGGGCTTTGCTAATTGGTACCTAGATTAGTGGGTAATGCAGCTGCTGCTAATAGAAGAGCAGGAATGATAAGTTTAGGGTGCGACTGCTGCTACTGCATGAAACAGCGAAGAGCTTTCACTTCATGAGCTTTTTCAAGAGATGAGATTGGAAATGGTGTGGGAGCTTTTGTTAAGAAAGGAGTGTCTTTTTGTTACTGGTACCGCAAGAACGTCAAGAGGCTACAGCCCTTTGCATGAGGGCCGTGCCTATGGATTGCAGAGGTGGCAACTTTGCTGGAGTGTCCTCCTATTCTTGTGTCAAAAAACCCCAGTATCTTATCAAAAAGGTCAAGCAGCGAGAGGAGAAACGTGTGGCTGTGGTGCATCTATTCTCATAAACATTTTCAGTGCATGGGGTCGCCTCTTCGCTCTTGTTTCTCCATTAAGCCATCTGTTTTTCTCTGGGGTTCTTTTAGGGATCTTTTTGAGTCCTGGAGGTACTTTTAAGAAATTGAAACAAGCTGGTTTTTGATTCAGCCTCTGCGTGAGAAACAGCTTTCCAAATCCCATGACACTTCACGCAGGATTTACAAACAAGAGAATGGCTGTGAACCACTCAGGCAAAAGGCTGCTCCTGGTCTCTGCTCTCCAAAGAGGTGAGAGACCAGCGTCAGTTCCTCGGAACTCAGTGGAAAATTGCCCGCAGAAACCAGAAACTGGTAAAAAGATCAGGCCCTTTGCAGTTCCTGGAGTGGATACTTGCAGAAAGAAAGGGCCACTTTCCCATTGAAAGTTCTTGTCTAATCTGAGCCCTTGCACGAAGCCTGGCACCACGGAGCCTTCTCGCTCATCTCAGGCTGGTTTTAATACATATTTTCATTGTTACTGGGGGGGGAAGCTGCCAAGAGTCACTGCACCAGTGTGCAGCTTCACTCTCCATCTCCTTCCCAGTACAGAAATGGGTAAGGCTCAGCTACAGCACTGGCTGGACTGGCACAAGTTTCCCAACTGGCAACTGAAGTGGTGGAGGGGCCTGGTGGGATTTCCAGGATTCCCAGGGATGAGGCAGAGGAGGGGGTTCCACAGGGCACCCCAGCACCTCTGCCCCATCGCTACTCTGTTGAGACTCTGTGGCTTGAATATTTTTTGCTTTACAAGACATACACAAAAGCAGGGTTGTCACCTTGTGTAGGACCACAGAGTGTTCTTGCTTTGCCAGGAGACCAGCACTAACACTTTCCCAGCTTTTTGAGGAGGCGTTTGCAGATCCTGCTCCGTGCCTTCTGGAATCACTGCTGATTTTGTGCTGGACTTGAGGGCAACCTGATGGATAGAGCTCAAATCTCAATATTGGCCACTCGCTGAGAGGACCTGGCCCAGCAGATTGGGGTAGTGAAGGTGAGCCCAGTCCCTCTGCGAGGGCTGCTGAGGGAGCGGTAGGAAGCACCAGTGCGGAGTTAGGAGAGAGTGGGACAGATTGGTTTTCCAGATTTCCTAACAGGACAGAAGCTTTATTTTTACCTCTGCTGCCCTTGAAGTCTCAGATTCTGCAGGTGTTGTGATTTCAGCTTAACGAGACCTTGTGAGAGTTTGACTCTCTCTGCAGAATGTCTTCCTGGACACTTTTTGCCACATTGTTCAGTTTGCTGGAGTTCAGTCTTTGTCTGGCCCAGATGTTTGGCTCTGGTGTTGGGTGTACGGAGTCACAGACACACACTTCCCAGTTCATATTGTTCCCATGTACACTTAAACTTCAAACAGCTGGTCTTTGAGGGGCCTCTGATTAAAAATCTGACCTGTGATGCGGGTATGCAACGAAACCCTCATTAAATAAGTGTGGTGCTGTCCTTTGCCTTTGCTGTCCTTCATTTCAGCCTCTCATTGCAGGCAGTAGCCTTGTTTCATTAGGGATCTGGGGCAAACTGCCTTGTATTTGCGTTCTTGGAAGAAGGCTGAGCACCAGCTGCTGGGAAAACACTTGCCATATGTGCTTATTTGAGAATTCTGGGTCTTTTAGGCCCCTACTGCTGCATTACGTGTGAGACTGAATTACCTGTGTGGTTGAGAGGATGAGTTCAGTGATGTGAGCAGCCAGAGAGCTCCAGCATCAAGTGGCTGGGTTTGTATAAGAGAGCATAAATTCTTTGCCTTTCTCTTTCTGTCTTCAGCAGCTCCTTTTAGAGAAAGTCAGCGTGACTGGATTCGTGCAGGTTTGTCTGGTTCAAATGTGATAGGATTAAGCAGAACGAAGGGAAATCTGACCAGTGCAGGAAATTTGGGAATGCACTAAAAGGCCATATGCTTTGTTTTGTTTGGACTTGTGACTCAAAAGGGAAATGTAATACTTCCTGAGGATCTCCTTTAAATGTCCCCACTTGACCTCCACAGCACACGGCTTTTAGCTGAAGGAAATGCAGTCTTCTGGTTTTACTTACCTCTCGCAGTATCTGCCGAGGCCCGTGCCCCATTGCAGTAAAAAAGAAGCAGAAAACTGCAGCTCTCCTCGGGCTTCCAGAAGACCCACCTCAGCCCAGGCTTTCCCGGATTGAGCTTCCAGGGAAGCAGTATCCAGCTTTTATGAGCAAGAGTAGCGCTAGGGCTGGCGCTGCAGGAGTCACAGATTCCTTTGCTGGCACAAAGAGCTGCTCTGGGTTCTGTGGGATCCCAGTTTGTAACGTGCTGGCTTTTTCTTCCAGGACTGGCTTTGACCAGGGCATGAGTCACTCCTCAGTGACACCACCTCGGAGGAGCCTGTGGTTTTAAATGAGGGCTTCTTTTCTTACATCATCACTAAAAATGACAAGTCAGCAGTCCTCCCTGAAGTGATTTCACACAGGAGCCTTTTCCAATCATAGAATTGTCTGGGTTGGAAGGGAACTTTAAGATGAGTCCAACCATCAACCTAACTCTGATAAAAACCATCACTAAACCATGTCTCTAAGCACTATGGCAACCTGGCTTCTAAATACCCCCAGGGATGGTGCCTCAACCCCTTCCCTGGGCAGCCCATTTCCTAATTTCCAATCTGAACCTCCCCAGAAAGCTACCAAATTTTGGCTATTTGGGATAAAGATAAGTGAGCCCCAGATGATGCTTAGATTGATGCTGAGGCTGGTGAGCTTTGCGTGAATTCCTTTTCTTTGTGGGATGAGAATTCATTGCTGCAGAGCAGCAGAGGAGAGCAGCACGTTCCTCCTGGCTCCCAGCCTTGGCTCGGTGACTGGTGGTGGCTCAGCTCACACCGTGAACATCAACAGCATTTTCAGTAGGAGTGACGAGCCGTTTCACTCCTAAAAAGTAGGTATCGGTGTGGACTAGTGGCTGCTTCTGTTTTCCAGCAAAACCTTGCTAACTTGGTCAAAAATATTTGCTGTTGTGTTAAGAGAGTAACTCAGGTTTGGTTTTACAAGTTCTCCAGGTGGAACTGGGCACCTGGCTCCTAATTAGAGTGGAGGAGATGGAGTGAAGAGATTTTCCACGGGAGTGGTGTTATTCTGATCTCTAAAGGAGCAGCTGAAAGGCAGTGTTCCCTTTGAAGCCCTTGGTTTCAGGAAGATACCCGACTGTGAATAGCCCGACAGTCGAGCCGTGGTGCTGTTCAGGTTTGTCTGGGTTCACATAATTTATGTGATTCTTTTATCATGAAACAGGAAGAATGATCATTCCTCTAGAACATTGTCATTTCCCTGAGCAAGTGAGGAAAGGGAGGGCTGGGAGCAGATTGTAAGCACAGCCCACGGCAGCCTCTCTCATGAGCAGCAAATCCTTGAGACCCGTGGAGCTGTGGATTTAATCTGTTCATCAGGAGGGGACCTGAGCTCTCTCTTCCTGCTGTGTATTTTGAGTTTTTCTATTGTGTCTTTAATTCCTGGTTATTCCCTTTCACTTAGCAGTAGCTACAAAGTTCCTCCCAGACATTCAGGTACTACTGTTTCTGTTCCACGGCTTTGGCTTTGCTGGGGTTTGCTTTTTCGGTAGTTTCTATGTAAAAGACTGAGACCTTTTACAAATAAATTGACTTTGATGGGGATATTGATTCCAGTGTATTTTTCTTCCCCAGGAAATAATTACCTAAAAGCAAATCTGCTCCTTCTTTCTGCCTCCAGATAACCTGCAGGAGGAGAATGTTGCCTGCTGCTTCCTTTCTTCTTTTCAAAAGCCTGCACACAAAGGAGGAGGCTGGATGTGGGACTGGCACATCAGCCCGGCCTTTGAGCGAGGAGGGAAGGGCAGCTTTGAATGTTGATGGGGCAGCAGCTGTACTGGGGTGTGAAACTTGTGTTAGTGCATAAATCTCCAAGCCTGGTTGTGGAATACCGATGGATTCTGAGGACATGATAAAGGGGTTTAATAGAAGTGGAGATAAAATGCAGTTTACAGCCACTGGATCGTTTTGGTAGGTCCTGAAAGTATTCATGCCCTGTTAATGCTGCTGTTCTGCCTGTGTGCCTGGTAGTTACACAGTCCCTACCTGTAAACAGGTAGGTCCTGAAAGTATTCATGCCCTGTTAACGCTGCTGTTCTGCCTGTGTGCCCAGTAGTTACACAGTCCTTACCTGTAAAACAAGCAGAGCTGACACACAGAAAGAGCTTAAACACAGTGTTGTGTTACTAATTTCTGTGCATCCTACGCAGAAAATTTAGAATCATAGAATTATCTGGGTTGGAAGGGACCTTTAAGATCATCCAGTCCAACCATCAACCTAACTCTGATAAAACCCATCTGTCTGTAAGCCATGTCTGTAAGCTCTATGGCAACCCGGCTTTTGAATACCTCCAGGGATGGTGCCTCAACCAGTGCCCTGGGCAGCCCATTCCAAGCCCTAGCTGTGACTTGGGAGAAGAGACCGACCCCCCAATTACAGTTACGCTGATCTTAGTAACCCTTTCAGTGTCAAAATTTTTCCTGATTTCCAATCTGAACCTCCCCTGGTGCAACTTGAGGCCATTTCCTCTTGTCCCATCGCCTGTTCCTTGGGAGAAGAGACTGAACCCCCAATTACAGTTATGCTGATGTAAGATACGGTGAGATTTTGCCCTTTATGGTGAAACCAACAGAACTCATCCTCTTAATGCTTGCAGATTTAAATATTTTCTGTTGAAGCTGCCTTCTCACCGCCCCCAAAATGCACTCAGTGAAGCAGGAAACCTTTGCTTGCATTTCGGAGCAAGAGCGCGGTGCGGGGAGGGATGCTGCTCGGGAAGAGAGCGGTGCTGCTGGCCATCCCCAGTACAGACGTTCTGGATACACATGGCTGATCTTTTGGATACAGCTCTGCTCTGTCGTGTAGGATCAGGTACTGCTGTTACCCTGTGCCCAGAGGGAGAAGGGGAGAGAAACAGCATGGATAGAGCCTGCTGCAGCCAGGCTTTTGGATTTCACAAATGCTTAGTCCTCGCTGCTTATTTCCCCACCTTGGCTGTAAAAGCTCGATCTCTGATCAATCCCAATTGGTGTCTGTCTGTCTCTGGGGCAAAAAGGGTACCTTATAGTGTGATACCAGGCAGAGCATCCTCACCTTGCTCGTTACAGAATCATTACGCAGTGTTCTCATTTGGGGAGGCTGTGCAATCGGTTAAAGAATTGTTTAAATGTAACATAATCGGGAAATGAGCGTTCTCTGGCAATGGTGGAATACCTAAGAAACACATCCCTCCAAGCCACCAGACCCCTGTTAGTTGTCATTCTCTGATGCACATCTGCTTAATATCAGACTCTTTACCTTATTCAGCTGAAAAACCTGAGCTGGCTCTTGCTCCCAAGAAAAAGAGAGCAATTAGAAACCTTTTTCAGAACTCCCTTCTGTGCCTCAGCTCAGTGGCAGGAGAATCTGCTTTCTATTAAAGTGATAAATTGCATAATTGGAGGTGTAGCAACCCCCACTGTCAAATTTGTCTTTGTCAGATATATAAAGCATCGATTTTCTTTGTTGGCTGATGCGAAACCCCGCTGGTATGGAGCTGTGGTCTCCCGTCACCCTGCTACCAAGCAGAGGTTCGTGCAGGCAGGGCTGGATTGTGCTTCCCATGTGTAGACCTTGTTCTCTCACCGCAGCGTTTTGGCTCTTGTGGGGGTGCTGGGGGGGATGCCCCGTCCCTGCTGGCCCAGCGGCTGAGCCACGCGGAGCTCCCGGCGGATCCTATTATGCAGAGGATTTTATTAAGTATACAGTGATGAATTTATCTTCTGGAATCCTATTACTAACCCCCTGAAGCGAGTCATTGGTGTCCCCCAGCAGATGTAATCACCAAATTGTTCCTAAACACCGCTTTAATGTCAAGCTCCGCAGACTTTCCGCTGATTGCCCCCACGAGCACGCGGAGCGCGGGTCGTTCTCCTGCTGCACACAGCCAGCCCCAGGGAGGCCTCGAGTGCCGGAGGCTCCGCTCCTGCAGACTCCAAGATGATGGAGAAGTGCTTTTCTCGGAGCTCTCGGATCATGGTGGAAGCTGCTGCAGAACAAAACGCGTGGGGAGCGTTGGTGTGAAGGTCCCATCAGAGGATGGGGGAGCAACAGCAGAGCCTCTGGAAACAACCCCATCTTTCTAACCAAGTCAGGCTATTTCTTGTCAGCCCTTTACCCTTCACTTTCCATTTCTCTTTTTGTCTCTTCCTACTTATTTCACTTTTCTGCTCCTGTCTCCTCCCACATCCTGGCTTGGACAATCCAGCCCCGGGCACTCAGACATGTGCCCAGTCTTTTTGCATGTCCTGAGAACCATTACCGAGCTCCTGCCCTTCATCTGCTGCTCTGTTCTGACAGCCTGGAAATGCTGTGGGGCAAAGGGATTAGGAGCCCTGAGAATAAACTTTTCCAGCCACAGTCTAGGAGATCTCCTAAGGATTCCTTCCCGTGTACAGTACGAGCAGTCTCTGCATCTGTCAGCTTTCTCTTGTGCACAGAAAATCTGATTTCTGCTGCTTTCCATTTATGTCTCTTTTCCCTGGCCAGAGCCCATTAACATCGTCTTGAGTCTGTCTCAATGGCTCTTTGCCATAACTCATCTTATTCACCAATCTGCATGCATAAATGTCCACCTTCTTTTTCTTTTTTTTTGAGCAGCCCCAGGAGACACCAGTTTTCACTGACTCCTTGTTTTCCAGAAGGACAATTCCATTCTCTCCCGCCACCACTGCTGCTGCTGGTGGCCTTATTGTCTTCCCCAATGAACGGAGGCTGCTCAGTCTGTTCTGCTGATTGTGTTGTGCTGCTTTTTAATTTTCCTAAAATGGCTACTGGTTTGTTCCATGCAGCAGTGAGCGTGTTGCTCACCAGCAAGCCCAAGGGAGCTCCTGTGCACCTTGAAGCCCATCATTGGCCCCACAGAGTGGGTTTTTTTGGTCCGGGCTCATGCAAGGTGTCTGCATGTATGTATTTTTTGCCTTTTTTTTTCCTCCTGAGAATGCAAATGACTCAATACTATGCATACATTCATCTTATGGAATCATAGAATGGTTTGGGCTGGAAGGGACCTTAAAGCCAATCTGTGGGTCCAAGCCCCGGGCTCTCCTGTCCCACTGCCACGTGGGGTGGTACCAGGGATGCTCCAGGGCTTCCCGACGGCGGCTGCGGTTCTGCCACAGCTCTTCCTGCATTGTCCCTTGCCTCGAACGAGGTTCATCTGCAACACTAAGTGGAAAAAAATAAAGACATTTTGAATTCTGGCAATTCTTCCATTATAATTAAGCTGCCTGAGAGGATGCCTCGGGGAGGACAAATGCAGCTTGGCTCTTCACGGAGCTGGCTCCGGGAGAGCTTTCTTATAACTTCTCTATCTTATGACCTATAAATTGTGTTTAATAGCTAATCTGTCACCTCAGGTTCTTGTATCAGAAAAGATGGTTTCCCTATTAATTTGGGTCAGCACAGCATATTTACAGTTCCTCGGTGTGGAAATATGACTCTGTTAATGCCGCTGATCACAACAGTAATTTATCACCTGTGCTCTCCGCTTCTTGCCCTGGCCCGTAGATCTTCCCGGCTTAGCATTACTCTTCCACTCGTGATATCATTTTAGTAAAAATAATCTTTAGGAAGGTTTCTCCTGCTACTGTTTTTGAAAGTCATGAAAGGCTCGTTTCTTCAATTTTAATGGCAGAATGTGGTTCCAGTTGAGAGGCGCTGAGTCGCCTCTCCTGCAGGAGATTTTCTGATCCACACTCTTTGTATCTGATCTCTAGACAGTGTGGCCAGGAAGAGGTTAATCATTTGCCTTGGAGAAAGGAATTAAAATCCTGCATCTGTGCGGCACAGCCAGTCGGCAGGTGGGAGCCTGGCAGGAACATCCCAGTTTATCAAAAGGAGTGTCCATAAGGAATGCCCAGGGTGAGGGAAAGCTGGAGTAGCTCCTGGGGGCAGATGTATGACTGCCTAGGGAGAAGGTGGTGGGGCTTCCTGGTCTGATGGTGGGTGGGTTGGAGGGGTTCATCATGGCCACTCTGGGCACTGATGGGGAGCCACCACCGTCCCTCAGCTACTCCCGCTGCTTAATTAAAGTGTTTTCCTTCCACCCTTGTGGAATTGGGTCACAGCAGCAGCTGGGTATGGAAGGAAAGGCGTGTGCAGGGACCGTGGAGGACTCGGGGTCAGGGCCTTGGCATGACCAGCCGTGCTGAGGCAGCAGATGTGCAGAAGGAGCACATCCCTGTTCCTGGCTCCTCGCCCCGCTCTCCGGCTGTGCGTGCTCCAGCTCTGCCAGGTGGAAGGAGGACTGCGTCCTGCTCGATGCAGTGGGCAAAAGAACCTGATCCTTGGATAATTTGTCTTGTTAAATACAGCTGTTCCTCAGTGGTAAGAACTCAGGTTTTCAAATAGCTATATTTATTTAAGATGTCCTCAGGGGACAGAGGCTCCAGCTGCTGAAATACTGTTGTCTTTGCTGCCGTCCCAAGGTTGGTTGGGGCTCAGTAACAAATGATGTTGCGCCAGAAGGACCCTGATGCTGCCCAGTAAGAGCTGTGCTCTGCAGGGCCTGGTGTGGTTGGCCAAGCAGAAGTAGGTGAAGATGTTGGTGGCTGCACACTGACCTACTGGTATTGCAAGATAAGCAGGAGGGGCATCTCCCTTCTCCCAGCTGAGGGTGTAAGTTTTCCAACAGGATGTTTAGCCTGGGAAGAAGAAACTTCAGAGTCCTTGTGGTGGCTCAGCCCACAGCATGGTTGGGCATGTCAAGCTGCTGGTCTCTGACAGCAGGGTCTCAGGGGTGTGCTGCTTTGACCTGAGCTGAGTGGGCAGAGGGTGGAAGAGCAAGTGTTCGTTTGCGATGTTCTCTGCAGGTGAATCCCCTGATTTGTCTGCTTTCTCGAGAGCTGCTGTACCCAGGATTGTTTGCTGTGTTGACAGGACTTGGTGTGGGTGTTGAAGTGGTTGTGAGAGGTGACCCGAGCTGTGGCTGCCTGTGGGGAAGTGCTGCCCTGGGGGACAGCTCAGGCTGCTCCTGGAGGGCAGTTTTCTGCAGTGATGACTTTCTCTGTTTGCCCAGTGGTCTCCACGTCTTTGCTGGGCTGTCCTTCCCCTCCGCCAGGTGCACACACACTGAATGCTTCAGAGAAAGGGATAATCCTGGCCCTGTTCTCCCAAGTCAACCCCATTCCTATTCTTCAACCTGAGCTGCCCTGAGGGGTGCAGAATAACTGCAGAGAGCAGGTTTTCTAACTGGTAGTCACATTCTTTCTCCAGAGGGACCTTTTGTGGCTTTAATTTCTAAGACTGGGGCCGTCTGATTTGTTTCCACGAATATTTGTATTTACCTTTTCTCTCTTATCCCTGCAGGCAGCGTCCTCAGCACTGAGCAGTCTGGGCCACGTGTACACAGCCATTGGGGACTACCCGAACGCGCTGGCGAGCCACAAGCAGTGTGTCCTCCTCGCAAAGCAGTCCAAAGATGAGCTCTCCGAGGCGCGGGAGCTGGGCAACATGGGAGCAGTGTACATTGCCATGGGGGATTTTGAAAACGCGGTGCAGTGCCACGAACAGCATCTGAAGATCGCCAAGGAGCTGGGGAACAAGCGGGAGGAAGCTCGAGCCTACAGCAACCTGGGCAGCGCTTACCACTACCGGAGGAACTTCGACAAAGCCATGTCCTACCACAACTACGTGTTGGAGCTGGCCCAGGAGCTGGAGGAGAAGGCCATTGAGATGCGAGCTTATGCCGGCTTGGGCCACGCGGCCAGATGTATGCAGGACCTGGAAAGGGCTAAGCAGTACCACGAGGAACAGTTGCACATCGCGGAGAGCCTGCAGGATCGAGCTGCTGAAGGCAGAGCCTCCTCCAATCTAGGTAAGGACACGGAGCAGAATTTGTCAGGGAACGCCGTGACTATGAGAGCTGCTGCCAGGATGCAGGCGGTTGGCTGTGTGCTAGCGTCACAGCTACCCCCAGTTTCACCAGATTGTCTTCATAAATTAAACAGGCACTTGGCAGATTGTGTGCCAATGTCATGTAATGTGTCCCATGTTCAATTATTAACCCGCTCAGAAAGGCACCAGAAAGCCCAAGCTCATGGTAGAAGGGAGGTGAAATGGTAAAGTGTGTTTGAATTCAGGTGTCAGAAATAAACGTTAAGTCTTGCACCGAGGCAAGAAGTGACGTGGTTTATTACCTGGCCTTTCCTCTGCGAGCTTGTCAGAGGGATATGTCACTGTATTGCTGCCTTGTAAGTTGGGAGACACGTGGGTCAAATCCAAACTGAGTTTGTTTTCAGAATGTGTACGTTAAAATAACAGCGTGTAGGAATCTCATGTTCTTCAGAGGAGAGACCTTGGCGTCCTGCTGGCAGGCAGGAGGGGCTGAACTCCATCAAAGTCAAGTCCATTCCTGCTTCTTCTTCACAGCAGCAGATGTGGAAGAGACCAAAGATGCTTTTCCCTCTCTGCCGTGGGATGGGGCGGTGTGTGCTGCTGGTGTTCCAGCTGTTGCTGGGGATTTGGGGATGTGTTCTCAGCTGGCTGGGGGGGCTGGAACAGGGCTGTTGCTGGTAGAACAAAATCTGTGTTTGCTGGCAGCCCCTGAGCATCAGCTCTTGCTGCCTGCCCCACGCAGTAAATTAGCTGCTGTTTCTGCTTGGCAGTTGGCGCTCGGTTCATTTGTAGATGCTAATTGTGCTCTGATGTTATCAACAGCAGGTAATTGAAAAGGGCTTGATGAATTACTTAATTTCTCTTAATAGCTGAGTCTTCAGGAGCTGAACGAAGAAGATAAGGTGAACTGGAGAAAACAAAACACTCCTGGCTTTCTGATGAGCGTGGAGAATTTCCTCCTTTACACAAATTAGGGCAAATGTGTGAGGCAGAATGGGTTTGTGAGGGAAAAGAGGGCAGTGAGCATTGGTACCATTTCTGATCCTGGGACAGAGCACCCAGTGGGTGAGAGGGCTGAGGGTGCTGCAAAAGGCAGCAACTTGCCACCTTGCTGCTGGTCCTCAACCTTCCTGGTACTTGCGGTTTAAATTCTCTCACCGTTTTGCTGGCTCAAAACCAGTCATTTTGGGACTAGAAAATTCATCTTAATATCATTATTAATCTTACGGCAGCTTTGGATTTAATTACACTTTCAGGGTGTAATTCCAGAAATTTTTGTAAGAAAAAAAAAAAAAAAGGAAAGAGTTGTAATTCCAGAAATTTTTGTAAGAAAAAAAGAGCTTCGGTGCAGCAGAGAATGTTTTTCTTGTGTTGGATTGGATTTAAGGCTAAATATAACATTGGGCTGGTATGCTGACTCAGCCACTCCACACTTGGTATTAGGGTAGTTTTCCGAGCTTCTGAGTGCAGGGTCTCACGTTTCAGCTGTTATTTGGCTATATTTTTATGTCTTCTCTGTCAGAGTTAAGTTATACTGGAGAAAGAGAACACGCAGTTCTGGTTGAGAAAGTCCATTGCTGTTGTTTAAAATGCATCCAGTACCAATTAAAAAGTCAAGTCTTAATTGTCTCTTTCATCTAATCCACATGCAAAACACAACCTCATCAAAATAACCGTGCTGACAGGCAAAAAAATATATCTAAATGTGTGTTTCCAGGCCAGAATGTTAGAGTTGGCCTCTTTGCTGAAGCAACAGAAATTTTCTGTTTGCATTTCAGCGGAGTGGATGGAAAGCCCTGGGAAGTGCAGCGAGAGGGACGGGGGTAGGAGGTGGCCCGGGAGTGGATGGAAAGCCCTGGGAAGTGCAGCTTCTAACAGGGACGGGGGTAGGAGGTGGCCCAGCTGCTGCAGAGCTCTGTGGGGAGGTGTAACGTGCTCTGCGGCTCCGGGAGCAGAAGGTAATGGACTGGGAGCCATCGGGAGTTATCAAGCCCTTCCCAACAAGGAGATGCAGCTGCTGCAGAGCTCTGTGGGGAGGTGTAACGTGCTCTGCGGCTCCGGGAGCAGAAGGTAATGGACTGGGAGCCATCGGGAGTTATCAAGCCCTTCCCAACAAGGAGATATGGAGTTCAACCACAAGTCTCCAGTCGTCAACCTTGGCAAAGCAGATGGTGCTTCCGAACGCCAGGGCTCCACGTGGGGAGCTGGCTTTTCAGCCTCTGCAGCTCTTAAGGGTTCCCACTGCGAGGGAGAGAGGACAATTCAGATTATTAATAAAACCCAGTTTCAAGTCTCTCCCTTGGTGCTTAGTGTCTCTTTGCAGTTACAGAGAGCTTCTCTGCGTATCCTCATGCGCTTGGCGCCTTGTCCAAAGGTGCTGGATGTTCCCTCTTGAAGCATTTTTGCAGCTGGGAGGCTGGAGATCCCCTCGTCCTCTGCTGTAACCTCCTGCTGGGCTCCAGCACAGGAGCTGCAGAGACTGTTCCAAAAATTAGGCTGACACTTTCTCTCCCACCTTACCAATTTCTTGCCCGAACTGGAAAAATTGGTGATTTGCATAGGCAGAATGTGACTTTTCTGATTATTTTGCCAATGTCTTATACAGGTTTCTAGCCAGTTCTAACTGTGTTCATCATTAAGGAAAGAAAGCTTGTGAATTACTGTCATTTGTGCCAATTTTGGTGCTTTACACTCTATAAAGGCACTAAAAGCTATCTCTGGCCATCTCCCCTCCTGCCTGCTGGGGCTGTTCTGCCGTATCCTTTGTGTGCTATTCCAGAATACCATTTAGCTGCCTGACCAGGAGACTATCTTTTACTTTGAAGTCAATAATTATAGCTGTAAGAACGAGTCAGAATGCTAATGCTTCAAAGTGACAGTGTGCTTCTGGATCCTTCTTCCTTAAGTGCCGCAACAGATGGGTGACAGCTCAAGCAAACTAATGCGCTAGCAGGCGCCGTGGGTGCGAAGAGCACAGCTTTGTTCTCTGTTACGCTGCTTGGGTTTGTCCTGGGTATCTCCTGGTAAACATTTGCTCACTGTTTTTCTCCTTTCTTGGCAGTAAAGAGGCTGACTAAAACATTTAGAGCTGTGAAGGCTTCGTCTCCCATGCATCTGTGAACCTCATTTTTGTCTGTTGAGAAATGCATCCTCCCGTCCTTGCTGCCACCGCCTTCCCTCGTCAGCCCCGAGGGAAACATCCCCGTGCAGCAGCCAGAGAGGCAATAGCTAACGCTGATCAATAGCTAACGCTGATCAATAGCTAACGCTGATCAATAGCTAATGCTGGCAAGAGCCCTAACGCTGATCAATAGCTAACGCTGATCAATAGCTAATGCTGGCAATAGCTAATGCTGGCAATAGTTTCCTCCTTGGAGCTGGGGAAGGATTTGGCCAGGAGCTGGACCAAGACACCAGGGAGCCGGTCCCTGCTGCCATGAGCTCTAGCTTTGACCCTGATTGCGGTGCAGGGGGGAGGCTTCCTCCTTGGAGCTGGGGAAGGATTTGGCCAGGAGCTGGACCAAGACACCAGGGAGCCGGTCCCTGCTGCCATGAGCTCTAGCTTTGACCCTGATTGCGGTGCAGGGGGGAGAAACCAAGTGTCAGCAGCAGCCAAGCGTTCACTGGTTTGATCCTGATGGGTTCTGCCCGTGTTTTCTAAATGGCCTTCTCCTGAAGCCTTGTGTTATTAGGAAAGCGAGCAGAATTTTTTAATCACTTGCTTTGTTAGAAATACAGGTAATCCAGCCAGAATGCCTCAGGCTGATGTAATGGAACTTGAGTTTTCAATCCCACGTGAGTTTAAAAAATGAATCTGCGAGATCCAGACTGCCTCGGGAAAGCAAATTTCAGCCCTCACTTGGAAAGCCTCTGTCTTCAAATTTCTCTTTAAAAGTACAAGCCAAGAGGAGGCTGATGTGCAGGGCCTGATCATGCTGGTGACCGGGGAAGGCAGCTGCTTCCTGACCCTCCGCCTCTTCCCCCTCAACACGGTGGTTGTGATAGGAGATGGAAATTGCAAGTGGTTTGATTTTAGGGAAAGACCTGAAGCTGTCTTCAGGTATCAAGCAACTATGATGGATCTGCAGGATCTGTGTTTGCAGGACCTCCTTCAGGGGTCATGGATCTCCTGGCCTGCTCACGAGTGTTTGCAAAGGAGCCACACGTATTATTAGCACAGAGTTTAATTGAAGCAGAAGTTGTAACATTAGCAGAGTCAGAGCTCCTGTTCCCATGTCTCTTAACAAGTACGAGATGATTTGACTGAAATTGAAGAGCAAGTGCTTTCTCGCTCGATGTGTTGAGTATGAGCTCTGGGGTCACCAGGTGTCACTGATGGAAAAAAAAAATAGCATAGTTCAGAAGAAAATGGGCATTTTATAAGGCCGTACTGTCCAGTCGTTGTGGTGAATGTGTGCTTCAAATATAAACCTTCTCCAGGATTTGGCTGTTAGGGGCGAGGAAGGGGTTCATTTGAGAGGGGCTGTGCCACAAGGGCTGTGCCGGGGACGTGTCGGGGTGTGTGGGGAAGGGATGGGGGTCCCTGGTGTAGGGAGCCCCGGGGAAGGACCAGGTGAGGTCCAGAGGAATGCCTTTTGTTGAGCCCGTTTCTGTTGCTTTTCAGGAATCATTCACCAGATGAAGGGCGACTATGACACTGCGCTGCGGCTGCACAAGACACATCTGTCCATCGCTCAGGAGCTCAGCGATTACGCGGCCCAGGGCCGGGCCTACGGCAACATGGGCAACGCTTACAACGCCCTGGGCATGTACGACCAGGCTGTCAAGTACCATCGGCAGGAGCTGCAGATCTCCATGGAAGTCAATGACCGTGCCTCCCAGGCGTCTACCCACGGGAACTTAGCGGTTGCCTACCAAGCTCTGGGCGCCCACGACCGTGCTCTGCAGCACTACCAGAACCACCTCAACATCGCCCGCGAGCTGCGAGACATCCAGAGCGAAGCGCGGGCCCTCAGCAATTTGGGCAACTTCCACTGCTCGCGAGGAGAGTACGTGCAGGCAGCCCCCTACTACGAGCAGTACCTGCGCCTGTCCCCGGAGCTGCAGGACATGGAAGGGGAGGGCAAAGTGTGCCATAACCTTGGCTATGCCCATTACTGCCTCGGGAACTACGGGGAAGCTGTTAAATACTACGAGCAGGACCTCGCCTTGGCGAAGGATCTTCACGACAAGCTGAGCCAAGCCAAAGCCTATTGCAACCTGGGCCTGGCCTTCAAAGCCTTGATGGACTTCAGCAAAGCAGAGGAGTGTCAGAAGTACCTGCTGTCCCTGGCTCAGTCTCTGAACAATTCCCAGGCCAAATTCCGGGCTCTGGGGAACTTAGGGGATATTTTTGTCTGTAAAAAAGACGTAAATGGTGCAATAAAATTTTATGAGCAGCAGTTGAGCTTAGCCCATCATGTTAAAGACAGGAGACTGGAAGCCAGTGCCTACGCAGCCTTGGGCTCTGCGTACAGGATGATACAGAAGTGTGACAAGGCTTTGGGTTACCACACACAGGAGCTGGAGGTGTACCAGGAGCTGGGAGATATGCCGGGAGAGTGCAGAGCACACGGGCACCTCGCTGCAGTGTATATGTCCCTTGGGAAGTACACCATGGCCTTCAAGTGTTATGAAGAGCAGCTGGAGCTTGGGCAGAAGTTGAAGGACCCCAGCATAGAAGCCCAAGTCTACGGTAACATGGGGATCACCAAGATGAACATGAACGTCATGGAGGAAGCTATCGGCTACTTCGAGCAGCAGCTGGCCATGCTGCAGCAGCTCAGCGGAAACGAGTCCGTGTTAGATCGGGGCCGAGCATACGGAAACCTGGGAGATTGCTACGAAGCTCTGGGAGATTTCGAGGAGGCTATAAAGTATTATGAGCAGTACCTGTCCGTGGCGCAGAGCTTGAACCGTATGCAAGATCAGGCAAAGGCCTACCGGGGCTTGGGCAATGGGCACAGGTAAGAAGCTCTGTAATCTGTTCTAATGCTGGTGAAGTACAAGTACTGATGGATTACTAATGGATTACTAATGGATGTGCTGTGTTAGTGATGGGGTGTGTTTGTGTGGCCGCTGTACACGTGCACGGGGATGTGGCACAGGAGTAACAGCATCCTCGGGGTGCTGAGGACTGTGCTGCTGGCTCAAATCATGAAGCTGATGTTGCTCTGCCCTGAGAGGAAGAGAAGTTCTTAGGGAGGCAGAAGAAGGAGGTTGATTCAGAAGGAAGAGGTTGATTCAGAAGGAGGATGGGATATCTCCTGGGGGGAGCATTTTCCTCTGCCTGAAAGATTTGAGCTGGCCTCTAGCGGAAATGACAAAACAACTTCTTTCAAGAAAATACTGGCAAAATAAATGCTGTTGTGTTCCTCCTTTGCAGGGCAATGGGAAGTTTGCAGCAGGCTCTGGTGTGCTTTGAGAAGAGGCTTGTGGTGGCACATGAGCTGGGGGAGGCGTTTAACAAAGCCCAGGCCTACGGGGAGCTGGGGAGCCTGCACAGCCAGCTGGGCAACTACGAACAGGCCATTTCTTGCCTGGAGCGGCAGCTGAATATCGCCCGGGAGATGAAGGACCGAGCTCTGGAGAGTGATGCTGCCTGCGGCCTCGGTGGGGTCTACCAGCAGATGGGGGAGTACGACACAGCCCTGCAGTATCACCAGCTGGACCTGCAGATCGCGGAGGAGACCAACAACCCCACTTGCCAAGGCCGGGCCTACGGCAACCTGGGCCTGACCTACGAGTCCTTGGGCACCTACGAGAGGGCGGTGGTTTATCAGGAGCAGCACCTCAGCATTGCAGCCCAGATGAACGACCTTGTAGCCAAAACTGTGTCCTACAGCAGTCTGGGGAGGACTCATCACGCCTTGCAGAACTACTCTCAGGCTGTGATGTACCTGCAGGAGGGTAAGAGCATTAATGAGGCAATGCAGCCTGTAGAGGTAGATGTGGGGGGGACAATAGGGGACATGGAAAGAAGCAAAGTACTGTGAACCTGGCACTAAGAGGATGTGTGAGTGAGACCACTGGGTGAGTGTCCTCTAAACTGTGAGTGAAACCAAGTTGGGTTTGATAGGGAGGTGAGGGAGGCTCAGCCCTTGGTGTCCATAAGCCATCTGGGGCTGCTAAGTGCTGGGGCCAGCGCCAGCTTGTGAGTTGTGCTGCTGCAAGGGATTCCACCATGGAAGGGATTCCAGCATGCAAGCAGCATCTGCTCAAGGTGGTGGCTCTCTGGTGGAGGAGATGAGCAACGTAGCTGGGGTGTATGAAGCTGGAAGCTGAAGGATTAATTACATCAGTTAGTCTGGTTTTCCTGAGAGTGACCTTGGCAGGATTCCAGCGCGCTGAGGGAATTCAATTAAGTTGGAAGGCTAATGGATTACTAATGGATGTGCTGTGTTAGTGATGGGGTGTGTTTGTGTGGCTGCTGTACACGTGCACGGGGATGTGGCACAGGAGTAACAGCATCCTCGGGGTGCTGAGGACTGTGCTGCCGGCTCAAATCATGAAGCTGATGTTGCTCTGCCCTGAGAGGAAGAGAAGTTCATAGGGAGGCAGAAGAAGGAGGTTGATTCAGAAGGAAGAGGTTGATTCAGAAGGAGGATGGGATGTCTCCTGGGGGGAGCGCTTTCCTCTGCCTGAAAGATTTGAGCTGGCCTCTAGCGGAAATGACAAAACAACTTCTTTCAAGAAAATACTGGCAAAATAAATGCTGTTGTGTTCCTCCTTTGCAGGGCAATGGGAAGTTTGCAGCAGGCTCTGGTGTGCTTTGAGAAGAGGCTTGTGGTGGCACATGAGCTGGGGGAGGCGTTTAACAAAGCCCAGGCCTACGGGGAGCTGGGGAGCCTGCACAGCCAGCTGGGCAACTACGAACAGGCCATTTCTTGCCTGGAGCGGCAGCTGAATATCGCCCGGGAGATGAAGGACCGAGCTCTGGAGAGTGATGCTGCCTGCGGCCTCGGTGGGGTCTACCAGCAGATGGGGGAGTACGACACGGCCCTGCAGTATCACCAGCTGGACCTGCAGATCGCGGAGGAGACCAACAACCCCACTTGCCAAGGCCGGGCCTACGGCAACCTGGGCCTGACCTACGAGTCCTTGGGCACCTACGAGAGGGCGGTGGTTTATCAGGAGCAGCACCTCAGCATTGCAGCCCAGATGAACGACCTTGTAGCCAAAACTGTGTCCTACAGCAGTCTGGGGAGGACTCATCACGCCTTGCAGAACTACTCTCAGGCTGTGATGTACCTGCAGGAGGGTAAGAGCATCAATTAGGCAACACAGCGTGTAGAGGTAGATGGGGGGGGGACAAGAGGGGACATGGAGAGAAGCAAAGTACTGTGAACCTGACACTAAGAGGATGTGTTTGACAGTGGCCTTTGATGCAAAAGCTCTTGCAGACATCAGAGCTGCTGTTGAGCATCTGTGTGAGAAGCTGTCCAAGCGGTCTGTCCAAGCACACCATGTCAGTCAGAGCCTTCCTGGCATCCTGTAGACAAAGCATTGCAAAGCACGATCTGTGCCTTCCTGGGGGCTTCTTGGCCAGCTCTGAGCTTGGATCCAGGCTGCACCTGGCAGTCTCTTTATAAAGCTCATTTATTCCTCAGCCTAGAAAGTGTGAACCTTCTCTATAAAATAGCATGGCATACCAGGAGCTGACTCTGGGAAAACATCATCAGGTCATGATGGATCTCTCTGATCCTGAGAGCAGGTCTCAAACTGGTATGTGCCTTCCTGATAGCCACCTGGCTTTTCCTTCTGCGTTCAGGTGGGAGTGAGACCACTGGGTGAGTGTCCTCTAAACTGTGAGTGAAACCAAGTTGGGTTTGATAGGGAGGTGAGGGAGGCTCAGCCCTTGGTGTCCATAAGCCATCTGGGGCTGCTAAGTGCTGGGGCCAGCGCCAGCTTGTGAGTTGTGCTGCTGCAAGGGATTCCACCATGGAAGGGATTCCAGCATGCAAGCAGCATCTGCTCAAGGTGGTGGCTCTCTGGTGGAGGAGATGAGCAGCGTAGCTGGGGTGTATGAAGCTGGAAGCCGAAGGATTAATTACATCAGTTAGTCTGGTTTTCCTGAGAGTGACCTTGGCAGGATTCCAGCGCGCTGAGGGAATTCAATTAAGTTGGAAGGGGAAAAAATTAAATACAGCTCCTTCTCCTGGTATGACACAGAATTCCTAAAAAGCCTGCAAATGCAAGCTGCTGCAGACCTGCGTGGTCGTGGCAGGGTCCCCGCTCCCCACTCTGTGGGAGACCTGAGGTGCCTCAGAGGAGACATCCCTGTTGTCAGCAGGGCCCATGGAGGCGAGAGGTTTGGAGCGTGGTGGAAGTGGGGATGACACAGAAGGTGCTTCTGGAAGTGAAACTCCAGGTTGTTGACACCATGGCCCTGCCCTCTGCTCTGGCTCATGAGCTATGTGGAGCCTGCCAGAAGGCTGGAGAGAAACGGTGGGAAACAAGCCAGTAACAGGGCAAGAGGTGTCTTTTCTGGCAGTGTGTGGCAGCTCAGTGTGATCTTTGTTTATCTGTGTGGCTTTTAAGGTTTAAAAGTCAGAACTTCCTGATTGGAGCTTACTGAGTGTGTCCCACGGAGATGCTCACTTGGGGAGATCATGGTCCATGAAATGTCTGTCTTGCTGAGGCACCTCTCAGGCTGGTGCCAATTCGAGTGTTGGCAGCAGCGTCCTGGCACTGCCCTGCTCCTTGTCCAAGCGCCCACCAGGCTGCTGAGGCAGAGTCTCTCCACCGGCTGCTGAAGCCCCTTCTCCCCTCTGGCCCCCTCTCACTCTGACTCCTTTCCAGGGCTGAGGTTGGCAGAGCAGCTGGGACGCAGAGAAGACGAAGCCAAAATCCGCCACGGCCTCGGCCTCTCCCTCTGGGCGAGTGGGAACCTGGAGGAATCTCAGCACCAGGTATGCCATGGTCCACCCCCTGCTGGCTTTTGTCCTCTGAGCCCTTTGGGTCATCCCTGTCCTCAGGGGAGGGAATGTCTGGCACATCCTGGGGAGGTGTGGAATGCACGGCTCAAGCCCTGCTCCATCCAAGTCACCTCCCCTCTGCCAGGGATGGTGCCATCCCGAGGGGCTCTCTGGGGCAGACCTCCCCTGCCTCAGGGTATATTGGCCCTGGATCCTCCTGCTCTCCCAGCCAGGGCTTTGTGCTCTGTAAGGAAGTCACCCTGGCTGTTTTCCCTCCCAGCTGTACCGGGCCTCGGCGCTGTTTGAAACCATCCGACACGAGGTGCAGCTGAGCACAGATTACAAGTTGTCACTCTTCGACCTGCAGACATCCTCCTATCAGGCCCTGCAGCGAGTTCTTGTCAGTCTCGGTAAGAGATGCCATCAGACGCTGAGCTGAACTTAAGGGGAGGCAGTTCATGGTACATCTTCACTCATCCGTCCGACACAGCACAGCATTTCTTTGCCAGGACAGAAATAAGTGTCTCCTGCTTTGGGTGTCAGGCCCCTTTGGATCTTCTTGCTTCATCCATTTATTTACCTTTCTTTGGCTCATTTTTCCGTACATCATGTTATTGCCTGCAGCCAAGATGATCTGTTGGACTGTATTCTGGCTGCTCTTTTCTGAAATAAGTGCTGCGACCCTGCTTGCCCAGGCTTTAGTTTGGGTTGGGATAGCAACTGTCCCTGTTCCTGCACATGGTGCTGCAGACCACGTTGGTGGCAGGTCTGAGAGATGGCTTTGTCTTTTCAGGTCACCATGATGAGGCGTTGGCGGTAGCAGAGAGAGGACGAACGAGGGCGTTTGCTGACCTGCTGGTGGAACGTCAGACTGGGCAACAGGACTCTGATCCCTATTCTCCAGTCACCATTGACCAGGTCTTGGAGACAGTGAATGGCCAGAGGGGACTCGTTCTCTACTACTCGCTGGCTGCAGGTTATCTCTACAGCTGGCTGCTGGCTCCTGGGGCAGGTGAGGTCCTTTTTGGAGGTGAGATCAAGGGAGAATTACACCATTTATAGCTGGGAGTGAAGCTGGGACCAGAGTGAATGTACAAGAGAATCCTTTCCATTTAGTACCTTAAAGTGGAATAGACTGAGCACCGTGACATGGCCACAGCAATAATGACACAGAAGTGCTTATTCAGGGCTTTGATGTTCACCTGGAGATGGAAACGTTTCACGTCTTTAATATTTCCATTTTTCAACCTCTAATCTGTATATATTTCCCACAGGGCAGAGCAGAGCAGTAATGAGATTCCGAGTATGTTGGCTCTGTGAGAATCTTCTATGCATAAGAATCCCTACTTTAATTATATTTCTGTGCTTTATCCTTCCAAAAGCTTTTGACATTTATTCACTGAAGTGGATTGCAGAAAACAGAAGGGCGTCCCCGCTTCCTGATATGCCATTGAACTGCCTGATCCTCTGAATTCTCTTCATATGAATGTGGAAACACTTATCACAGAGGAGCAAGGAGGATTAATTTGAAGAGGATTGCTTTTTGCAGACAGCTGTTGTTCATTATCTAATAAAGCGATGACTGTAAATTTTCATGAGTTCTTTCTGGATATAATTTAATAATTGCAGCCCTTCACCATGACAAAGCTAAAGAGATAAAAAACACTATTTAGATTGCACCAAAAATGTTTTGAGAAGCAAACATTCCCACGTGCTTGGCTTCAGATGGGGTGACAGTGATTGGAAGATAACGCTTTTTGGGGGCATTTTGTAGCATTACGTGTCTAAGTGTAAAATGGTGGTGTCCCGCTCTGCGTCCAGTCACTAATTGGCTCTTCAGGCCTGTAGTTTGCACAGTGAAATGCCAGTAACTCTATAGTGTTAATATCAAGCTGAACTGACTAAAATTCTATGGGTCAGAAGTACAGGGTTTGCCACAAGGCTTCATGACCAGTCTCCTCCTTGCTCAAACTGGGTCTTGCAGAAAAGCAGTTCATTCTTTAACTGAGTGGGTTTGTGTCTGGCCCCTTGAAGGCATTGCCAGGTGTTGGGAAGGAGAGGGACTGTGGTCCTTCAAGGTTCCACTCGAACAGCTTCTCTGAGGAGGTCTTCAGCTGTGGCTCCAGCTTGGCCATGGTGACCTCTTCTTGTTTCATTAGAGCTGACAGAGAGTAGCTTCAGTGGCAGCCCCGGATCCTCATTATCCCACTGAGATCGTACCCTTTAGAGCCTCTTCCCTGCTTCTGTCTTTGCTGCTGTTACTGCAGAAGGAGTTGCTATATTCTTTATTCCTCCACTCTTCTTAACTGGTTTAATAATTTATGCTGTCAAGGCAAACGGGGCATCCAGAGCAGCCTTTTACTCTTGATCACAGGCTGTAGAATTAATTATATCAGGAAGGATACGCCAGTCTGAGTGGAGGAAGGTTTTATCTGCAGTAATAGTTGAATTCTTAACAAAACAGCGAGTGTCCTTTATCTGGTTTACCCGTTGTGAAACGCTGGCTTTTAATATTTCACTGTGCATTAATCCATCTTTTTCTTTCTTTGTGTATAATGTATTTTCATGCACATGAGTGAAATGAAAAATCTTTGTGTGATGTGAGGAGGTTCTGCTGTAGTAATAACACTTTTGTTCAGCATTTGAGCCTTGTGTGTTCAATTTATGTGATCAGAGGCTATTAAGAGGTATTTTTCATGCGCATCTATTGAAATGCGAATTACTGTGGTAGGTGCTTGTATGAAAGATCTGTTTTATAATTTATACGAGACTCCTGCAATAGCAAATGCATTCTGAGCATCTCATAAAAGCTCTGCTCTGCCTTTCTACCTTGGAGCCATCGTCTGCAAAGTACAAACCCAGATTTGAAAAGCAAGGCTGTGATTCGGAATGCTGGAAAAGCCCCAAGGAGACACGGCAGGGAATGCTTTGCCCCAGTTGTACTCAAAATGCCAAATGCTGCGCCGCTTCCTAGATGTTTGCTGGCAGCACTCCTCCTGCCCTGCAGAACTAACCTCGTGATGCTGGTGCCTTGCAGGAATTCTGAAATTTCATGAATATTATCTGGGTGACGGCCTGACAGAAAATGCCGGGGAATTCCATGAAGCCACCAGCGTGACCCTGCAGACAATAACAAACTCTGCGCTGGAGCAGTACATCTCCAGCGTGCGGGAGGCGCTGGGGGTGGATTCCTACTACACCCGGTAAGTTGGGGAAGGGGCTCTGACATCCTGGTTCCCCCTTCTCCCACCTGAAAGCAATTTATAACAGTCTGCGATGAGCTAATGGGCTGAGAAGTCTGAGAATTGGGAGTCAGAGCAGGGGCAAATTTTCATTGCAGTCCCGAGAAAATGGCTTTGTTTTTGTATCCATGGCTATTTTTCTGCCAAGTAGCTCTATATGCACATGCAAATAAGGTTTGAAGCTATAGGCTGGGTAATTAATCTATAGATTGGATGAGGAGGCAGATGCCATCTCTGACTGTATATGGGCAGATTCCATCCTACTTACGGTTTCCAGTGTAATTAATTCCCCTTCAAAGGTTTACTTATGAAAAACTGCAAATACCACAGGAATTTTACCCCCCTCCAAACATGTTCCCTTGTGGCTATAGCTGAGTAAATAATTTACAGTGAATTAATCCGTCTGATGAATTTCAGCAAAGAGGGAAGAAACTTACTCCAGTTCGTTACTCAGATACGTGCGAGTGTCCTTTATCTGGTTTACCCGTTGTGAAACGCTGGCTTTTAATATTTCACTGTGCATTAATCCATCTTTTTCTTTCTTTGTGTATAATGTATTTTCATGCACATGAGTGAAATGAAAAATCTTTGTGTGATGTGAGGAGGTTCTGCTGTAGTAATAACACTTTTGTTCAGCATTTGAGCCTTGTGTGTTCAATTTATGTGATCAGAGGCTATTAAGAGGTATTTTTCATGCGCATCTATTGAAATGCGAATTACTGTGGTAGGTGCTTGTATGAAAGATCTGTTTTATAATTTATACGAGACTCCTGCAATAGCAAATGCATTCTGAGCATCTCATAAAAGCTCTGCTCTGCCTTTCTACCTTGGAGCCATCATCTGCAAAGTACAAACCCAGATTTTAAAAGCAAGGCTGTGATTCGGAATGCTGGAAAAGCCCCAAGGAGGCACGGCAGGGAATGCTTTGCCCCAGTTGTACTCAAAATGCCAAATGCTGCGCCGCTTCCTAGATGTTTGCTGGCAGCACTCCTCCTGCCCTGCAGAACTAACCTCGTGATGCTGGTGCCTTGCAGGAATTCTGAAATTTCATGAATATTATCTGGGTGACGGCCTGACAGAAAATGCCGGGGAATTCCATGAAGCCACCAGCGTGACCCTGCAGACAATAACAAACTCTGCGCTGGAGCAGTACATCTCCAGCGTGCGGGAGGCGCTGGGGGTGGATTCCTACTACACCCGGTAAGTTGGGGAAGGGGCTCTGACATCCTGGTTCCCCCTTCTCCCACCTGAAAGCAATTTATAACAGTCTGCGATGAGCTAATGGGCTGAGAAGTCTGAGAATTGGGAGTCAGAGCAGGGGCAAATTTTCATTGCAGTCCCGAGAAAATGGCTTTGTTTTTGTATCCATGGCTATTTTTCTGCCAAGTAGCTCTATATGCACATGCAAATAAGGTTTGAAGCTATAGGCTGGGTAATTAATCTATAGATTGGATGAGGAGGCAGATGCCATCTCTGACTGTATATGGGCAGATTCCATCCTACTTACGGTTTCCAGTGTAATTAATTCCCCTTCAAAGGTTTACTTATGAAAAACTGCAAATACCACAGGAATTTTACCCCCCTCCAAACATGTTCCCTTGTGGCTATAGCTGAGTAAATAATTTACAGTGAATTAATCCGTCTGATGAATTTCAGCAAAGAGGGAAGAAACTTACTCCAGTTCGTTACTCAGATACGTCCCATAACCTCATTTTTTTTATCCTATGGATTTATCACAAGTGAGGCTTTTTTGCTTATTTATACTCAATCTTGTGATTTCTCATGGCGTTTGGTTTGATTTATTGATTGGATGAGTATAGTTCTGTATTCATACTGATATTTACAAGTTACTGTAACTTTGATGGTGAGGGCACTAAGGGTCCCTTGGCAGCCCGTGCTGGAGGCTGCCACCCTGCAGACCCCTCTCTGTGTGACTCACTGTCTGCAGGGGCACTGCTCACCCCAACCTGGGCTTCCAGGTGGTGATGGTGGCCAAGAAAGAGGAAACGATGGCATCGATCCTCCAGTCGATTTGTGCTCAGGGTTCTGTGGGCAGCTGGGAAGCTGTTCAGCTTTCCTAATTAATCCTTGTAATAATCCTTCCGTAATAGCTATCACAGGCAGCAAATGCGTGGCTGACACCGCAGCGACATCAGTTAGACATTGCTTTGCAGAAGGCAGCAGTAAAACCATGCTGTGTCCTCGGCTTCCTGCCCTTGATCTGACACTTTCATAACAGGACAGGAATTTTCCATCGGATCGAAACAAGAGCATAACCCTGGACCTGAAGTCTCCCATCAGGTGGTTCAGCTCTGCAGGATGGTACCAGATTTCCAAGTTTCTTTCCCTGGGGCTTGCTCCAGTCTCTCACAGACAAATTAATTCTCCCCTTGGGGTAGGGAGAACTCAGCACTTGGTTGTGTTATGTTCCCAGTAGCAGTAAGGAAACGGGTTGCAGTCAGCTTGCTGGGTTTGAGGCTCCGAGAGGGCTGTGGCCACCAGTGCTCAGCACGGATGGCCAGTCCCTCTGTGCTTCTTGCTTCACGAGAGATTCAGATGCTGGAAGGGAGCTGGAAGCCGTCAGAGGTTCTGGATCCAGGTCTCTTTGTTTCTCTTCTTTTCACTGATTAAAAAGTAAATTAAAGAATGTGTGTCTGTGTTGGAATGGTGAATGTGTCCTGAAAGGTTTGCGCTGCAAGATGGGCTCAGGTTGTGATGACACGTTCCCTTGGTTTTACCTCTCTTTAGGGAAGTGAAGAGAAAGCTCTGCCTGAGTTTGTTTGCTTGTTTTGATGTTGTTTTTTTTAACTGTACCAGAAAAAATGCTGAATTTGTGAAGGTTTGGGAAAAGGTGTTTCTGTCAAATCAATCGGTGGTGCACAGTGCCAGGCTTATCTTTGCTTCTCAGTGCTCTGAGCAGGGAACGCAGGCACTGGGCTCCCCAGCCCGGCCTCCTGCTCCCGCAGCCTGATGCTGGGCTCGGGCCAGCTCAGGGAATTGTTTGGAAGAGCCACTGCCAAGCTGCTTAGTACGAGCACGGGGCTGTGAGTCGGGAATCAGTGCTGTGCACTTCGTGTGGGACCTCTGTGGCCTGGCCCAGCCTTGCTGCTGTTGTCCATCTTCTCCCAGAGAGATGTTATCTCCCGGCTTAGGTTACTGGGAAAGACCTGAGGGCTGGGACAGTCACAGCAATGAGATGGGGTGGCCTCTTTGGCTGTCCCTTTATCAGGAGAACCGCTTTAGCCCCCTGGCACGGGGCTGTCCACTCTGCTCTTGGGCTGGAAGCCTTTCCCTTCTGTGATAACCCCCTTCTCTGGGAGGTCTGTGAAGGCTCTGGGGCCTCTCCAGTTTGGCTGTGGGGACAGGACTGGGGCTGTCGTGACAAAGAATGGCAAATAGCTGTGTGTTTGTGTGTCTACAGCTTCTCTGTGGTTCCTTGGGGAAGTGTCTGAGATGTGTTGTTGCTGGGTATCTCCGGGCTGCCCTCGGGGGACACAGACAGTGTCTCTGGGCTGTGCAAGGGCTTAAAGAGCAGAAAGTTTGAACAGAAATAACGTGTTCCCATTCAAGCATACAAAAATGCTGAAAAGCAGCTATTATTCCTGCTTGTCCAGGAACATCTGAGATAAAAGAACTGTGACACTTTTAAAACTGTCAAGAAAGCAATCTGCAGAATGACACTGGCTGAGCCTCGCGTGATTTCAGCTCAGTCATGAGCCAAGAAAGCTTACTAAAATAAAAGACCAAAAAAAAAAAAATCAGAGATCTGTATATGAGTGTGCTGCTTGGAAGGTTCTTGGCAGCTGGCTAAACATTTATATGCAATTTATGAATGGAATTCATTTCCCAATAATTGTCTATATTTGTATAGTGCCTTCAGGCCTGGGCTCTATTACTGGCATTACATCCAACGTGGAGAGAGAAGTTTGTCAACTGCACTGCCAGAGAAGAGCTTGTCCAGCTTGAGAGGAGACCTCAGGGTTTTTTGCTGTGTTTTGGGACTGTTGGATTTTTTTATCAGGACGGGGGTTGTGTCAGTCTGCTAAAGAACACAAGATGCTTTTTTCCTACTTTAGTGGAAATCTGCTCCAAAATTGCCACCAGCCACGCAGTGGGGTGAATCTTACTCTCTAGATACAGTTATACACGGCTGAAATCTGCAGTTATGCCTCGTGTAACATATTTGCAGGTACTTTTTTTCAATTCCATTAACCCTTTGTCACCAGCGATTCTCCTCCTGGCAAAGGGAGTTCTTCGGTCTTCAGGTTCTGGGGTGAGTTTTTAATTTACTGTGATGTCAGCTTCCCCCTCCCTGCGTGGTGATGGTAGATGGTATGTTTTTGATTAAAGATCCTGGGTTTAATGCTTGTCTCTGAGATCATTGGGCTGGTGCGGTGTGATCACAGGCAGAAGCTCTTTCCCCACTTCAAAATTAAACACAGGGAATTAAACAAATCGTGTCTGTTCCATGTGGGTGAACGTCATGTTCTGCTTTGAAACTCTTTCCCCACATGGACCAAGTGCCTCCCCGCAGCATTGCCGGCTGCCACCGCGCTCCGGCACACCAGACCTGCAGGAGAAACTGTCATCTCCAGCCCCTGGAACCTGTTCTCTGCCTACCAGCCAAGAACGGGGGGGTTTAAATATGTATAGTACACGTGTGAAAGCTTTTGTGTGACTTCTCATAGAATCATGGAATCGTCTAGGTTGGAAGGGATCTTTTAGACCATCTAGTCCAACCATCAACCTAACAGTGATAAAAAAAGCCAAAAGAAAACCATACACACACACCCCCCAGCCAAAAGAAAACCATACACACACACACACCTCTCACTAAACTATATCTCTAAGCTCTGTGGCAACCCATCTTTTGAAAACTTCCAGGGATGGTTCCTCCAACCCTTCCCTGGACAGCCCATTCCAAGGCTTAATAACCCTTTCAGTGTCAAAATCTTTCCAATAATCTCCAATCTGAACCTCTCCTGGCACAACTTGAGACCGTTTCCTCTTGTCCCATCGCCTGTGACTTGGGAGAAGAGACCGACCCCCCCTGGCTACACCCTCCTTTCAGGGAGTTGGAGAGAGCGAGAAGGTCTCCCCTCAGCCTCCTTTTCTCCAGGCTGAACACCCCCAGCTCCCTCAGCCTCTCCTCACAAGACTTGTGCTCCAGACCCCTCACCAGCTCCGTTGCCCTTCTCTGGACCCAGTTCTCTTCTCCGGACCCATTTCTCAGCTCATAGCTTGCTCAAGAGCACTGTGGTTGTGTGCTTTTCTGTTCAAATATAAGGGCCATTGCCTTCCAAAATGCTGGAAGTGTGTCTCTAAGTGCTGTTGCTTCTCTGGAGCAGCACATCTTCCCAATTTCTGCTCCCAGAGAGGAAGGGATGCTGTTGTTGGACGTGTCATCAGGATTTTGCAGTGGTGGTGTTCAGTTCCACACTGCAGCCTTTGCTAGAAATGGTCCCTTTCAGCTGGTCTGATTACGCTGACAAATAACTCATAACTTGCAAAAAAAATAAAGTTTGAGAGACTTTAAAGTCTGCTTGAACTTGTGTTGGGACAGACTCTCTTTAGGGAGAGCATGTGGCCTCTCTCGGGTTCATGAACTCGAGATTTTTGCCTCTTTAAGGAGTGTTACTCAGAGCTGTGCCAGGACTCCGAACCGAGCGTGCAGCTGGAGGGAAAACACGCAGGAGGCAGCTGTTGACAATATTTTCTTTTCCTTGTTTTTCCTTCCCTCGACCCCGGCTGTTGTTCAGCAAACACCATTTCAGGGGTCAGGAAGTGATTGTCTTTTGTCAGGGCTTATGTTTTCAGGTTATTAAATTGTAGTGACCTGGAAGTACTGACTTAGAAACTGTCCTGTGGTCCATACAGCAACGTAGGGACAGCTCTAGTGACCTGCAGGAGTTTGTGTTGCACGTTTGTTTAATTCACGTGCTCTTTATTGGAAAACGTGCCCTTAAGGAAAGACTCCAAGTTGTCAGGAACCCAAAAGGAACCAGCAATGAGATGCAAGATGGGTTAACAGGTTTAGCTGAAGGATACAAATTCCAAGGTTTGTGATGCGCCGTATAACAGGCAAATTATTTATTAAAGGGAGATGTTAAAAATAGTTGGGTTCGCCTTTTAGAAAGAAGAGAAAATATTAACAACAATATGACAGAAAATCTGCTCTGAGGTGATGGGGCTGTTACTCCCTTGCAGGCCTGGCAGGAGGAGGTGATGCAATCCAGGGGAAATTTTACTTTCCCATTTGGCTGAGGTTGTGTCTGAGAAACCTTTTCTCCCGAAGTGGCTGATGTTTGTCACAAAGCTGCTGCTCTGTCTGCCATCAATGACTCCTTCACCCTCTGTTCCCCCTACAGAGCCTGTGCCAGCAGCGAGACTGAGAGTGAAGCTGGGGACATCATGGACCAACAGTTTGAGGAGATGAATAACAAGCTGAACTCAATGACCGACCCCACCGGCTTCCTCAGGATGGTCAGCAGGAACAACCTCTTGAACAGGTGAGAGCACAGTACCACACTGTGGGGATCAATGAGCAGAATGAGACATCTGGCAAGTTTAGGGTGCACCTGATGCCATTGCTCATGGTCTCCCTGTCGCCCTGAGTCCTGGGGGCACAGAGCAGCAAACTGATACTGTCCTTTATGGCTGCAGTAACCATCCATTCTTGACAGCATGGGTGTACGGGGAACGTTAAGCATCTCTCTTGGGCATGAGGTCCACATGTTTGTACTGTGCAGCACTCTCCCCTTCTCAGCAGAGGGGCCCATAGGCATTTCCCTTCCCTCCTTTTCCATTGTGTTCTTGTGGTGCAGTGAGAATTTCCCCCTCCCTTAGGAGAGCTCTGCATCTTGCTCCTGATGGGACTGAGAATCCATGACTGCCTGGCGTTGCTTGTGCATCCAGCCTGGGAGCTGCGAGTGCCTGGTGGCCTTCCACAGATGGGCGGCCAGTTGGAGGTTGGTTTTGTTCTACAGACCCAAGTGTTGGATGCGAGCGACAGAGAAGCCCTGCCAGGTCCTGGAGTGGCATAGGGTCTAAGGAAGGAATGGCTTCCTTCCTTAGAAATAGAGATTTTCAGTAGGAAGGAGGCAGAACAAGGACTGAAAGTGTCGTTGTGGGAGGGAGGACCCCAGGCACAGGCAGGGACCTAGATAGGACTATGTGTGTCACAAAAAAACTCGGTGGCTTGTTTTGGGAGATGTAGGGGGTGGCATCTTCATTCCCTTTCTAGGTGGATTTGACAGCTTAAGGTGATAGCAGCAAGGACTTGTCACCAATTGTTAAGTGATAACTCTGTCCTGAGGGACAGCCATTTCGAATCTGCTCTTCTCCTGGCCAAGGGCTGTTTTTGACTGTCTGAGCAATTGCGAGAGAACTCTGTTGTGTCCCTGCTGTCTGTGAGATGTGGTGCTTGGAGCTCTCTGTCTGCTACGCACTTATTATGGAAATACTTCTTTCTGTTGATCTTAACTGTTGTACTAATTAGCTGGGAATGTGCTGCGTTTCCAGAGTTACAGGACCGTGCGCTCACAGCACACTCTCCACTCATTTTCTGCCTCTTACAGCTTGATCAGGTCCCTGTCTTTCGTATTACTGTGCTAATTAGGGCAAGCATTTGAAATGAAAATTAAAGACAGAATTTTTCCAGTGTTACCGCTCCCCCAGTGGAGAGGGGCTGCGTGACGCAACCCGGGGTTTCTGGCTGGATCTGTGCTCCAGCAGGGATGGTGAGCACAGGATACCCCAGGCCTTTCTCAGCTGGAAAAGCGAATGTGGTCTGCCCGCAGCCTTGGGAGCCGTCGCTGGAGCTTGTGAGCCCTAACAGTGTCCCCATGAAACTGGGAGCTGCCTCTTGGCATCAGCAACTGGCCTGGTTTTCTTTCTTTCTTTCCGGAATCCACATGCGTATCTGCTCAAGCTGCTGTGTTGGTGATGAACTAGGAGTATGTACAGTTTGGGATCAAACAGGCTTGTCCCCAGGATTGCTGAGATGTTTTTTACTAGTTCATCGGGCTTGGAAGGATGCAATAATGCCCCTCTGATTACAGGGGACAAATATGATCTGATTCTGCTCCAGCATATCCTAATCCTCAGGAACGCTGCAGAGGCCAGCTCTGTCATTCTGCTCCATAGCAGTCAAGGGCATCACCTTGAACCCACAGCCAGGAGCTTACCTCAGGTGCCTTGTCCCCATTTTTTACTAGTTCATCGGGCTTGGAAGGATGCGATAACGCCCCTCTGATTACAGGGGACAAATATGATCTGATTCTGCTCCAGCATATCCTAATCCTCAGGAACGCTGCAGAGGCCAGCTCTGTCATTCTGCTCCATAGCAGTCAAGGGCATCACCTTGAACCCACAGCCAGGAGCTTACCTCAGGTGCCTTGTCCCCATCAGGGATGGGGCAACTTGGACACTACAGTGAAAAGCACCCTCACATGAACATCAGGAGGAGGGCTAGAAGCAGCCGTGTCTTTGATGTTCTTGCCATGAGCACTGAGATGCAGAGGATGAGAGGACACTGCTTGTGGCCTGTCCACCATGAGCCTGCAGGTGGGGACCTCCAGGGGGGCTGCAGTGACAGAGCTAATGCTGCCACCTCTGTTTTGCACCGGGTTTCCTGAGCCCTGAATTCAGAGTAGATGCTGTGGTTCAGCCCAAGCCTTTCAATACCTCCTCTACTTAACATCTGCTCCAGTCTGGTAGATGGTCAATCTGGAGGCTGCAGAGTCTAGAATGACACTGTAGACAGCTCTACCATGTGGTTCTTCAGAATTAAACTGTGTGGAGAGTGTTGTGGCTCACAGCATGCTGCACTCTGAGCTTGAGACAAGGAGACGTCCTTGCGAGACCCTTGGAAGCTTCAGGAAGGAAAACTGTGTGGAGAGTGGTGTGGCTCACAGCATGCTGCACTCTGAGCTTGGGACAACAAGGAGACATCCTTGCGAGACCCTTCGAAGCTTCAGGAAGGGAGAGGTGAAAATCTGCATGGAAGAGAGCCAACTAAGAAATAAAGTGAGAGCAAGCAGCGTTTGTGTGCACTGGTCTAGAGCTCTAAGGAGGAACCAGGAGCTCTTAGACTTTGGTTAAGCAACAGAATCGAGCAGTTAGCAAGACGTGTGACCTTGCAGCTCCAGACTCCATCTCACCTCCTCTGTGCAATGGCTTTTCTGCCAGTTAGCACTGGAGTGCAGTCATGTCGCTGTAGGTCAATGCTGAGTGGGTGGTTGCTGCTCCAGAGGGTGGTAAAATTGTGGCTCACAAGCGGTGATTGAAGGTATGGGCTCTGTTTGCTTTGGCTGCTGCACTGCAGGGGACAGAGAGGAGTAGGGCCCGCGTGGAGCTGAGAATAAGAGCTTGTCTTCCCTACTGCCAAGGCAGGCCCTGCGTTCCTCATGTGGGGCCTGAATCCATGTTCACATCTTGTGCTTGAATGTTGGAGATCCTCAAGGGAGCTTGCGTGGCTTGGGGCCAGCGCAAGTTCCCTCACGCACAGGAATTGCACATGCTGTTAAGGTCCCATGTTAGAAAATGAGGCCCTGGAGATGCTGGGACTCTTCGGAGCCATCCAGTCTCCATGTCTGGCAGCAAACGGGTGACTGAAAGAAAGCCTTTGGTTTGAGACGGGGGCCCTCTGGCAGCTTGTCGTCAGGTAACCTGGGTTTCAAAGCACAGAGAATAGTATAATTCTTTGGCAGTTCTGTTTAGAAAGCAGAAATGTGGGAGTTTGGTGGTTAACTTAAGGAACTTCTGAGAAGAAATGGACTTTAGAGGAGAAAGAAGCACGAAGGGATGCTGCAGTGATCTCAGTACTGGGCAATGGCTGTCTAAGCTGTGGATGCCGCTGGTATAGCCCCCAAGGTAGACCCAGCTGCTCATGTCTTAGGCAGCTTCTGTTTTCTCTGCTCCATAGGGCTCTTAGACTTTTGTTGGGTTTCCAAATTAAAATCTGATTTCCTTCCTGGTAGTTGTCTTCTCCTCCAGCAAGAGACTTGATCACTGCCTGGACCTGAGTGTAGCTCCCCCACTGTTTCTTTGGCTGCTCCACCAACGTGGGGATACAGTTTGTCCTCCTTCCATGGACCTGTGGAAAACATGAGAATCAGCCCTGACACTGCTCAGAGGGTAAAAATGCACTTCCCTGAGGGCAGTTTTGGCAATGCAGCATGGTGAGAATTGGGAAAAGGCAAACTGGGAGGTAAGGAGCTGGAGAACCGAGCAGCTCACCCCCTGCGGAGCAGAAGGATAGGGCTGTACCAGGGATGCCTGGCCCAGGACGAAGCGAGGTGGCAGGTAATGAAGCCATGGCTGGAGGGTCTCTTACCTCTCTGGTTCTGTACCATACAGGGTGCAGCACTGTGGCTGCCCAAGCACAGCCCACACAAGCAGAGAGCGCTGGGTGGTCTGTGGGTTTTGTGCAACCACTGGTGGGTTCTGGAGATAATTGCGGATCCTTGAAACTATCCGCAGGGAGCTCGTATCTTAATGTTTTCTGGAGCTTCCCACAGCTTGGTTTTCTAAGCGTGTCAAGGCTCTGAGTGTGGATTGGGGGCTGCATCTCTAGGAAGGGTCTTTTTGAGGAAGCCTTGCAGGATGACAGGCCTGATGGATATTCATTGTCAGACCACTGCAGCAGAAACTCTGACTCCCAGCTCTCCAGAATGGCTGTGCTTGGTCATGAGTGGGATCTGACTCATCCAGAGTCCTAACGAGGGCCAAGAGGTGTGAACCCCTCCTTCCTGCTTGGGACCAGCCACCTTCATGCTCTGGAAGCAGAGCCAGGCCCTGTGAGGCTGGTGGTAGGACAGGTCGGTCAGAGCTCAGGGCTTGCGTGACAGGGGCTTTCTCCCCCTTTCTCTGAGGCTGCCCTGGGATCACGCTTTGTTCTTGCATCTCCAGCACAAAGGGCGGAAGCGGAGTTAATGCTGATACAGGCAGGCACTGCCGAGTCCCACTTTGTGCCGTTTCCTCTGCTTGCTGCAGGTCGGGCTGCCTCACACAAAGGGTTATAAATAAGCAGCACTGCCAGGTCTGTGCGGAGGCTTCCAAAGGAGAGTTTACTGTTCTGGAAATAGGGGGACCTCTCTGCATCACAAGAGCAACATAGAAATGATCAATGCAGCACCCCAGAATCCAGCACCAGCGCTCTGTAGATGGGACCAAAATTTGGCCAGAAGATTCAGGAGTCTCCCTCTTGCCACATTGAAATCACCTGGACTCAGCTGCCTGACGAGGCACCTGGAGAGCTGGTGGTTTGCACTGCTTTGGGAGGAAAGGGAGTGGGCTGGCCAGGGCTCCAGGTCTGCTCTGCCTGCTACAAAAGATCCCTGTCCATCCTCCCCCTATGGATTTCCTCACTCCTCTTTGTGTAGACAAACACACAGGCAAGAGATGCGAAAGATTTATGATGCTCCCTTGGTTTTGTTCTCATAAAAAAGCAATCTGAGTGGTGAAGGAATAAATCTAGAGCTGCTTGGCTGTGAAACCAAGATGAAGGAGGCTCTGCTGATTAGAGTAATCAAGCCCCTATTCCCTGCAATAAATTAGTGTGTTAAAATCGCTTAATGCAGCCGGTGAGGCTGGCGGGTGCCATCTGCTGGAAAAGAGCTGCTTCTTGGGATGGTCACAGAATCACAAAATGTTGTGCTTGGGCTGAAGCTCTACACGCTCACTGGTTTCTAGATAAGCAGTGGGGCATCCCTGCCCTTCCAGACTGGTGAATCAGCCAGGATATACTGGAGGGATGTGCTTCGAACACAGGGTTCAGGGCAATAAAACCATATGGCAATGGGAAAGCACAGTTTTATGTTTTCTGATCTGATTTTAAAATCCGTGCTACGTAAATATGGAAACAACCGAGTGCTGCAGAGTGGGCTTGGCTGAGGCAGCTGCTGCGGGGAAGCTGGGCAGAGGGGTTTTAAGGGAGCAGGCAGTGCTGAGTCCATGCTGGTACTGTAACGAACTTGGTGTTCGTTAATCACCCGGTCAAGTTTTCAGCAGCTCTGAGGAGCTTTCACCAGAATCTCTGCATCGGAGAGCACGGGCAGTTGGATGCCAGGCTCCTGTTCGCATCCTTAAATTACTCCTGCTGGCCCATAGGATGTAAATTCCTTGTTGGTGGGGAGCATGGGTGGCAGCATCATTTTTTCTTTAGGTAATAGGTTTTAGACATGATGTGAGGTGAGTCTGGAGAGTGATGGCAGAACATGAGGAGAGAAGGAGAGGGGAGAAATAAATTTTCTGAATCTGTGTGTTGGCATGTGCCAGAAAAAGTGAGGGGTCTGTCTCAGCCCTGCGGAGTGGAAGTGGTCGGAGTGAACTCGAGTGCAATATTTTTGCTCTCCTTGTCTTTTCTTGCCTGTTGGCTGGTTTCTTGCCTGGTAGCGTGAAGAGACACTGTGCCTGTATGTGTGTGTGTGTGTGTATATCTGCCAGAGGCATTATATATGCATTCATACAAATATGTATGCTTATAGCAAATATGCAATCAACTATTAATATATCCCATTGACTAACATATCTGTTGGATGCGGAGTTTTATTTTGATTTCCTGGATGTGCCAAGACTTTCTGGTTTTACTTCTTTTCTGTGTCAAGAGCCAGGAGTTGATCCAGGCAAGAGGTGAAAATAAGGAGCAGAGACAAGACATTTCTTCCGAGTAAACCTTCTTTAAAAAAGGACATTGCAGACCAGTGTCGTGACAAAGCGTGTGAGTTTGGTTGCGAATCAGGAGACTATAGCTGCATTCCTGTTGTGTGGGTTGGCAAAGGCACGTGGAGTTGGAAGGTGTCTGAGAGGCAAAGCAGTGCTGTGCTTCCCAGAGACCAGGAACGGAGGGAGGCTCTCTCTGAGCAGCAGCAGCAGCAGAGCCACATCTGGACTGGGATTTCATGGAACCCTCCATGAAATGCATTTGGCACCTTGAGGACAACGGGGCATGTGTTGCCTCATGGGTGGCCTTTTATACTTGAGGTTGTTGTGTTCGTTGCTGTACAGCCCCCATGGTGACTCTGGTACCATTACTGTTCAATGGCTTATTTCCTTCCCCACGTTTTCCTTAAGGCCCACCTGTTAAAACTTTCTGGAAATTTATCCTTTTCACAGAAAATGGTTGTTCGTGGCACCAAGCCAAGGATAACCTTTCTGGGAAGCACAGCTGCTGGAAGAGCGAGACCAGAACGGGGCAACATCATTTCCTCAAGAGGACAGTAACTTTTTGTAGCCGTGCCATCTTGGTCTCCTCAGAGTGATTGGTGTTTGGTGGCTGGTGATGCCAGGAGAGCACATGCAGAGCTCTGTCTGGGGGGGTGTCAGAAATGGGCTCCAGGTCAACTCTTGCACCTGACTTTATGGAGTCATTCAGAGGAGTGGCAGCAAGTGCAGGCACATTCTTCATATATTCTTGTTTGCCTGTTTTCCTGCTTCCTTTTGGTACCATGCTAGATGAATTGCTGCGAAACCCAAGTGCAAATCTTCCTGTGATCATAATCAGTTGTTGATGGGTCTCGTGTTTGCCTGCACACAAC
>NW_015090858.1:7437-43047 GCF_001431845.1 Calidris pugnax | reverse complement strand
CACTGTCTGCAGGGGCACTGCTCACCCCAACCTGGGCTTCCAGGTGGTGATGGTGGCCAAGAAAGAGGAAACGATGGCATCGATCCTCCAGTCGATTTGTGCTCGGGGTTCTGTGGGCAGCTGGGAAGCTGTTCAGCTTTCCTAATTAATCCTTGTAATAATCCTTCCGTAATAGCTATCACAGGCAGCAAATGCGTGGCTGACACCGCAGCGACATCAGTTAGACATTGCTTTGCAGAAGGCAGCAGTAAAACCATGCTGTGTCCTCGGCTTCCTGCCCTTGATCTGACACTTTCATAACAGGACAGGAATTTTCCATCGGATCGAAACAAGAGCATAACCCTGGACCTGAAGTCTCCCATCAGGTGGTTCAGCTCTGCAGGATGGTACCAGATTTCCAAGTTTCTTTCCCTGGGGCTTGCTCCAGTCTCTCACAGACAAATTAATTCTCCCCTTGGGGTAGGGAGAACTCAGCACTTGGTTGTGTTATGTTCCCAGTAGCAGTAAGGAAATGGGTTGCAGTCAGCTTGCTGGGTTTGAGGCTCCGAGAGGGCTGTGGCCACCAGTGCTCAGCACGGATGGCCAGTCCCTCTGTGCTTCTTGCTTCACGAGAGATTCAGATGCTGGAAGGGAGCTGGAAGCCGTCAGAGGTTCTGGATCCAGGTCTCTTTGTTTCTCTTCTTTTCACTGATTAAAAAGTAAATTAAAGAATGTGTGTCTGTGTTGGAATGGTGAATGTGTCCTGAAAGGTTTGCGCTGCAAGATGGGCTCAGGTTGTGATGACACGTTCCCTTGGTTTTACCTCTCTTTAGGGAAGTGAAGAGAAAGCTCTGCCTGAGTTTGTTTGCTTGTTTTGATGTTGTTTTTTTTAACTGTACCAGAAAAAATGCTGAATTTGTGAAGGTTTGGGAAAAGGTGTTTCTGTCAAATCAATCGGTGGTGCACAGTGCCAGGCTTATCTTTGCTTCTCAGTGCTCTGAGCAGGGAACGCAGGCACTGGGCTCCCCAGCCCGGCCTCCTGCTCCCGCAGCCTGATGCTGGGCTCGGGCCAGCTCAGGGAATTGTTTGGAAGAGCCACTGCCAAGCTGCTTAGTACGAGCACGGGGCTGCGAGTCAGGAATCAGTGCTGTGCACTTCGTGTGGGACCTCTGTGGCCTGGCCCAGCCTTGCTGCTGTTGTCCATCTTCTCCCAGAGAGATGGTATCTCCCGCCTTAGGTTGCTGGGAGAGACGTGAGGGCTGGGACAGTCACAGCAATGAGATGGGGTGGCCTCTTTGGCTGTCCCTTTATCAGGAGAACCGCTTTAGCCCCCTGGCACGGGGCTGTCCACTCTGCTCTTGGGCTGGAAGCCTTTCCCTTCTGTGATAACCCCCGTCTCTGGGAGGTCTGTGAAGGCTCTGGGGCCTCTCCAGTTTGGCTGTGGGGACAGGACTGGGGCTGTCGTGACAAAGAATGGCAAATAGCTGTGTGTTTGTGTGTCTACAGCTTCTCTGTGGTTCCTTGGGGAAGTGTCTGAGATGTGTTGTTGCTGGGTATCTCCGGGCTGCCCTCGGGGGACACAGACAGTGTCTCTGGGCTGTGCAAGGGCTTAAAGAGCAGAAAGTTTGAACAGAAATAACGTGTTCCCATTCAAGCATACAAAAATGCTGAAAAGCAGCTATTATTCCTGCTTGTCCAGGAACATCTGAGATAAAAGAACTGTGACACTTTTAAAACTGTCAAGAAAGCAATCTGCAGAATGACACTGGCTGAGCCTCGCGTGATTTCAGCTCAGTCATGAGCCAAGAAAGCTTACTAAAATAAAAGACCAAAAAAAAAAAAATCAGAGATCTGTATATGAGTGTGCTGCTTGGAAGGTTCTTGGCAGCTGGCTAAACATTTATATGCAATTTATGAATGGAATTCATTTCCCAATAATTGTCTATATTTGTATAGTGCCTTCAGGCCTGGGCTCTATTACTGGCATTACATCCAACGTGGAGAGAGAAGTTTGTCAACTGCACTGCCAGAGAAGAGCTTGTCCAGCTTGAGAGGAGACCTCAGGGTTTTTTTGCAATGTTTTGGGACTGTTGGATTTTTTTGTTTTATCAGGACGGGGGTTGTGTCAGTCTGCTAAAGAACACAAGATGCTTTTTTCCTACTTTAGTGGAAATCTGCTCCAAAATTGCCACCAGCCACGCAGTGGGGTGAATCTTACTCTCTAGATACAGTTATACACGGCTGAAATCTGCAGTTATGCCTCGTGTAACATATTTGCAGGTACTTTTTTTCAATTCCATTAACCCTTTGTCACCAGCGATTCTCCTCCTGGCAAAGGGAGTTTTTCGGTCTTCAGGTTCTGGGGTGAGTTTTTAATTTACTGTGATGTCAGCTTCCCCCTCCCTGCGTGGTGATGGTAGATGGTATGTTTTTGATTAAAGATCCTGGGTTTAATGCTTGTCTCTGAGATCATTGGGCTGGTGCGGTGTGATCACAGGCAGAAGCTCTTTCCCCACTTCAAAATTAAACACAGGGAATTAAACAAATCGTGTCTGTTCCATGTGGGTGAACGTCATGTTCTGCTTTGAAACTCTTTCCCCACATGGACCAAGTGCCTCCCCGCAGCATTGCCGGCTGCCACCGCGCTCCGGCACACCAGACCTGCAGGAGAAACTGTCATCTCCAGCCCCTGGAACCTGTTCTCTGCCTACCAGCCAAGAACGGGGGGGTTTAAATATGTATAGTACACGTGTGAAAGCTTTTGTGTGACTTCTCATAGAATCATGGAATCGTCTAGGTTGGAAGGGATCTTTTAGATCATCTAGTCCAACCATCAACCTAACAGTGATAAAAAAAGCCAAAAGAAAACCATACACACACACACACCTCTCACTAAACTATATCTCTAAGCTCTGTGGCAACCCATCTTTTGAAAACTTCCAGGGATGGTTCCTCCAACCCTTCCCTGGACAGCCCATTCCAAGGCTTAATAACCCTTTCAGTGTCAAAATTTTTCCAGTAATCTCCAATCTGAACCTCCCCTGGTGCAACTTGAGGCCGTTTCCTCTTGTCCCATCGCCTGTTCCTTGGGAGAAGAGACCGACCCCCCCTGGCTACACCCTCCTTTCAGGGAGTTGGAGAGAGCGAGAAGGTCTCCCCTCAGCCTCCTTTTCTCCAGGCTGAACACCCCCAGCTCCCTCAGCCTCTCCTCACAAGACTTGTGCTCCAGACCCCTCACCAGCTCCGTTGCCCTTCTCTGGACCCAGTTCTCTTCTCCGGACCCATTTCTCAGCTCATAGCTTGCTTAAGAGCACTGTGGTTGTGTGCTTTTCTGTTCAAATATAAGGGCCATTGCCTTCCAAAATGCTGGAAGTGTGTCTCTAAGTGCTGTTGCTTCTCTGGAGCAGCACATCTTCCCAATTTCTGCTCCCAGAGAGGAAGGGATGCTGTTGTTGGACGTGTCATCAGGATTTTGCAGTGGTGGTGTTCAGTTCCACACTGCAGCCTTTGCTAGAAATGGTCCCTTTCAGCTGGTCTGATTACGCTGACAAATAACTCATAACTTGCAAAAAAAATAAAGTTTGAGAGACTTTAAAGTCTGCTTGAACTTGTGTTGGGACAGACTCTCTTTAGGGAGAGCATGTGGCCTCTCTCGGGTTCATGAACTCGAGATTTTTGCCTCTTTAAGGAGTGTTACTCAGAGCTGTGCCAGGACTCCGAACCGAGCGTGCAGCTGGAGGGAAAACACGCAGGAGGCAGCTGTTGACAATATTTTCTTTTCCTTGTTTTTCCTTCCCTCGACCCCGGCTGTTGTTCAGCAAACACCATTTCAGGGGTCAGGAAGTGATTGTCTTTTGTCAGGGCTTATGTTTTCAGGTTATTAAATTGTAGTGACCTGGAAGTACTGACTTAGAAACTGTCCTGTGGTCCATACAGCAACGTAGGGACAGCTCTAGTGACCTGCAGGAGTTTGTGTTGCACGTTTGTTTAATTCACGTGCTCTTTATTGGAAAACGTGCCCTTAAGGAAAGACTCCAAGTTGTCAGGAACCCAAAAGGAACCAGCAATGAGATGCAAGATGGGTTAACAGGTTTAGCTGAAGGATACAAATTCCAAGGTTTGTGATGCGCCGTATAACAGGCAAATTATTTATTAAAGGGAGATGTTAAAAATAGTTGGGTTCGCCTTTTAGAAAGAAGAGAAAATATTAACAACAATATGACAGAAAATCTGCTCTGAGGTGATGGGGCTGTTACTCCCTTGCAGGCCTGGCAGGAGGAGGTGATGCAATCCAGGGGAAATTTTACTTTCCCATTTGGCTGAGGTTGTGTCTGAGAAACCTTTTCTCCCGAAGTGGCTGATGTTTGTCACAAAGCTGCTGCTCTGTCTGCCATCAATGACTCCTTCACCCTCTGTTCCCCCTACAGAGCCTGTGCCAGCAGCGAGACTGAGAGTGAAGCTGGGGACATCATGGACCAACAGTTTGAGGAGATGAATAACAAGCTGAACTCAATGACCGACCCCACCGGCTTCCTCAGGATGGTCAGCAGGAACAACCTCTTGAACAGGTGAGAGCACAGTACCACACTGTGGGGATCAATGAGCAGAATGAGACATCTGGCAAGTTTAGGGTGCACCTGATGCCATTGCTCATGGTCTCCCTGTCGCCCTGAGTCCTGGGGGCACAGAGCAGCAAACTGATACTGTCCTTTATGGCTGCAGTAACCATCCATTCTTGACAGCATGGGTGTACGGGGAACGTTAAGCATCTCTCTTGGGCATGAGGTCCACATGTTTGTACTGTGCAGCACTCTCCCCTTCTCAGCAGAGGGGCCCATAGGCATTTCCCTTCCCTCCTTTTCCATTGTGTTCTTGTGGTGCAGTGAGAATTTCCCCCTCCCTTAGGAGAGCTCTGCATCTTGCTCCTGATGGGACTGAGAATCCATGACTGCCTGGCGTTGCTTGTGCATCCAGCCTGGGAGCTGCGAGTGCCTGGTGGCCTTCCACAGATGGGCGGCCAGTTGGAGGTTGGTTTTGTTCTACAGACCCAAGTGTTGGATGCGAGCGACAGAGAAGCCCTGCCAGGTCCTGGAGTGGCATAGGGTCTAAGGAAGGAATGGCTTCCTTCCTTAGAAATAGAGATTTTCAGTAGGAAGGAGGCAGAACAAGGACTGAAAGTGTCGTTGTGGGAGGGAGGACCCCAGGCACAGGCAGGGACCTAGATAGGACTATGTGTGTCACAAAAAAACTCGGTGGCTTGTTTTGGGAGATGTAGGGGGTGGCATCTTCATTCCCTTTCTAGGTGGATTTGACAGCTTAAGGTGATAGCAGCAAGGACTTGTCACCAATTGTTAAGTGATAACTCTGTCCTGAGGGACAGCCATTTCGAATCTGCTCTTCTCCTGGCCAAGGGCTGTTTTTGACTGTCTGAGCAATTGCGAGAGAACTCTGTTGTGTCCCTGCTGTCTGTGAGATGTGGTGCTTGGAGCTCTCTGTCTGCTACGCACTTATTATGGAAATACTTCTTTCTGTTGATCTTAACTGTTGTACTAATTAGCTGGGAATGTGCTGCGTTTCCAGAGTTACAGGACCGTGCGCTCACAGCACACTCTCCACTCATTTTCTGCCTCTTACAGCTTGATCAGGTCCCTGTCTTTCGTATTACTGTGCTAATTAGGGCAAGCATTTGAAATGAAAATTAAAGACAGAATTTTTCCAGTGTTACCGCTCCCCCAGTGGAGAGGGGCTGCGTGACGCAACCCGGGGTTTCTGGCTGGATCTGTGCTCCAGCAGGGATGGTGAACACAGGATACCCCAGGCCTTTCTCAGCTGGAAAAGCGAATGTGGTCTGCCCGCAGCCTTGGGAGCCGTCGCTGGAGCTTGTGAGCCCTAACAGTGTCCCCATGAAACTGGGAGCTGCCTCTTGGCACCAGCAACTGGCCTGGTTTTCTTTCTTTCCGGAATCCACATGCGTATCTGCTCAAGCTGCTGTGTTGGTGATGAACTAGGAGTATGTACAGTTTGGGATCAAACAGGCTTGTCCCCAGGATTGCTGAGATGTTTTTTACTAGTTCATCGGGCTTGGAAGGATGCAATAATGCCCCTCTGATTACAGGGGACAAATATGATCTGATTCTGCTCCAGCATATCCTAATCCTCAGGAACGCTGCAGAGGCCAGCTCTGTCATTCTGCTCCATAGCAGTCAAGGGCATCACCTTGAACCCACAGCCAGGAGCTTACCTCAGGTGCCTTGTCCCCATCAGGGATGGGGCAACTTGGACACTACAGTGAAAAGCACCCTCACAAGAACATCAGGAGGAGGGCTAGAAGCAGCCGTGTCTTTGATGTTCTTGCCATGAGCACTGAGATGCAGAGGATGAGAGGACACTGCTTGTGGCCTGTCCACCATGAGCCTGCAGGTGGGGACCTCCAGGGGGGCTGCAGTGACAGAGCTAATGCTGCCACCTCTGTTTTGCACCGGGTTTCCTGAGCCCTGAATTCAGAGTAGATGCTGTGGTTCAGCCCAAGCCTTTCAATACCTCCTCTACTTAACATCTGCTCCAGTCTGGTAGATGGTCAATCTGGAGGCTGCAGAGTCTAGAATGACACTGTAGACAGCTCTACCATGTGGTTCTTCAGAATTAAACTGTGTGGAGAGTGTTGTGGCTCACAGCATGCTGCACTCTGAGCTTGAGACAAGGAGACGTCCTTGCGAGACCCTTGGAAGCTTCAGGAAGGAAGAGGTGAAAATCTGCATGGAAGAGAGCCAACTAAGACATAAAGTGGGAGCAAGCAGTGTTTGTGTGCACTGGTCTAGAGCTCTAAGGAGGAACCAGGAGCTCTTAGACTTTGGTTAAGCAACAGAATCGAGCAGTTAGCAAGACGTGTGACCTTGCAGCTCCAGACTCCATCTCACCTCCTCTGTGCAATGGCTTTTCTGCCAGTTAGCACTGGAGTGCAGTCATGTCGCTGTAGGTCAATGCTGAGTGGGTGGTTGCTGCTGCAGTGCTGCAGAGGGTGGTAAAATTGGGGCTCACAAACGGTGATTGAAGGTATGGGCTCTGTTTGCTTTGGCTGCTGCACTGCAGGAGACAGAGAGGAGTAGATCCCGCGTGGAGCTGAGAATAAGAGCTTGTCTTCCCTACTGCCAAGGCAGGCCCTGCGTTCCTCATGTGGGGCCTGAATCCATGTTCACATCTTGTGCTTGAATGTTGGAGATCCTCAAGGGAGCTTGCGTGGCTTGGGGCCAGCGCAAGTTCCCTCACGCACAGGAATTGCACATGCTGTTAAGGTCCCATGTTAGAAAATGAGGCCCTGGAGATGCTGGGACTCTTCGGAGCCATCCAGTCTCCATGTCTGGCAGCAAACGGGTGACTGAAAGGAAGCCCTTGGTTTGAGACGGGGGCCCTCTGGCAGCTTGTCGTCAGGTAACCTGGGTTTCAAAGCACAGAGAATAGTATAATTCTTTGGCAGTTCTGTTTAGAAAGCAGAAATGTGGGAGTTTGGTGGTTAACTTAAGGAACTTCTGAGAAGAAATGGACTTTAGAGGAGAAAGAAGCACGAAGGGACGTTGCAGTGATCTCAGTACTGGGCAATGGCTGTCTAAGCTGTGGATGCCGCTGGTATAGCCCCCAAGGTAGACCCAGCTGCTCATGTCTTAGGCAGCTTCTGTTTTCTCTGCTCCATAGGGCTCTTAGACTTTTGTTGGGTTTCCAAATTAAAATCTGATTTCCTTCCTGGTAGTTGTCTTCTCCTCCAGCAAGAGACTTGATCACTGCCTGGACCTGAGTGTAGCTCCCCCACTGTTTCTTTGGCTGCTCCACCAACGTGGGGATACAGTTTGTCCTCCTTCCATGGACCTGTGGGAAACATGAGAATCAGCCCTGACACTGCTCAGAGGGTAAAAATGCACTTCCCTGAGGGCAGTTTTGGCAATGCAGCATGGTGAGAATTGGGAAAAGGCAAACTGGGAGGTAAGGAGCTGGAGAACCGAGCAGCTCACCCCCTGTGGAGCAGAAGGATAGGGCTGTACCAGGGATGCCTGGCCCAGGACGTAGCGAGGTGGCAGGTAATGAAGCCATGGCTGGAGGGTCTCTTACCTCTCTGGTTCTCTACCATACAGGGTGCAGTGCTGTGGCTGCCCAAGCACAGCCCACACAAGCAGAGAGCGCTGGGTGGTCTGTGGGTTTTGTGCAACCACTGGTGGGTTCTGGAGATAATTGCGGATCCTTGAAACTATCCGCAGGGAGCTCGTATCTTAATGTTTTCTGGAGCTTCCCACAGCTTGGTTTTCTAAGCGTGTCAAGGCTCTGAGTGTGGATTGGGGGCTGCATCTCTAGGAAGGGTCTTTTTGAGGAAGCCTTGCAGGATGACAGGCCTGATGGATATTCATTGTCAGACCACTGCAGCAGAAACTCTGACTCCCAGCTCTCCAGAATGGCTGTGCTTGGTCATGAGTGGGATCTGACTCATCCAGAGTCCTAACGAGGGCCAAGAGGTACGAACCCCTCCTTCCTGCTTGGGACCAGCCACCTTCATCCTCTGGAAGCAGAGCCAGGCCCTGTGAGGCTGGTGGTAGGACGGATTGGTCAGAGCTCAGGGCTTGCGTGACAGGGGCTTTCTCCCCCTTTCTCTGAGGCTGCCCTGGGATCACGCTTTGTTCTTGCATCTCCAGCACAAAGGGCGGAAGCGGAGTTAATGCTGATACAGGCAGGCACTGCCGAGTCCCACTTTGTGCCGTTTCCTCTGCTTGCTGCAGGTCGGGCTGCCTCACACAAAGGGTTATAAATAAGCAGCACTGCCAGGTCTGTGCGGAGGCTTCCAAAGGAGAGTTTACTGTTCTGGAAATAGGGGGACCTCTCTGCATCACAAGAGCAACATAGAAATGATCAATGCAGCACCCCAGAATCCAGCACCAGCGCTCTGTAGATGGGACCAAAATTTGGCCAGAAGATTCAGGAGTCTCCCTCTTGCCACATTGAAATCACCTGGACTCAGCTGCCTGACGAGGCACCTGGAGAGCTGGTGGTTTGCACTGCTTTGGGAGGAAAGGGAGTGGGCTGGCCAGGGCTCCAGGTCTGCTCTGCCTGCTACAAAAGATCCCTGTCCATCCTCCCCCTATGGATTTCCTCACTCCTCTTTGTGTAGACAAACACACAGGCAAGAGATGCGAAAGATTTATGATGCTCCCTTGGTTTTGTTCTCATAAAAAAGCAATCTGAGTGGTGAAGGAATAAATCTAGAGCTGCTTGGCTGTGAAACCAAGATGAAGGAGGCTCTGCTGATTAGAGTAATCAAGCCCCTATTCCCTGCAATAAATTAGTGTGTTAAAATCGCTTAATGCAGCCGGTGAGGCTGGCGGGTGCCATCTGCTGGAAAAGAGCTGCTTCTTGGGATGGTCACAGAATCACAAAATGTTGTGCTTGGGCTGAAGCTCTACACGCTCACTGGTTTCTAGATAAGCAGTGGGGCATCCCTGCCCTTCCAGACTGGTGAATCAGCCAGGATATACTGGAGGGATGTGCTTCGAACACAGGGTTCAGGGCAATAAAACCATATGGCAATGGGAAAGCGCAGTTTTATGTTTTCTGATCTGATTTTAAAATCCGTGCTACGTAAATATGGAAACAACCGAGTGCTGCAGAGTGGGCTTGGCTGAGGCAGCTGCTGCGGGGAAGCTGGGCAGAGGGGTTTTAAGGGAGCAGGCAGTGCTGAGTCCATGCTGGTACTGTAACGAACTTGGTGTTCGTTAATCACCCGGTCAAGTTTTCAGCAGCTCTGAGGAGCTTTCACCAGAATCTCTGCATCGGAGAGCACGGGCAGTTGGATGCCAGGCTCCTGTTCGCATCCTTAAATTACTCCTGCTGGCCCATAGGATGTAAATTCCTTGTTGGTGGGGAGCATGGGTGGCAGCATCATTTTTTCTTTAGGTAATAGGTTTTAGACATGATGTGAGGTGAGTCTGGAGAGTGATGGCAGAACATGAGGAGAGAAGGAGAGGGGAGAAATAAATTTTCTGAATCTGTGTGTTGGCATGTGCCAGAAAAAGTGAGGGGTCTGTCTCAGCCCTGCGGAGTGGAAGTGGTCGGAGTGAACTCGAGTGCAATATTTTTGCTCTCCTTGTCTTTTCTTGCCTGTTGGCTGGTTTCTTGCCTGGTAGCGTGAAGAGACACTGTGCCTGTATGTGTGTGTGTGTGTGTATATCTGCCAGAGGCATTATATATGCATTCATACAAATATGTATGCTTATAGCAAATATGCAATCAACTATTAATATATCCCATTGACTAACATATCTGTTGGATGCGGAGTTTTATTTTGATTTCCTGGATGTGCCAAGACTTTCTGGTTTTACTTCTTTTCTGTGTCAAGAGCCAGGAGTTGATCCAGGCAAGAGGTGAAAATAAGGAGCAGAGACAAGACATTTCTTCCGAGTAAACCTTCTTTAAAAAAGGACATTGCAGACCAGTGTCGTGACAAAGCGTGTGAGTTTGGTTGCGAATCAGGAGACTATAGCTGCATTCCTGTTGTGTGGGTTGACAAAGGCACGTGGAGTTGGAAGGTGTCTGAGAGGCAAAGCAGTGCTGTGCTTCCCAGAGACCAGGAACGGAGGGAGGCTCTCTCTGAGCAGCAGCAGCAGCAGAGCCACATCTGGACTGGGATTTCATGGAACCCTCCATGAAATGCATTTGGCACCTTGAGGACAACGGGGCATGTGTTGCCTCATGGGTGGCCTTTTATACTTGAGGTTGTTGTGTTCGTTGCTGTACAGCCCCCATGGTGACTCTGGTACCATTACTGTTCAATGGCTTATTTCCTTCCCCACGTTTTCCTTAAGGCCCACCTGTTAAAACTTTCTGGAAATTTATCCTTTTCACAGAAAATGGTTGTTCGTGGCACCAAGCCAAGGATAACCTTTCTGGGAAGCACAGCTGCTGGAAGAGCGAGACCAGAACGGGGCAACATCATTTCCTCAAGAGGACAGTAACTTTTTGTAGCCGTGCCATCTTGGTCTCCTCAGAGTGATTGGTGTTTGGTGGCTGGTGATGCCAGGAGAGCACATGCAGAGCTCTGGGGGGGTGTCAGAAATGGGCTCCAGGTCAACTCTTGCACCTGACTTTATGGAGTCATTCAGAGGAGTGGCAGCAAGTGCAGGCACATTCTTCATATATTCTTGTTTGCCTGTTTTCCTGCTTCAGACCAGGAACGGAGGGAGGCTCTCTCTGAGCAGCAGCAGCAGCAGAGCCACATCTGGACTGGGATTTCATGGAACCCTCCATGAAATGCATTTGGCACCTTGAGGACAACGGGGCATGTGTTGCCTCATGGGTGGCCTTTTATACTTGAGGTTGTTGTGTTCGTTGCTGTACAGCCCCCATGGTGACTCTGGTACCATTACTGTTCAATGGCTTATTTCCTTCCCCACGTTTTCCTTAAGGCCCACCTGTTAAAACTTTCTGGAAATTTATCCTTTTCACAGAAAATGGTTGTTCGTGGCACCAAGCCAAGGATAACCTTTCTGGGAAGCACAGCTGCTGGAAGAGCGAGACCAGAACGGGGCAACATCATTTCCTCAAGAGGACAGTAACTTTTTGTAGCCGTGCCATCTTGGTCTCCTCAGAGTGATTGGTGTTTGGTGGCTGGTGATGCCAGGAGAGCACATGCAGAGCTCTGTCTGGGGGGGTGTCAGAAATGGGCTCCAGGTCAACTCTTGCACCTGACTTTATGGAGTCATTCAGAGGAGTGGCAGCAAGTGCAGGCACATTCTTCATGTATTGTTGTTTGCCTGTTGTCCTGCTTCCTTTTGGTACCATGCTAGATGAATTGCTGTGAAACCCAAGTGCAGATCTTCTTGTGATCATAGACAATTGTTGATGGGTCTCGTGTTTGCCTGCACACAACTGCTGTACAGAGGCATGCAATAAAAACTGAGCAGTGCTTGAGTTTGTAGAGAAGCTCCATAGCAAGGTAGTATTCTGTCTGCAGCTGGTTCACCCTGCTGTTGGCATCATTGTTCATTGTGGTGTGAAGTCCTTTTGGTACCATGCTAGATGAATTGCTGCGAAACCCAAGTGCAAATCTTCCTGTGATCATAATCAGTTGTTGATGGGTCTCGTGTTTGCCTGCACACAACCGCTGTGCAGAGGTATGCAGTAAAAACTGTGAGCAGCGCTTGAGTTTGTAGAGAAGCTCCATAGCAAGGTAGTACGCTGTCTGCAGCTGGTTCACCCTCCCGTTGGCATCATTGTTCGTTGTGGTGTGAAACTGAATGGGAGAATAAAGCCCTGCCATGAGGCATCTTACAGAGCAGAGTCCTCTGGATGGACAGGGACGGGCTCATCATCCATATTATGAAGTCAGGGCAACCTGTAGTGGCCCTTGGATTTCTACAACTGACCTCTCGCTTGCCTTTTGCCCACAGGAGCTGCCAGAGCATGACCAGTCTGTTCAGCAGTACCATGTCTCCTGTCAAGGATGGAACGTCATCTCTTCAGAGGAGGCAGACTTCCTTCACCAAACCCCCTCTCCGTGCGCTCTACGACTTACTGATAGGACCTATGGAAGGAGTAAGCCTTTGGCGGGGACAAACGTGGGGATTCACTTACAGAACGCCCTGTCAGGGTGGGAGAGCAAGAGTGGGCAGTTGGGGGCTCTCTCTGAAACGTGGTGGTTTTCACTTGGTCTTCCCAGATGGTGAGACTGGGTGTGTTGGGAGGTGGAAACAAGGGATGTCACTGTTGATACCACTTCTACTCAGCTGCTTTTGATGAACCTAATATCCTTAATTTGCTAATACTGTTTGGCAGTGCCACACTGGCAGCCAGCTGTACCTGTGTTGGGAGGTGGAAACAAGGGATGTCACTGTTGATACCACTTCTACTCAGCTGCTTTTGATGAACCTAATATCCTTAATTCACTAATACTGTTTGGCAGTGCCCCGCTGGCAGCCAGCTGTACCCGGACAAGCTGTGCCTTGCTCTTTCTCCATCCCAGCAGCTCCTGCTGGTGGATCATGGGGTGAACACAGAAGCCAAGGGGAACTGTGGCATGGTGTCCTGCGGCAGCTCTGGCTGGTCCCTCTGGCTCCAGTCTTACAGAGCAAGATAAATTAAAAAGTCCTCTCTGTCACAGAGTATCTCTAGCTTGAAGAGATTATTTTTTTTTGCCATTTTTGGGGCTCAGTTGTGTGTTCCCTCTTTATAAATCTCTCTGCCTCACTTCTCCATCCATGAGATACTTGCTGTTTAGACCTGTTTGTGACTCTGGGTTGATTACAATGTCGTGTGTCTTGAAGTGCAGGTCATAGACACAATCTGTCTGAGGACTGTTTGCTCTTGTGTAGGAAATTGCGATTTTGAAATTCAGCCTCAGATGGGTTGTTTGTGCAGAGGTGAGCAACAGTCCAGCTGTGTAGGTCCATTCAGTGCCGATATGTGTTCACACAGAGTGTAATTCTGATACTCCAAACCTGACGTGGGGTCAGACTAGAGCCTGATGCTTGGGAAGCGCAGGCTGCGGCGCTGCTGGAGTGAAAGGGCTGAACTGATTCTCTCTCTTTTCCTTTCAGGGTTTGATGCATTCCAGTGGGCCTGTTGGCCGCCACCGCCAGCTGATACTGGTTCTGGAGGGAGAACTGTACCTCATTCCTTTTGCTCTCCTGAAGGGCAGTTCCTCCAACGAGTACCTCTATGAGCGCTTCAGCCTCATTGCAGTGCCCTCCATCCAGTCGCTGAATCCCAGCTCCAAGGTTGGATATCACCTTATAAAACCTCTCTCTCATAGAACCTCACCTGTGGGGTGCAGGTTCTTACAGTTTTCTGTACTAACCCCATTTTCTCTTTCTCTCTGTAGTCCCATGCGAGGAAGAATACTCCTGCTTACTCCAGTTCTACCTCAATGGCAGCTGTCATAGGAAATCCCAAGCTCCCTTCAGCAGTCATGGACCGGTGGCTGTGGGGACCTATGCCCTCTGCAGAAGAGGAAGCGTATATGGTGTCTGAGTTACTTGGCTGCCAGCCCCCTCATGGGTGGCCTTTTATACTTGAGGTTGTTGTGTTCGTTGCTGTACAGCCCCCATGGTGACTCTGGTACCATTACTGTTCAATGGCTTATTTCCTTCCCCACGTTTTCCTTAAGGCCCACCTGTTAAAACTTTCTGGAAATTTATCCTTTTCACAGAAAATGGTTGTTCGTGGCACCAAGCCAAGGATAACCTTTCTGGGAAGCACAGCTGCTGGAAGAGCGAGACCAGAACGGGGCAACATCATTTCCTCAAGAGGACAGTAACTTTTTGTAGCCGTGCCATCTTGGTCTCCTCAGAGTGATTGGTGTTTGGTGGCTGGTGATGCCAGGAGAGCACATGCAGAGCTCTGTCTGGGGGGGTGTCAGAAATGGGCTCCAGGTCAACTCTTGCACCTGACTTTATGGAGTCATTCAGAGGAGTGGCAGCAAGTGCAGGCACATTCTTCATGTATTGTTGTTTGCCTGTTGTCCTGCTTCCTTTTGGTACCATGCTAGATGAATTGCTGTGAAACCCAAGTGCAGATCTTCTTGTGATCATAGACAATTGTTGATGGGTCTCGTGTTTGCCTGCACACAACTGCTGTACAGAGGCATGCAATAAAAACTGAGCAGTGCTTGAGTTTGTAGAGAAGCTCCATAGCAAGGTAGTATTCTGTCTGCAGCTGGTTCACCCTGCTGTTGGCATCATTGTTCATTGTGGTGTGAAGCTGAATGGGAGAATAAAGCCCTGCCATGAGGCGTCTTACAGAACAGAGTCCTCTGGATGGACAGGGACGGGCTCATCATCCATATTATGAAGTCAGGGCAACCTGTAGTGGCCCTTGGATTTCTACAACTGACCTCTCGCTTGCCTTTTGCCCACAGGAGCTGCCAGAGCATGACCAGTCTGTTCAGCAGTACCATGTCTCCTGTCAAGGATGGAACGTCATCTCTTCAGAGGAGGCAGACTTCCTTCACCAAACCCCCGCTCCGTGCGCTCTACGACTTACTGATAGGACCTATGGAAGGAGTAAGCCTTTGGCGGGGACAAACGTGGGGATTCACTTACAGAACGCCCTGTCAGGGTGGGAGAGCAAGAGTGGGCAGTTGGGGGCTCTCTCTGAAACGTGGTGGTTTTCACTTGGTCTTCCCAGATGGTGAGACTGGGTGTGTTGGGAGGTGGAAACAAGGGATGTCACTGTTGATACCACTTCTACTCAGCTGCTTTTGATGAACCTAATATCCTTAATTCACTAATACTGTTTGGCAGTGCCCCGCTGGCAGCCAGCTGTACCCGGACAAGCTGTGCCTTGCTCTTTCTCCATCCCAGCAGCTCCTGCTGGTGGATCATGGGGTGAACACAGAAGCCAAGGGGAACTGTGGCATGGTGTCCTGCAGCAGCTCTGGCTGGTCCCTCTGGCTCCAGTTTTACAGAGCAAGATAAATGAAAAAGTCCTCTCTGTCACAGAGTATCTCTAGCTTGAAGAGATATTTTTTTTTTGCCATTTTTGGGGCTCAGCTGTGTGTTCCCTCTTTATAAATCTCTCTGCCTCACTTCTCCATCCATGAGATACTTGCTGTTTAGACCTGTTTGTGACTCTGGGTTGATTACAATGTCGTGTGTCTTGAAGTGCAGGTCATAGACACAATCTGTCTGAGCCTGTTTGTGACTCTGGGTTGATTACAATGTTGTGTGTCTCGAAGTGCAGGTCCTAGACACAGTCTGACTGTTTGCTCTTGTGTAGGAAATTGCGATTTTGAAATTCAGCCTCAGATGGGTTGTTTGTGCAGAGGTGAGCAACAGTCCAGCTGTGTAGGTCCATTCAGTGCCGATATGTGTTCACACAGAGTGTAATTCTGATACTCCAAACCTGACGTGGGGTCAGACTAGAGCCTGATGCTTGGGAAGCGCAGGCTGCGGCGCTGCTGGAGTGAAAGGGCTGAACTGATTCTCTCTCTTTTCCTTTCAGGGTTTGATGCATTCCAGTGGGCCTGTTGGCCGCCACCGCCAGCTGATACTGGTTCTGGAGGGAGAACTGTACCTCATTCCTTTTGCTCTCCTGAAGGGCAGTTCCTCCAACGAGTACCTCTATGAGCGCTTCAGCCTCATTGCAGTGCCCTCCATCCAGTCGCTGAATCCCAGCTCCAAGGTTGGATATCACCTTATAAAACCTCTCTCTCATAGAACCTCACCTGTGGGGTGCAGGTTCTTACAGTTTTCTGTACTAACCCCATTTTCTCTTTCTCTCTGTAGTCCCATGCGAGGAAGAATACTCCTGCTTACTCCAGTTCTACCTCAATGGCAGCTGTCATAGGAAATCCCAAGCTCCCTTCAGCAGTCATGGACCGGTGGCTGTGGGGACCTATGCCCTCTGCAGAAGAGGAAGCGTATATGGTGTCTGAGTTACTTGGCTGCCAGCCCTTGGTCGGCAGCGCAGCAACAAAAGAGAGGGTCATGAGTGCCCTCACTCAGGCAGAATGTGTCCATTTTGCAACCCACGTCTCCTGGAAACTGGCTGCTTTGGTCCTGACACCCAACACTGACAGCAATCCGGCCAGCAGCAAGAGTTCTTTTGGGAACCCCTACACCATCCCAGAATCCCTTCGGATGCAGGATGATGCCAGTGATGTGGAGAGCATCTCAGACTGCCCTCCTCTTCAGGAGTTTCTGCTTACAGCAGCTGATGTCCTGGATCTGCGGCTTCCTGTCAAATTAGTGGTTCTTGGCTCTTACCAAGAATCCAACAGCAAAGTCACTGCTGATGGAGTCATTGGCTTGACACGAGCATTCCTGGCTGCTGGGGCTCAGTGTGTCCTGGTGTCACTCTGGCCTGTTCCTGTGGCTGCTTCCAAAATGTTTGTGCACGCCTTCTATTCCTCCCTCTTAAACGGGATGAAAGCCAGCGCAGCCCTTGGAGAAGCGATGAAAACTGTACAGAGCAGCAAGCAGTTCTCCCATCCGTCCAACTGGGCAGGTAGGTAGGAAGAATCTGCTTTTTGACAAACCAGACAGGGTTTCTCGGACGCGCTTGTCATGCCAAATTGTTTGGGTGAAGCAAGGAGAGGCACTGGCAGGTAGTCGGGAGTAGCGTGTGCCCTGTGCTCTCCCACAGTTCAGCCCCCGTGTTTCAGACCCAGATTCAGGTGAGTGTGGCTGAATGTCACTGTGATGGAAAACATCAGTATTTCACCGTGTATAGTAAGTGGGTTATGAATTGGATAGAATTTAAAGCAACTGTGAGGTGAAGTCTTGTGACAGCATAATGGTTTAATGACTGGTAAGAAATAATGTGCAATACAATTCCTCATTCCCTGTGATTGAGATCTGTAGGGTCAAGTTTCCTGTGTCCATGGGGTGGAGTTGGCTGGAGCACATGTACAGAACCTTTTCACTGAGAATTTAGTGAAACTGTAGGCAGGAGGCAAGAGTGGTACTTCTGGAGGTAGCAGCAGCAAGCAGTAGCTACGATTTCTGTGACATAAACCTAGTAGGTTTATGTCCTTTGGTTTATTTCCTTTGGTCCTTTTAGGAGAAGGGTTTCCCTTGCTTCAACTGGAGATTCCTCAGCAGGTTAAGCTCTGGGGTGGAGAGCTGGTGCTTGCTCCCACTCAATTAGATGAGTGAGTTGAGATTCAGAAAGGGAAAGTCTTGGAGCTCAAGCTCATATCCCTTGTTACAGGGATATGTACAAATAACCTGCTTTTTTTTTTTTTCCCAGCACAAGTCCTGATTTTTCAAAGCTGCACACATTCCCCAAGTGGGTTTTTTTTGCACAGGCAGCAGTACCATGGTTTTTTGATCAGGAAACTGTTGTGAGTATGGCTCTGATGTGAACTGGAGGAGCAGGAAACTTGCTAGAGCTTGTTAAAATGAGCAGTTTAGTCTGACAGAGCGATTCCAGGCTTGTTGAGTCCAGCGTTGGGACCTGATTCAGACAATACCAGATGGGAGCTGAGTTTAGGTTACAGTCCGCAGCTCAGTTTCTATTTTATTTTCCTTCCAAGATTTTTTCTGTCTCAAAGGAAAGAGCATTAAAGGGAAAAAAAAGCCACCGGTTCCTAGGCAAAACAGAATGAGGATGGAGATGGGTGTGAGGATGGACAGGCGCATACCTCCCTGCATGGGTGAGAAGGGGAAGGCAGACGTGTGGAGAATCTGGCATTTGGAGATGGAGCATTATCCAAGACAGGTTTCTGACCGAGACAAGGAAAGCTCTCAGTTTTCTGAGTTCTGTTTCTGCGAGCAATGTTTAGCATCTATTGATTTCCTCTGCTCTGAAGGAGACATGGAGCGTGCTGGGACAAGTTCAGCTGCAATACAGTGTTTTTCCGCTTGCTTGAACAGGAAAACACTATTGATTTAATAGAGGACGACAGTAAGAAGCATCTAGAAGCTTTCTGGAAGTTCAGTCTATGGAACTGGGCAGGGAATGGGTAGCTGCTCTGGGAAAATAATATCATTCTGCAGGGCACAGTAAAGCACCATTCCATTAGTCAGAGAGGGAAGAGGAGATCTGCTAGTTTTGAACATTTTCTGTAAGAGAAGGAGCTTGAGCATCTCTTACTCTGTATCCTGCAGGTTTCATGCTTATTGGGAGTGACATGAAGCTGAACAGCCCTTCTTCGCTGGTAGGACAGGCCCTGACAGAGATTCTGCAGCACCCTGAAAGGGCACGAGATGCTCTGCGTGTCCTGCTGCATCTGGTAAGAGAAAGGAAACCCTCCCACAGCCTGCAGACCGTCTGGTTGTGAGATAGTGTTACCTGTGGGTGTGCATCTGTAAGTCATGAAGGGGAAGAGAAACACGCTGATGTGTAACCACTCACACTGGAATATAAACCTTCAGCCCTTCCCCCATACCTCCTGTGAAAACTCTGGGTCAGTGAGAAAGGACTGGGACACCTGATGAAGTGTCCGGAGCAAAAAGAGGCAAAATAAGCAAAGTCTTACATTGTTTTGTGGCAAAACCCTCCCCATCTGGTTTCCATTAGCTGTTGAATTGGGTCTCTGCTTTAAAAATGAGATAATCATTGGGGTTAGTTGTTTCTACAAAAAAAATAGCTATGAATGTTGCAGTTGTGGAGATGCAGAGCGTGGTGATGGCTCTGTCTTTGCGGACTTGGAAGACAAGAGGCACCTCTGTCCCCAGATGTGCCCGTCACCTGGTGTGGGGAGCAGCAGGGCTGAAGCCAAACTGCTGGATGGCTGGAATAATCTCTCATGGCTTTTAAAACTTTTCCTTCCAATGTGGTCCCACAGGAATGGGGAGTATCAGTAGGATGCTGGAAACCTGTGAATATTCCCAGTGATCCCAGTTGCTGGGTTTTGTGGACACACACCTCTCTGCTGTTTGCCCCAGAGCTGCAGACTCTTGCCTGGTAATAAGCCGTGTGTGCAGGAGGCTGGAACCTGAATGTGAGTCTTCTCTTGGGGCAAATGTAGCTGCCAGGCTTAGAGGAAACAATCAGTCAAACTGGTACTTAGTTTCTTGTGGAATAACTTTCCCCAGAGAATATTGACACTCATCACAGTGATTTTAATGCTGCAAGTGCTGAGTTACTGGAGCCTCTGTTTTCAAGGGCTTCCTTCTGTGTAAGACAAGCCAGGTTCACTGTTAGGTTTGCTGTCTCTCAACGTGCTATTCCTGCTTCTTCACTGTGTAAAAAGAGGCAATTAGTGAAAAATAATCTCATAATCTCATAAGATAATGCTGTGTTTTCCCAAAAGGTGGAGAAATCATTGCAGCGAATCCAGAACGGGCAGCACAACTCCATGTACACCTCCCAACAAAGTGTGGAGAATAAAGTGGGTGGCATTCCAGGCTGGCAGGCCCTACTCACCGCCGTAGGATTTCGCTTGGACCCTCCAGCCAGTGGCCTCCCAGCAGCAGTTTTCTTCCCAACCTCCGACCCCGGCGAGCGGCTGCAGCAGTGCAGCACCACCATCCAGTCCCTCCTGGGTAAGAACCAGCCCAGCTACTGGCTCTGTCCTCACCCCTCCAAGCAGACACCCTCCTTTCCCTGCCTTTCTTTCGTGCAAGCCTGTAAAATGGTGATGTTTTACGTCAATGGAATAAAAGTATTTAACAGGGCAGAGGTCCTAGAAGTAATTGTTTACTCAAAATTTTGTCATAGATGGGAATTACTTACTACTGAGTCCAGTATCTGAGAAGTGTGATGTGACTCTTCCTTTATCCCAGCTCTCAGTCAGAAAATGTATAATCAGATGCCAAGTGGGAAAACCTTTTGTTTTCTGGAAATTGCTGCTGCTTCCAGAACTGTTCAGTGATTTGGGGGAGAGGTTTTAGGCATTCGCTGAGTTTGTGTTCTTTTCAGGTTGTTGTATTTTCTAGCTGTCAAGAAACAGATACTGAGCAATCCCCATTTCTGCTGATGTTTTTCAGGTTTGCCTAACCCTGCACTTCAGGCACTTTGTAAACTTATCACAGCTTCAGAAACAGGAGAACAGCTGATCAACAGGGTGAGTTGGGGGGTTACCCTCCAGTACCTGTTTCCAAATGGTTGTTCCCAGGCCAGGAAACTCAGGTGTGCAGGGAGTGGTTTATGCCCTGGTTTATCAGCCCACAGTGTGCTAGGGTCCTGCAGGGTTGAAATTCTAAACTTTCATGTCTGTGTGAATGGAAGTCTGGGTCCAGAAGAGAGAAATGCAGGTGTGTTACCGGGCTGCGTGGCTTTGGGTCTCCCGTGCAGTGACAGAAATGAAGCCATGGGTACCTGCTGCAGTGAGGAGAAAGCAAAATAGGGGAAATGAGTGGTAGAATTACTAATTGCTATTTGGCATCCTGTCCTGGGCTGGTCTTTGTCCACTGTAATTACCAAAATCCCAAGGTATAGTTGACTTTGGACAATGCAAGGTCTGTCAGAAAACCTACAGAGCCTGTTCTTCTCTGGAAGAAGTCGTGGCTGTCAAAGAGAAAGGCGGTGCCACCAGTGGTGGTGGGACTTCCCATTCCTCCCAGTCTCCTTCCCATTCCTCCCTCTCCCCAGCCTCTCTAGCATGCCTAACCCAACCTGTCTCTGTGCCACCTGCCTGGCTGGCTTTCCATTACACATTTTTTACTGTCCTGATTGCTCCTCTAGTGAGGTTTATTTTGATCATTTGCCTGCTTTAGTAAATGAACACACTGCACATCGTGAATGGGCGTATAACTCACTTTATTTTCCCCATGCAAAAGTGTTCTGGGGCAGTACTGTGGTGGGTAACTGGGATTATCTCTGTGCAGCTTCAGGGGGCTTCCCTTCATTCTGTCACATTGAGTCTCTGCACAAAATGCAAAATAAGAGCCCCAGCTTTGCTGTTACCCACTAGGAACCCTGCTTTGTCAATCCGTTGGACTGAGTCTGCTTCAAGGAACGGGTTTCTCGCTATGATCCACAGTAGCACACGGGGTATTTCTAATGCTTGTCTTCTGTGGCATTTTGCTTTCTTGCCTTGGCTCTTTTCCCTGAGACTTCTGGGGTTGAACAGCAGGGTTATTTTTTTCCTCGTTGCCACCAGAGGGAGGCCCGGAGCAGAAGGGATGTAATGAGTAGAAGACATTCCAGTAGATGGGAATGTGGTGGAAGTGTCCACGAGATTACTTCACAATTGTCCTCTTTGCCTCGGATAATTAAATTATCCAAGGAAAAACATTCGGGTGGCTGTGCACAACTAACAAAAGATGCACTCGCCATTTCCTCAGCTGCCCCACACCATAAATATTGGCAGGGGCGTTGCATTGTGTTTGCAAATGTCCTTCTAGAGCCCAGACCCCAGGCAGAATTCCCCTTTGCACCAGAGCCTATCCAGTTACAAGCCAGGGTTTTGCAGCTCAGCTCTCCCTTCCTCTGCGGTTACTTGCTTTTATCCCCCTCCTTCCTGTCCACAGTTCAGTGGGTGAGCAGCGATGGCTCTGCCTGTCCCAAAGGAGAGAAGATTTTACTCAAAATTGGAGCGTGATGACTTGACAGTGCAGCCAGCGGGTGTTACTTGCCGTCTGCCCCATATGGGTGATGGGTGTCATAACGGAGCAAGCACTCTTGGCGTGGATGAAGCAGCAAGGCAGGGAGCCTGATCTTTTGCTCGGGATAGAAAACACTTCATTTTAGTGCAAAACAGAAGGCAGGGACCACAAAAGAGAGAACTTCAGCGCTACCGCATGACAAGGAAAAGTTAGGGATTGCTGAGCGCATGAAGTGCCAATAACGTATCCCAGAGAAAACAAGAGAAGGGCTTGTTTTAATGCTCAGCCTTCTGCCAGAATGTGGGTTGGCCTGAGTGTCTGCCTGCTAAGTGTTGGAGTTGATGGTAATGAGCTGGGCACTCCCAGATTCCAGCTGCCTGTTCCCACGCTGTTGGGCTCCTCAAGCCATTTCCATCGCTCCCTTCTTTCTCCAAACAGAGCATCTTGCAGCCAGGATGGATGCTGCTTTGCATGTGGATGTGTCGCCGCAGGGCTCCCTCTCACAGGCGTTTAGCAGCACAGAATAACCTGTGTTCTTTCTTTTCTCCTCTCTTTTCCTTTCTTGTAATCTGCTGCCCGAAGGCTGTTAAAAATATGGTGGGAATGGTGAGTATGACACGCACTGGGGAATGACACTGCTGTGCAGGAGAAAAACGCCTTGGTCACTGCAGACCCATTTCCCTGCGCTGCAGAGCAGTGTCTTCAAGCTGCTTTCAGGCCTGCAGTTTGCTCCATAGAGCTACTGTGGAAAAAAAAAAAAAAGGACTGTGTAAGCTTTTGTGGGTTGTGAGAGATGGGTGGTCCTGAGGTTAGCTGGTCCCCAATTAACGGCTTTCCATCCTTCCTGCCCTGGCTGGGTTTTTGAACGACATGGGATCCTGCCACCTTAATTTGTGTCAGATCTTCATAAACACTTTTTTTTTTTTTCTTCTCTATTTTTTGCTACTCCTCTCCCTTGGGCACAGTTGGGAAACTTCTTTCCTGGACCCCATGGAAGTATTAGGAAAGTCTTCCATGGTTTCATATGACTTGTTCTGCCCAGTTAAATGCTGAGAATGAGTTTCTTGGGATTTGCGTAAGGAATATGGCTCAGTCATGGAATGGGCTTTAGCATATTTCTGTGAGCATCCCCAAAGTATCTCTTTCCTTTTCTTTCCCTTCACAGATTTTCCTGCTGTGCTTCATTCTTGCTCAGTTTCCACTGGCCACACTCCCCCAACCCTCACCCCTCTTCTGCCCCTGCCTTTGCTGCTGTTTGAGTTTGTCCATCATTGCTGTCCCTGGTCTGTCCCTCTGCCCAGCCCCTGTCATCTCCCTGTTCTGTTCAGGAGCAGTGGCTGAATATATTGGTGTAGAGGGAAGGGGGTGTTTGCAGTGCCTCTCCTTAGCTGGGACTGTCAGAAAAGCAGTGATGGGGTTTGTAAGGAATTGCTAATGGTTTGTGTTGTTATCTTCAGCTGCATCAAGTCCTGGTTCAACTTCAGGCAGGCGAGAAGGAGCAAGATTTCTCTTCTGCACCAATCCAGGTTTCCATCAGTGTCCAGCTCTGGAGGCTGCCTGGCTGTCATGAGTTTCTGGCAGCTCTAGGTAGGAAAATACTTATTTCCATTGTCTTTCTAAAAGTATTGCTAGTGTCTCATATGGTGGCTTGAGGTAGTGCTGAGATTCACAGCTTTACACTCGTTTGTCTGGGTGCTTTAGATCTGTTTGTCTGTCTTTGCATCTCTAGGTGTGATCCCTGACTGCTCAGTACATGAACCCCTCATTCCTTTGGCAGGGAAACCTGTGCACTGGGCAAGGGTGGGACATACCAGGGGGATAGTATGTACCAGGGTCTACATCCTGCAGAAAAGACAGATGAGAACTAAATATCAAAATAGATTTTATTCCAGCTTGGACCTTCCTTAGAGTTAGTGAGAGGATATTGCAGGGAAGAGGCAACACTGCAAAAAGAAACATCCAAGAGCTACTAAAAGCCAGGCATCATTTCTCACACAGAGTCGTGCCTCCTGCAGCCCAGCCCTCTTTGTGTTATAAGTGAGATCACACTTGTTTAAGACGTTGGATCTTTCTGAGGTGTGATTTTTCTGCTCCATGTTCCACTACAGGTTTTGACCTTTGCGAAGTTGGCCAAGAGGAGGTGATTCTGAAAACTGGGAAACAAGCTAATCGGAGGACCATGCACTTTGCTCTGCAATCCTTGCTGGCACTTTTTGGTAAAGCTACTTACAGTAGTTTTTGCTCCCATATAATCTGATGATTTGATGAGAATGGCTTCTGTTAGAATGTCACGCTCTTAGCTTTTGCAGAGCTCATACATACCTCATCACACACGTGTCATACAGACCACGCATGACACCACAAGTGCAGCAAATGTTGTTTTTATATGGGAAACACAAACACTAAGACTTGTCTGAGGCTGAAGCTGGGAGTAGAGCCCAGCAGCTGGAGGGTGTATAACTCACTCTTGGTTTTGAGATACAAAACGATAATGAATTGACAAGTTTCATCCAGGGTACCTGGGTGGAGGTTCCTGCCTGTGCGTTTCCTGGGCTGTGCACATTTTTTTACTCACCAAAGTAATAATTGGGTTTTTTGAAGTAGCATAGAGTCTGAATGCATGTTTTGTAGCATTCTGGTAGAACGCTATGTGGGTTTGTTTGATTTTACTGTGTATATAGGAGCCTGTTTCTACATATATTTTTTTTCTTCTTTAGATTCCACAGAGCTGCCCAAGCGTCTGAGCCTGGACAGTTCCTCATCACTAGAGTCACTGGCTTCTGCTCAGTCTATTTCCAACCCCGTACCCCAGTATCAAAACCCTCCCTTCTCTCCTACTTGCCCGGAGAGCATCGCATCAGATGCCATTTCTGTGTACAGCCTGAGCTCCATCGCTTCCTCCATGAGTTTTGTTTCCAAGCCGGAGAGCGTGCCAGACGGCGCGGCACACCGGGGACGCCAGGACTACGAGAGGCCCAAGAACATCTATCCACATAGGTCTGCAGCGCAGAGCCAGTTGTCACCACAAACCAGCACTGTAGCCGGGAAAGAGGAGGAAGAGTATGAAGGTTTCTCTATCATCAGCAACGAGCCTTTGGCCAGTTACCAGGAAAACATAAAACCCAGATTTTCCCCTGATCACAAACAGCCCAAAACTGCTCAGACTGGAAGCATTAAAGAGTCCGTCAACTCCAAAGGGAGCGTAAGTACCCCAAATTCTCCTGTCAAAATGACTCTTATTCCCAGTCCAAATTCACCTTTCCAAAAAGTTGGGAAACTTGCAAGTTCTGATACTGGGGAGTCTGACCAGTCTAGCACTGAGACCGACAGCACTGTCAAATCCCAGGAAGACAGTAATCCAAAGCTTGACCCACAAGAGTTGGCCCAAAAAATTCTGGAGGAGACTCAGAGTCACCTCATCGCTGTCGAACGCCTCCAGAGAAGCAGCAGCCAAATAAGCAAGAGCAACAATTCAGACGAGGGGGCTTCCACCCCAGCGGGGGTCTCTGCCTTCAGATCCTCAGAGACCAGCGCCTTCAGTCGCCCCATCAGCTCCAGTCAGAAGAATCAGTCTTCACCTCTCGGAATTAAACCAAAGCCTCCCACGAGGAGTTCATCCCTTCAGAAAGTGAGTTCTGGCTACAACAGCCCTACGACATCGGAGATGTCAAACAAGGAAGGCACAGGGCACTACAGTGGGCAGCCGTCTCCGAGTTGTGATTCACACGGGTCCTTGACGGAGCAGCCTCACTTTAAGCTCAAGTACCCCAGCTCTCCCTACAGCGCTCATATTTCTAAATCACCCAGAAATATCTCTCCAAGCTCAGGGCATCAGTCTCCTGGTGGCAGCACTCCATCTCCTGCTCTTTCTTATTCCTCAGCTGGTTCTGCTCGCTCGAGTCCAGCTGATGCCCCAGACATAGACAAATTAAAAATGGCTGCCATCGATGAGAAAGTGCAAGCAATTCACAACTTAAAGATGTTCTGGCAAAGCACTCCCCATCACTCCACGGGCCCAATAAAGATTCTCCGAGGAGCTCCTGGAACAATGACTTCTAAGAAAGATGTCCTCAGCTTGCTCAATTTATCTCCGCGGCACAACAAAGAAGAAAGTGCGGATAAGCTGGAATTGAAGGAGCTGTCTATTGGGCAACACCTCGCTTCTCCACAAAAGAACCCTCCAAACGGACACAGGCGCCCTGAAACTACAAATGCAGTGACATCAACTCATTCTCCCCCTTCCACCAGCACTCCAGGGACCACACGTCCCCTGAGGCTGCCGTCTGGGAACGGTTATAAATTTTTGTCACCGGGAAGATTTTTTCCTTCCTCCAAATGTTGAAATGTTCTCGAGTACCAGCTGATGACTTGCAATCTCGTTAAAGTATTTGCTTCTGCCCACTTGCCTTTATCAGTACAGGACCGTTATCTGAGAAGCCGTGGTGGTACCCACAGTTGGCAATGCACAGGAGGGTGACAGACTGGCCCTGTCTGTCACTGCGCGGGGACACGGGCCTCACACAGATGGGTTTTCCTTTCCCTTATCAGGACCTTGGCCAGACTCGCTTGAGAAAAGGTTCTGTGTAGTGTTCAGTATTTGCAGCAACAGGTCCAATGAATCTAGTTGTCTGTTCATAAAACACTAGCTTTTAAGTCACGTACTTGTATTTCTTAACCTAACAGGAGGTTTTACAGCTGGCTTTTTATACAGAAAATTATACATATCAGGGATTGGAGAGGGAAGCGAGAGGAGGCAGAACTTTCATGTGTACCACAAAGAAAGTATGCACAAGTTTCTGCTTGGAGAAGTACAAGCCATTTATTTGATTTCTTTCGAAGGCTGACAGAGAGGACAAGGTAACATACCTGTAGATATTTCTGCCGAGTTAGCCAAACACAAGAAATTGCTGGCAATAAACTCCGTAGCAGCATGAGACTGCAGTTCTCTTGCATCATTTAGACGCTGGTGAAACAAAGACAAGAGGACAGAGAGGTGCCCTAAAACCTGCATCTCTGGTAATTCTTTTCTGGAGGTAAGCCTTTCAGGTGATATTTTGCTGCTTGGTTTGCTCATAAAGAACCTTTGGGGCATAACAAGCCAGGTGAGCCTCGGCGCGAGGTAGAGAGCGTGTGTCAGAGAGATAAGTCCTGCTTTTGTTGAAGGCTCTGATCCTCCTGGCACACAGCGCCAGGATGGTGAAGTTTCCATCTTGTCGAGCAGTTGGGCAGCACAGATGTCTTCTGTCTGCCGAGCGCACGCGGAAAAGGGTTACTGAAGCTCAGAAGGTTATTTTGCAGTTCCACGGTAGGGGGGAATGTGACGCTGAGTGTGTGTGGTGCAGAAATCACCCGAGCAATCCCAAATCGTTGCGTGTAGCTCCTGACGGGCAGGTCTGCCAGCCTCTCCCCTGCTGTGGAAGCGAGTTTCTTTCGGAGCAGGTAGAGCGGTGTGAGGAGATGCCAGTGCAGTCAGAGCACGTCCACGAGAGCGAGCGGAGCGGCTGCGGGCAGGACCTCTGTGTCCTCTGATCCGTGAAAGAGAACCAAGAGCACCCCGGGGGGTGCCACCTAACCTAAGCTTTCCTAGGCTAGAGGGTGGTGAGGCGTTGGGCATCAAGCTGGAGGTGTTTCTTTCATGCGGTGGTGTAATCAGAATCAAAATAACCCAATCAAGGTAACTGACATGCACTGAGAACTGGGGGCGTGCGGGAGCGGTCGCTCGGCCCCGTCGCGCCCGTGGATCCGAGCAGAGCCTGTCCCAGGCCGTGTGCCATGAAGTCGGAGCACTGGATCACCAAGGCTTTTGGTCTCTCTTTCTGCACTCCCAAAATGCGCTGGGTGACTGAAGGCTCATCACTTCACCTCGCCGTGCCTCGTCTTCCCTTTCTATCTAAATGGGGATAGTAATACTTACCTACCTACCTCACAGAGGTGTTGTGAGGCTTAATTAATTAGGCCCTGAGTTCTAGCTGGATCTTAAGTCAACTTCCAGTCTTGCAACTGGCTACCTGAATGGTGAGTGCAGTCAGCTCGGTAACGCATGAGGGGCACATTGCTGATGCAGATTAATTGTTGCACTTATCGTGTCTAGATGCTCTTCTTGAAATATGGATCTGACCGTTTGTGATTTTCTTAGGGATCTTGGAGGAAAAGCGTGAGAGCAGGACAGAGGATTCAATTCTGATACCAGAATATAAAATTACTTAGGCTCAGCTTACTCGTGGTGCATATATCAGATGCTTGCTTTGAGTATGTTCCAGAATCCACTGGTTTCTGGAGAATGCTTTCCTTTTTACCGTTGCAAGAATTCAACACAAGCACTAAAGGCAGAGAATACGGGGCTGTGTTGTTACAGTCAGCTCACAGGAGGTGGATGATCACAAAAGCTTCAGTGCAGAAAGTCAAAAGGAGTGGTTATTCCTCTACTCGTATTATGCAATGTAGCAAAAACAGTTGAGTCAATCTGTTCAACTCATCTGATACAAGTTACTTGTCTGTCCATTACATCTTTCTGTGATGGTTTGGTGCTAGATATCATCTTCTCCTCATTTGGCAGGAAAAAAAAATTAGAATAGTGGGTCAAAATGAGTCAGTCCAGCGTCTGCCCGTCAGGTGGATGGTGACGTTGCTGATCATGCAACTGGCTGTGGTCACAAGGCGGCTGAGGGACTTCAGGTGACCTCATCTGTTTCTAACCAGCATAACTGTTTTAAAACGACATCCCAGGAACACCCAGGATGGAAGTGGGCAGCTTTTTGTTTATAGCAACAGCAAATACTCCCTGTAGTGCTGCGTAACATGCCAGAAATAAGCCTCTTTACTCGTAGTTTACTTCCATAACTAAAGGCTCTTTTTAAATCTGTAGAAATTCTGTAATTGCCATTTTGGTACAACCCATTTTCATGCTGCCAGTAGGTTTCACACTGGCTTAAAGTTTTCAGAAAGAGCTGAATCGGGGCTGGCGGGGGGGTGTTGGGGGGGAGTGGTTCTTCAGTTGTTTTTTTAAGGGGGGGAGGGAGCATTGGGAACAGGGAAGGGTTCAGATGTAGAGGGAAGTTGAGTATTGGGAAATTGGTGTTGTGTAAAGGAAGGTGAGTGTCACTAGAACAAGTCCTTTGGGAAACATGTTTCCATCGACTTGACACGGGGCACCTCCGTTGGCTTGATGAGGGCCATGAAGATGCATGTTTGCTCATGGCTGGGAGACGCTTCACACACCTCGTGCCTCACTCCTCCACCCCCTGAATGAGAAACAACCCCTTTGTGAGGAAAAAAAAGGAAAAAAAAAAAAAATAGAGTTTTATCAGGTTTGCCCAATATGTGGAGAAATTCAGGAAATGAAAAGAACATGTTCTCCGTTTGATATTAGAATTCCTTCTGTGGAGTTTAAATGCATTTTGTCGTCGTTGTATTTGTGCATGGTACAAGTGACAACACTGCTTAATACAGTGAGCAATAAGAATTAGGTATTATCCACTTTCACATTAAACCTGCCACATGCAACCATTCCCCAAGGCCATAGAATGTATTTTAGTTTGGTTTTGCCCTGTATGTTTTACTGTGTGAGATTACAGATTTTTTTTGTTGACTGTCTTTAGCTCCAACTAAATGGGAACAGTAAACAACCTCTCTGATCAAAATCCAGTTTAATTTGATTTTATTGGCTAGCCTGTACTCCGGCCTGGTACTGATTTTCCTTCTTTTTAATCATACCTTACTTAAACAAGGAAAAAGCATTGAAGGGATGCTACACTCACGTGTCTCACTCCAGGCCATGTTTCCTTTCGTTAGGTCAAACTCGTTCTGTGAACATCTCTCTCAAGTTGTGGAATAGATCCAGGTGCACAGAGATACCCGCGAATCTGTTACGAAACCCTGGTAGTTTCAGGCTGGGTGGTGATCATGGGGTTTTGAGCAGTTTTTGGGGTTCATTGCATTGCCACGCTGTCCAGAAAAGGCTGCAAACGTGTGTGGAAAACTTGGCCCCTCGGTTGCAGAACTCCTTCAAAAGAGCGTTGAAGATGGTGACTCGGAGAGGACTCTCGGCAAAGACTCTTCCAAGCAGCAGCCCTTTAGCACTTGCTCTCCCTGTATGCAGTGTTAGCCATGTTTGGCCTATATGGACTTTCTTTGTAAATTAAAACTCTGTTTCCAGACAGCATTAAACTTTTTATATTATGAAATTTACCATGTAAAAAGATTTTCATATTTTTATTGAAATTGCTAGGGCATTTGGCCTTCTTTCTTTGTGATTTCAGTGTCTATTAAAGCATGAGTTCTCTCAGTACTGTAGTCTCGTGGTCTAGGGTGATGTTGGGGAGGAATTGGGTAGCCCACTGCACTCTGTCCCGATTCCCAGCTGCTCTCTGCTCTGTTCCTCTCGCCCACTCCTGAGAAGCAGAGAAATGAAGTGTAAATCTGCGTTCTGTGGTGAAACAGGACTCGCGTACGGCGGCTTCAAAGTGAGGGCTCGCTGAGAGCTTCCTCTTTTTGTGGCAGAACGTGGTGTGCCTGTTACAAACCATGATTGGAACTTGCTTTTCCTTTTCCTAGCAGGTGGTGGGAGCGTCGGTATGTGTTCGCTGTCTGTCTTGTAGTCAGCAGCAAAAGGACACCTAGGGTTGGAAGGAGCTTCAAGGATCTCCCAGACCCATCCCTCCGCTGTGGAAGAACCAAGTGCTGAAGGTATGATCTGTTTTCCCCATATCGATGCCCGCTGGAACTTGCTGACTTAAATCCTCCCTCTGCCCCCGTGTGAGAGGAGCCTTTGTGCTAAGGGGAAGTGTTGGTGACCAGATGAAACTAAACAGAATTTGACTTTTTCTATGGTCTCAGAAGTTCCCGTTGTCACCTGTCTCCCAGTTGTATAAATGCAGCCTCTGGCCGTGTTGATAGAACACACAAACCACACTCTTGGTCGTGACACAGCAGGCTCTTGCTGGCCGGCGGTCTCTGCCTTTCATCCAAAATCTTTGACCTGCTGAGAATGAGGTGAGCTTGAACAGTGTAAATCACTGCAGCTTCCTGGCACCAGCGCTTTTAAGGGCCCTTTCCTGGCACGTGTCTGAAGCAGCTGATTCCCTGTGTTCAAAGGCGTGGATGGTGCAGCCCCCAAGAAGGGTTTTATAGGTGGCTGCATCAGCTTCATCCTGCTCTTAGATTGCCTACAGCCTGGTGACACGTCCAGTGTGAATCAGGAGGCAGATGATGTGGAAGCCTTTGCTTCTCCTGTCATTGATACTAAGATACTGCCCCTGTGCTGCAGAGGTGCAAGAAAGTCCTGTTCCTTTCAGAGACACGGAGTCCTTCTTCTAGCACAGCAGGTGTGGGAAGAAGTCAGTTCGCTGCAAACACCCCAGCTCTAGTTCTGTCCTGTGACTTTCCCCAGATGGCCTCACTTTCTCATTGTGTCTTTATGTATTCTCCAAAGAGAAGAACTTACTTTTTTATATCGCTGCCAGGAAGAGCACCAGCCGCCTTCTATTACATGATGACATCATTTGCATGTGGTTTTATTGGTGAACGGCTGTGGCTGGTGTGTCAGTGGACTCCAAGGAAGCTGTTCTGCAGGGGACTGCAGCAATTGCTGCTGGTACAAGCCAGAAGCATACGGGGCATTGCATTCTCTTTAGCAAGTCTCTCCCGTGTCCTCCTCTGAGGAGCCCTTGGAGAGGGATGGTTGTTTTCCGGTGGCTGGCAGCAATCTTTGAGAATTATCCATCGCAAACTTCTCTTCTCCTCTTGGATGGTCTTCAGGCTTCCAGTGCTCTGTGGCCAAGAGAGAGCTGGTGGGGGAGCACATGCCATGGCCAGAACATGCAGGGATACCTAAAAAATACACCTACAGCGAGGTGGGGGTGGAAAAAGGCCAACTGGTGGGGTTGGGCACGTGAGCAGCCACTGCGCAGAGCTGGCAGGTCAGCTGGGAGAACTCCAAGTACTTGGAAATGTGGGAGTTGGGGTGTACTGACCTTGCCTACTCTGCTCCTGAATCCTGGGGCAATACAGCCTGTGTGCTTGAGTGCACAACTTTGATCTTGTAGCATAAGAGGGAGGCTGTTTAAAGACTAAAAAGCGTGTTCTCGTTTTCAGTTCATTGCGTGGAAATGTTTGCCGTGGTTACAAATCTCTCTTTGGTCACAGGAGGAGGAACAGGGGCCTGGGAACTGGGAGGAAGGAAGCAATTTTATTTCAGAGAACTGATGACGTCCCCTGTGGTCACCTGGAGGGTTGGGTGCAGGTAATTGTCCTGCTGCCGTCGGTGGGAAAGTGTTGGAGCAAGAGCAAAGCTGGAGACCAGAGGAGGGGCACAGGAACTTCAGGAGTGGGCAAGTTCCTGAGGGCCCTTCAGAGTCACACACAGAGCGGTCTCTGAACGACTCCATGGAGACACAAAGTTAGGGACAGCAGGGACCTGCCCAGGGACCCGGCTCATGGTGTGACACACCGTGACCCAGTGTCCCTCCAGCAGCTCCCCTTGTAGAGTTCCTGAAGCAGCAGTTTAATGCCACCGTCCCGCTTCACGTGCACACAAATCTTCATCCAGGCAGCGGGACGTCTCAGCAGGCTCAACCGCTGGCAAAAGCCAGGAGCCACTTCACTGAAGACATTATTCCTTCCTCGGGGCAGGCCTGGGCTGGAGGACTCCCAGGAGGAGCAGTTTGCTGGGGAAGCATCCCCTCCACGAGCAGAGGCTGTGGTGAAACTGTATGGGCTGGTCTGAAGTGGTTTGTGTGTGTGCAGGGTCTGGAATCAGCAGGATGCAGCTACTCAGATGATAGTATCGTGTGTGGTAGAATCTAGATATAAACAAAGAGAAGAAGGGTTTTGGGGAGAGCACACATGGCAGCTGCCTGAGTAAACAAAAGACAAATGTTGCCCATATGGGGAAAGAGCAGCAGCAGGGGACTGCGCTCAGCCAGGAGCCTGAAAAACCAAATAAAGGAAAATTCTGAATGCTTGAGAACTTCGGGAAACAGACACTTAAAGCCCCACCACTGTGCCCTGGCACAGCTCTTTGTAATTTCTGTGCCTCGCAGACTAAGCCAGTGCAGGGATAAGTCTGAGCAGCAGTTTCCATAGCATCCGTCTTTCCCGTTGCGAGAGACTTGAATGAAATATGTTTTCATAGGCAGAGCCTATTGGGGATTTTCATTAAAGCCATTTATCTGTGGGAGGGTTGTTTGGCAACACTTAATTTTCCTATCTGTGAATTTCTGCTCTCCTTTGCTCTAGCGGAGTTGATGTGTAAATAATGGTTAGCTCTAGCTCCTGGCACATGGCTCTTGGTGAAAGTGGCTTCTCCAGGGAAAGGGTGGGCAAGGGCGAGCCTGGACGTAGGGCCAGTAGCTGCTCCTGGGGAAAAGGATGCACTTCTGACATGGGAATGTGGATGTTGTGCCGAGACGGATGCTCAACGACACCTTTCTCTTGTCAGCAAAGGGGCAGCGTTACTCCCAGTGACAACCTCTGCAAGTGTCAACGCTGCGAACTGTCCCACAGCCAGACCTACTTCCACTTTTTGAGGACTCGTTTCCCGTCCGCAGTGCCACACTGCAGTCTCACCCTCCCTTTTGTCTCATCCTGAAACGTGGGGTATTTTTCCTTTCCTTTTTACCTGGTCTAGTGTTGGTGTGAGCATTTTGACCAGCAGTAAGGCAAAAGGTGGCACCAGCACCCCCTGAGATACGAAGGCGATTCCTCTCCTCAGGGACCAGTGTTTCAGGTTCTTTACAGGCTCGAGGGGCTGAGGATGAAGAGCAGGACACCTCCATCCCTGGGAGGAGAGAGCCCCCAGGTCCATGTTTGCCTGCCACAGTGGGTGGATGTGGTGCTGAGGGACATCTTGGAGGTCTTTAAGAAACGTGTAGATGTGGCACTTTGGGGCTTGCTCTAGTGGCTGAGGTTGTAGGGTGGGGGTTTTTTGTGTGTGTGGTTGGACTCTGGTCTCACAGGTCCTTTCCAACCATGACAATTCTGTGATTCTGCGACATGGTTTTGGGATTTTTTTTCTCAGAGTTAGGTTGGTGGTTGGACTCGATGATCTGAAAGGTCCCTTCCAATCTCGACTATTCTATGATTATTTCTACTCTCAGGGCTGATTTCAGCCCTTTTTTTAATGCCTCTGAGGCCTAAGACTTGTAGGCTCTATCCGTTTTTTTTAAATGAACGCCGATGGTTAACGGCACCAGCAGCTCTGTGGGACCGGAGGGTGCGGGGGGGCTGAGCCCGGCAGCGGCCGAGGCTTGTTTTTCTGTTGTCCGTGTGTCGGTCCGTTGACTTCTGTGTCGGTCCCTTGATTCATGCCGGGTGTCTCCGGTATCAACGCGATAAAAGCTGTTCTCTCGCAAGAGGGCGCCATTGGACACGGTAACGGTGGCTCCTCCTGTCGCACCCTCTAACGGAACAGCGGAGATCTCTGGCCCTTCACGGAGGCACCAGTGATTCCCTCCCTCGTTTATTGTCTTTTCATTTTTGTGGCAGAACAGGGGCAAAGGGACAGAGGTAAAGGAACAGTGAACCACAAGAAAAGGATTTGACAGGCTGAGAGACCTGGGGGGGTTCAGCCTGGAGAAGAGAAGGCTCCGGGGACACCTTAGAGCCCCTTCCAGTCCCTCAAGGGGCTACAGAAGAGATGGGGAGGGACTCTTGATCACAGAGGGGAGTGACAGGATGAGGGGGAAGGGTTTGACACTGAAAGAAGAGATTTGGATTAGAGATTAGGAAGAACTTCTTTGGTGTGAGGGTGGTGAGAGCCTGGCCCAGGTTGCCCAGAGAAGCTGTGGCTGCCCCATCCCTGGAGGGGTTCAAGGCCAGGTTGGAGGGGGCTTGGAGCAACCTGGTCTGGTGGGAGGTGTCCCTGCCCAGGGCAGGGGGTGGCACTGGGTGGACTTTAATGTCCCTTCCAACCCAAACCATTCTATGATTCTGATTTTGCCTGAAACAGTCTGTGTAAGGAAATTTTAGCTTCCCTACCCCTTGCCATTCCACACCCCCCCCCAAAAAAAAAAGAGCTGAGGTGGCATTGCTGGCAGAGGAGGAGCCTGGGTGTCAGGTCAGTGATGGTGCTAAAGCAGAGGGTGCACATGGCACCCAGTGTGAGCAGCGGGTGTGGGGCACGGCTCGGTCACGGGGCACCCCCTCCTCGGTGTGCCCGCTGCGGGAGGAAAAAGGAGTCACCATCTCAACTTCTGGTTCCCCTGACGCTGCTTTACCAGGAGCCACTGCCCCGGGGGAGCGGCTTCTGTCAGTGAATGCAATTACACTTTATTGCAAGGAATTAGGAAAATGAGTATTTTTAGCACCAAGAACTTGAACAAGTATTTTTATTTCAATGAGCCACTCCTCAGCGTTGGCTGGGCCGCGCTGCTGTCACACGCCAGCTTCATTAAGCGTGACCAAAACGGGATCTTAATTACCAGCCCCGTTGCCTTCCGGGGCCGCAGCTCTAAGCGCCTTCCCAGCGGCGCGGCGCCTCGTTAGGCCGCTCCAGCACGTACAGCGGCGGCGGGCGACGGCGGGGGCGGCCGGCCGGCCCCACGGCAGGTCCCGCGGCCCTGCTGCTCGGAGCGAGAGCCGCCCCGCCGGGCCCGGGCACAGAGCGGTACCGGGGCAGGGCCGGGCCGGTGGCGGTGTCCCCCGGAAGCGGCACCGGGAGGGAGCCGGG
>NW_015090858.1:0-7067 GCF_001431845.1 Calidris pugnax | reverse complement strand
CGGGGGCCGGGAGCGCTGCCGGCCCCGGACGCGGGGCTGCTTTGTGCTTCTCTGCCGTTTCCGTGCGCTGGAGCTGCCGTGTCCGCTGCCTCGGCCTGGAGTAGTTGCTTGGCACCGAGAGAGCGCACGGCGGGCTTCACCCGCGCACCGGGGGGTGTCCGCACCGGGGGGAGCCTGGCGCCTCGTCCCTGCCCCGGGCAAGCGGCTGTGTGTCCCCGCACAACGAGCTTCTCAGACTCGTTCCCTCAGGGCTAACGCTTCGGGGGGTGGCGATGCCGGTGTGTCCCCCCTGCAAAGTTGGCACATCTGGCGGTGTCTCCTCTGCTTTTGGGTCGGGACCCCCCTCCTGCTGAGGAAGGAGCTCGGGTGGCAGTGCTGACAGTGCTGACAGTCCTGGAGTGCTGTCAGTGTCTGTCATCGCTCTGTAGTTATCTGCTCTGATACTGCTGGGAGCTCCATGTCGTTGGGGAGATCTTCCCCTTAAGCAACAACTGGTTTGTTCCTCCCTCCCGCCGCCTTGGCTTTAAATAACCTGAAAGTCTAATAATTGATAATCTCTCCTGTGGTGGTAAAGGTGGTGTGTGAGTTCAAAATAACAGTAGTAAATGTGTTTGTTAGGTACCAAACAGTTTTCTAAGGATACTGAGGTACCTAAACTTCAGAGGGGAGGTGCACGCTGATGGGACTGAGGTACCAGTGCCATATCTGGCAGCGTGGCACACAGAACCAAGTGTCCTGCTCTTTCTTGGTTTTTTTTTAAAGCTTCTCTCTGAAGATTTCACAGTTTAAATAAAACTATTTCAGTAAGGCGCATAATAGACTAAAATAGAAAAAAAATTTATCCAGTAAGGGATAAAGGAGCAGTCGCATGGAAATTGAAGACTGGATTTGATGCACGGGGATGATCGTTTCTGCCTTCTCAAGGCTGTGTTTCCTGCTGTGCAGGGGAAGCTGCTGGAGTCATTTTGGTGTAGTACCTAAAGAAAACCATCAAACTCAGTGTTCACAAAGTGCAGGCACAGCAGGGGGTAGCAAGAGTTGAATCAGGAGCTGTAACTTTCCTCCTCTCTCCAGCAGTGGACAGGTTTAATTTATGTTTCTGCTTTCAGGAGGATTGTGTTGCCTTGAATCTGAAGGGCCTGTGCCATTGTCAGGAAAGGAGGTGACATCACTTAAAAGCCCAAGGAACAATGCAGTTGTTCTGTGATGTTGTTTTGCAACAATAATGATTTGCATTGTCTTTGTCCATTTTATTATGTGAGGTGAAACTGGAAAATACTGAGTGTGCGGTGCAGGGCTGGGGGAAATCCCCCTCTGCACCCCCTGCTGTACCCGGTGACTGTCCAGTGGTTTGGGTTAGAACTAAACTCTTTGCCTAAACCACACTTGCTTCTGCCACCTAAAGGGGACAGGAGCTGTGCTTGTTTTTTAAATGATTCATAACTGCTGCAATTACCAAAATTCATTTTTAGGCTGTGAGGGCCTGTGCATTTGTACTTTTAAATTGTACAGATAGGGCTGCTGAGCTCATTTCTCAAAGTCTGAACAGATTCAGCCCAATACAAAGTTATGGCAGAGCTGGGAGTAGAATCTTGATTTCTTGGCTTTTCTCTGCAGCTTCTGATGTTCCTTAGCCCCTTTTTCTCCTTTTGTAACATATCTATCATTGAATTTTACTTGGGTTTCTTGCATTATATCCACGCAGCCTTACTGTCACAGAGCATTTCTAAAAAGAAAATGTGAATTGACTCATTTTGACCACTCTTGAATGTCTTTGTTGCAGTTTATACCTGTTATCTGCAGATGAAGCCTAATCTTTCTTTTTATTGAATTTGCTCTTTTTCAGCCGAGTGGTTTTACCTTGCTCAGTGCAAGAGGTACGTCCTCATCCTACCTGCTTTTTTGGGGTGATGGGGGGGAAGAGGTTAGGGTCTTACTTAAAGCTGATGAGCCTGGATGCAGAGGTTGCCCGTGCTGTGTGCCCACTGCTCTGCCCAGTGTGTGTGAGCCACCAGCGGAGCAGAGTTAAACCTCCTGCAGATCAGTGAATTTCAGAGCAGGCAAAGAACCTTATTTCTGAGCTGCTCCACGGGTTATGAACAAGAAAGTTGTGCAATTCTGAGCTCGGGCAGAATTTTCCTGCCTCAGATTGAGGCATTGAGTGGCTCCAGGCTTTTTCCTAAAGGGAAAGGTAGGAGTCACCTTCTGAGGTCTGAAGCCTGCAATTTAGTTGCCACTGAGACACATATTTGGTGTTCTATAATGCATTAATGTGAAACAAGCTGATTATAGATGCTTGGCAGCTACAGATACATTTTGCCAGGGGATTTTCATATTTTCCTAAGTTTTTCCTGCTGGTCGAGGCATTGAGCGGCTCCAGGCTTTTTCCTAAAGGGAAAGGTAGGAGTCACCTTCTGAGGTCTGAAGCCTGCAATTTAGTTGCCACTGAGACACATATTTGGTGTTCTATAATGCATTAATGTGAAACAAGCTGATTATAGATGCTTGGCAGCTACAGATACATTTTGCCAGGGGATTTTCATATTTTCCTAAGTTATTTTACATGATGTATTTTACTTTCCTGATCGTTTCGTTTGTACTAAGAAATTTTCCCTGGAAACGGCTGAATTTTTTTATGCTTTAAAAGTTTTGGCTAACTTTAATATTGAAATTTTTCTTCTCTTAACTCCTCAGTATCAAGTTGGGCAACTTTATTCTGTGGCAGAAGCTAGCAAAAATGAAACAGGAGGCGGCGAAGGAATTCAAGTCTTAAAAAACGAGCCTTACGAAAAGGATGGCGAGAAGGGACAATACACTCACAAAATCTATCACTTAAAGAGGTGAGAAAAACGTTGTTATGTGCTATGGTCTCCTGGCTGTTGAGTGATAATGCATTAATGTGAAACAAGCTGATTATAGATGCTTGGCAGCTACAGATACATTTTGCCAGGGGATTTTCATATTTTCCTAAGTTATTTTACATGATGTATTTTACTTTCCTGATCGTTTCGTTTGTACTAAGAAATTTTCCCTGGAAACGGCTGAATTTTTTTATGCTTTAAAAGTTTTGGCTAACTTTAATATTGAAATTTTTCTTCTCTTAACTCCTCAGTATCAAGTTGGGCAGCTTTATTCTGTGGCAGAAGCTAGCAAAAATGAAACAGGAGGCGGCGAAGGAATTCAAGTCTTAAAAAACGAGCCTTACGAAAAGGATGGCGAGAAGGGACAATACACTCACAAAATCTATCACTTAAAGAGGTGAGAAAAACATTGATACGTACTATGGTCCCCTGGGTGTTGAGCAAGGGATGGTTGGAGGTGAGGGCAGCCTTCCATTGTTTACTGTTCTGGGCTACTCGGGATTTTCTGCCGCTCTTTAATTTGCTGAATTGTGCACGAATGCTCTGGTGAGTGGAAAAACATGTGAAATACAGTGGATTTTAAATATGTGGATAGAGAGAGAACCATGCAAGATGCCCCATCTGTAACTAGGCAAATAAATCTCCAAGTAGGAATAGTATTAATTCTTAGTAGATAGCCAGAGTGATGGGTTGGTATCATAGGTGCTTTGTAGGATAACCCAAAGGTAAGGGGTGTTGATATAGAAGGATAAAGAAAAGGAGAATGGTTATTGCATTATAAAGGAAGAATATTTTTATATGATCTGGTACTTAAAAAGAGTTCTTACTGCCTGAATGCTGTTGGAGGGTGTAGAGAGGTGGGGGTCGGTCTGTTCTCCCAAGGAACAGGCGATGGGACGAGAGGAAATGGCCTCAAGTTGCACCAGAGGAGGTTCAGATTGGAGATTAGGAAAAATGTTTACACTGAAAGGGTTATGAAGCCTTGGAATGGGCTGCCCAGGGAAGGGGTTGAGGCATCATCCCTGGAGGGATTTAAAAGATGGGCTGACAAAGTGCTGAAATAGCTGGACGCTGCTTTCTACATCATAACCTTTAAGGTGCTTGGGTAGAATGTGCCTTTTTTTATTAGAGTGGGTAAAATCAATGAGGAATTTCAACTGGCAAAAATCTAAAAAAAATGTTGTCACTGTTTGTTTCTCCCAGTAAAGTTCCTGGTTTCGTAAGGATGTTTGCTCCAGAAGGCTCCCTGGTCTTCCACGAGAAGGCTTGGAACGCGTATCCCTACTGTAGAACAAGTAGGTGTCCTGTGGTGTGTTCTGCTGTCGGTGTTCAGTCAAGGAACGGTCGTAAATAGGTTAGGAAAAAAGAGGGTGCCATAAGTGGAAAAAATATATTTCGAATTTTTATGTTGTATTTGTGGGATCTCTTCTGAAAAGGAGAGTTTCTGCAGAGCAGCCTCAATGGCCCAGTTCACTGGTGTCCAGTGTCCCCGGGGTAAGGCTGAAAAGGTGATTCTCTTAAGGTCTAGAAGAAGCCTGTTTGAAAAGAATTTAATTCTTCATATTCTGTTAGAATAGGGTGACTGCTTTATCTTAATACTTTTAATTGCATACGTTTTTAAGAGTAAACTCTATTTCTTTCATGTTTCTGTTGAATAGTTTGAAGTATCTTATAACAAACTCCTAAAGTTAAGGCCAGCAACTCAGTCTGCTAAAGTCTCTGACTTGCACACAAATCCTGTTAGACAAATTTTCAATGTTTCTTCTACTGTGAAGCAATAATTGTATGTGAGATTTTTCATAAACAATTGTATCTAATAACACTTTGTGTTTCCTTTTCATTTTTGTTGCCTGTGTTTCCAATGACCAGTTGTGACAGTGAGTATTTGAATTCTTTTCAGTCCTATCTTGGGTTTTTTGAAGTATATTTTATCTGTTATTACTGCTACAATTGACTCTGACTCTAGCAAAGTAGCTCCAGCCTTTCATGTAAGCCCTGCCAGGGTTGCTGGCATAGAGCTCCTTGTTACTTTATTTGTCTGAACTTGGCTATAATTAGAAAGAACTGTAATTTGTCAGAGAAATGCTTTCATTTTTTTACGTCTTCTTTTATGCCTTTACTTGCCATTACAGCTGCATAATGTCTGTCCTGGTAGGACATAATGTTAAAAAGGGAATAAAAAAAATCAAAAGCCAAATCAGAGGTTTCTACAGTCTTGAATGCAGGAAGAGCAATGAAATAAAATCCGCATGAAATCCCATTTCTGTAAAGTGAAATCCTGCCTCAGTTAAAGTGGGTTAACTGGGAATTTAAATCAACAGATCTGGCAGGTTGGGGTTTTTTGTTTTTTATTTAAGGTGTCTTTTGGAAAGAGATCATGAAGACTCTATTTCCCCATGTATATATTTTGGTCACCTGTGTAAGGAAGCTTGTAAGCTCCACGTTAAATTGCTTTATCTGCTCAGTTACAAACTGGTGTGGGCTGTCACTGGGTGGGTGCAACAGGAGGAGTAACAAATGAGTTTGTGAATTGTTTAGTTTGACTCACTGTGACACATGTACACACTGCGATACACCTATGCACAGATGTGTTTTAGTTGTTTTGTCTTAATTTTCAAATTATTAATACTGCAGTTATTTCAAAATAGAGGTAAAGAATTTCAGGTTTGAGGAAGAAGGGCGGTAAATGACAGTGTTAGTTCTGTTTGTACACACAGGGTTAGAGTTGATTTCTTTCTTACTGCTGGAGCTGATACTTAAGATACAGATGCTGGTTACTTCATTGTACCTATTTCTGTGTGGTTTGGGGACTGTTTCTTTTAGTATTTTTATAGAGTGTGTTGTTAGTCAAGGCTTAGTAGTGACTTGTATGTAGATAACATTTATCTAAACTTTTAACAGATACTGCAGTTATTTCAAAATAGAGGTAAAGAATTTCAGGTTTGAGGAAGAAGGGTGGTAAATGACAGTGTTAGTTCTGTTTGTACACACAGGGTTAGAGTTGATTTCTTTCTTACTGCTGGAGCTGGTACTTAAGATGTAGATGCCAGTTACTTCATTGTACCTATTTCTGTGTGTAGTTTGGGGACTGTTTCTTTTATTATTTTTATAGAGTATGTTGTTAGTCAAGGCATAGTAGTGACTTGTATGTAGATAACATGTATCTAAACTTTTAACAAAGAGGTGTAATCAAACTCATGCTGTTTGATTTGTCTTCTTACAGAACGAATACATGAAAGATGATTTCTTCATAAAAATTGAGACCTGGCATAAACCAGATCTGGGAACATCAGAGAACGTGAGTTGGGATTTGGATATCGAGCATTAGTAATATTTTCAACACACATTTATCCAGAATGTCCATTTATTCCATGCCTGGTGTTGGTGGATAATTACTGCGTAAAGTCCAAGCTCTGCCAGTGATTAATGTAAAACAAGAAAAGCCTTACTCAGATCTTTTGAAGGTGGTCAAGCTGTCTGATGGAACGAGGTGCAAGAACTAGAAAAGGTTTTTATGTTGAGGTCAATGCAGAGGCTTGATTCTCACTCAAATATTTAAATAGATTTTTAGTAAGTTCTTTTCAATTTCATGTTCTTTTACCCGAGACACGCTACTGCTACTCAGGCTGACAAGTTTGAAAACAGGTTTCACGAGGCTTTTGGACCTTACCTGTGCTCACTTCTCTGGAGTTGCCTATTGAAGCTGTTTCTGGGGATTTTCCAGGCTGACAATACTCTCGCTTTCCTCCCCAGACAGTTGATTTGGTTCCTGGGTCTCTTCAGGAGATTTTTAACTATACTGACAAATGTATTTATAAACCATCCACAGAGGAATAGTTGTCAGTATGTTTTCAGCGTGTGGAGAAGCTGTTGTGCTGGTGTTCAGGTGTGAAGCTGATTTACGTCTTCTTTGTATGTAGACCTTTCTATACCTTCACACCTCACACGCTCCACCAGGTCCATGTTAAAGGCAGCCCTTTGACTTGGGGAACCTACTAGATGTAGTCAAGTTGCTGAAACCTGCCATACTCACACTTTGGAATTTGCAGGGCTGTTTTCTATACCAAAAAGCTCCTGCAGATTATGGAATGGGTAGTGTTCCTAATTAGAGGTTGATTTCATTAGTGTTGATGAATGTGACAGAAGAATACAGCTGAATCTTAAATCCAGGTTTCCTGAATGCACAAGAACTGAAGGCTTTGTGCT
>NW_015090857.1:1556445-1582024 GCF_001431845.1 Calidris pugnax | reverse complement strand
GGTTTTTACAGCTTGCCTTACAACATTTAGATGAGCCAAAAAAATTTCAAACATTTTTAACAATTCTTTTCAACTACTTTTCTCCCACACGTATGAGCCACAAATATTAAAACTTTCACAGGAAAAACATCAAAGGGTAGCTGGAGAAGTCAATATTCCCAATTACAGGCAGATTTGTTTCTCAGGAAGGAAGTACAACCAGATCTATTTAGGTTAGCAGAGAAATATCATCAGGTCTTCATGTTGGAGACTTGCTTCTTCAAATTATATTTCTACAATAAATACCCTGATGTTCTTTGAACATGAGCTGCTTCCTGTGTTTAAAATTCACCAACACCACCTACTCCTACAGTCCTCTAAGTTCATCATCCTAATGAAATAAGCTTAGCAGACATCTGGCCTTGACCATCCTAATTGAAGCACAACCACGCTCTTATGTTACCTCAAAAATAGCACGTGAGATCACTTCCTCAAAATAGAGGTTTTGCTCTCCCACACCGTTAACAGCAGACTGAAATCAAGTGCTGTTCAGCAGTCATTTCAAGGCTGAATCCACCAGTTCTAAAAAGGAAAATAAACCCTAAAAATTTAGGCACTGCACAGTGTGTGTGGCTTTGCAAAAAAATAGAACAGAAGTTTCTTGGTTTCATGGAATTGTGCAATTGTCAGAGTTGGAAGGGACCTTCTAGAGACCATCCAGTCCCACTCCCCTGCCAAAGCAGGGATGCCCAGAGCACATCACTCAGGACTCCATCCAGGTGGGGCTTGGAAATCTCCAGAGAAGGGGACTCCACACCCTCCCTGGGCAGCCTCTGCCAGGGCTCTGCCACCCTCACCCCAAACAAGTTCTTCCTCAGATTGGAGGGGAACTTCCCATGGTCCAGCTTGTGCCCGTTGCCCCTCGTCCTGTCACTGGGAACCACTGAAAAGAGTCCGGCTCCATCCTCCTTCAACCCAACCTTTAGATACTTATAAGCATGAATAAGGTCTCCCCTCAGCCTTCTCTTCTCCAGGCTGAAGAGTCCCAGCTCTCTCAGTCTCTCCTCATCAGGGAGATGCTCCAATCCCTCCATCATCTTTGTTGCCCTTCGCTGGACTCTCTCCAGCAGTTCCCAGTCCCTCTTGAACTGGGGAGCCCAGCACTGGACGCAGGAATCCAGTTGTGGCCTCCCCAGTGCAGAGCAGAGGGGGAGAATGACCTCCCTCCACCTCCTGGCCACACTCTTCCCTACGCAGCCCAGGATCCCAGTGGCCCTCTTGGCCACAAGGGCACGTTGCTGGCTCATGGAGAGTTTACTGTCCACCAGGATCCCCACATCCTTTTCCCCTCTGCAAAAATCATTGTGCTTGCCTCTTTTGTGTCACAACATTTTAGTCACCACCATTCTTCTGTTTTCAGTGGACAAAGTCTTGACCCATCAGCAGACTTCACTGCTTTTTAGGCTATACCTACATGGCAGAGAATCCATGTTCTGCAATGGGCTGTAAGACATTCAGACTGAGGACCTGATGTGAGGCACACTACATCTTTCTTCCACCTTCATGGCCCTATTTCCTTTCCTTGGAAGCCAGGATTCAGGTTGAAAGGAGAAACAAAAGAGAAGGAAAAAGAGTAGTGTGTGCTCAGGACTCACTCCAGTATTAAATCAGGACAGGGACAGGCTGGTGTTCCTCACTCCCAGAGTTCAGATATAGTCCAAATTTGAGAACGGTCTAAAAATTACAGGGCTCACCTTCATCCCACTTAAGTTTAACACAACTGCCTTCAAATTCCTTATGTAGTCAACAGACAGAAAGGGGCATGTCCAAAGAGTGCTTCCAAGTTTAGGTCCCATGCTCCTAATTTTGACAGCTCAGAGGTGGGATTAACTCTTGACCATGACGTTTCTGTCTTAGCCTTCTTCGTGCCCCTCAATATCCACCAGGATTGGTAGGGGATGACTGGGAGGTGGGAGAGTCTTTTGCTTTTTTGTTGGGTTTTTTGGGTGGGGAATTTTTTTTTGGTGGGTTTTTGTTAATATGGTCAATAATTTTTGGTGGGTTTTTGTTAATATGGTCAATAATAAGGTTGTAAGGTCAACAGTAAGAAGTTCAAACATACTATCCATTTATGTAAATAAAAGACAAAGCTACGAACACCACGGAGTATTTTAGAGAGAATGTTATAAAAGTCCCAGTCTTGATCACAAGAACTGACATGAGATATAACAGGGTCTGTAGTTCCAGCTACTCATACCATTTAAAGCATCACTCACCAGTATTCTGCCAAAAACATGTGAAAGTAGCAGTGTAAATATAAATATCCAAGCGATTTTTAAATACATTAAAATATGAATTAAATGTCATAAGGGAAAAAAAATAAACTGTAATGGAATGTTTTAATACCATTTTTCGGAAAGAAGTATCACAGATATTTTTTAAAGTGCATGTCTGAAATAGTACTTATTTTATTTATTTTTTTTTAAATGAGTAAGGGCATTTAGAAATACCTCTTAGCAGCATTACTTTGCATACTTTTCTCTGAGAAGGATTCATGCAACCAGGCTAGCTACTTTTTTTTTTTAACCAAAGGAAAAGAACATATATTGTGGAATTCTCTTACCACCAACAGATTATGAACGAACAACAATTATTAGTTATTTGATGGGGCAAGAGCAGTTTTGGGCACCTCAATCTTAAACTATGCATCACAGTAACTCACTGCAAAGAAATTTCAAAGGCAAAAACCAGTTTTAACTTAAGCTCAAATACCATCTATGCACCCTAACTTCAAAATGCTTCTCCAGAACAACTTCTGCCTACAGGAAATCAGCCAGTGCTCAATGACTAGACAAGAGGAGTGAAGTAGTGTTATCAAAAGTCTTGACGTGCTTCTGAAATTCCTCATCTGTTATAAAATCATAAAGCCCTTTTAAAACATTTAGCAAAAATATATCAGTTTTTAGAAGTATAAATACATATTGTCATGGCCTACCAAGAAAGAAGAGAGCAACAATCCTTCTATCCCCTTCCTTTCCGTAACAGCCACCCATGGGCAGGCTTCATATTTGTAGCCCTTTCTAGGAGAGCCAAAAAAGCCCAGATTCTCAAACCCAGACCAGCTCAGCTCTACAGAAGGGCTCTCTTAGATCTGGAAAAGTAGAGGAAGGAGTGAAATACCTCCCTTTCTGTCAAACGAAGAAAAGCAAAGCAAAATTGCTAATTCTGCTAACCTTCCACAGAATCTCCTCCCTCATCTGTACAGCTGGGCCCAGATGTTCTGCCTTTGCCTTGTAAGACACTTCAACAGTCAGCTCCTGCCGAAGCCAAGTACCAGTAAACAGAAAAATAGAAGGCAAAGCCTATTCAGAAACTCCCTCCTCCTGAAAGCATTCTCTCAACTGATCACCTAAGGACCATATACACTTCAAGAAATTCAGATTAGGCAGACTAGGTCCCTATCCTCATTTATAAAATGAACTTTGGGTGTTTACTGCTTCAAAGTTTTTAAAACCTTTTTATTTGAGGAACTACTGTATTCTTTTTTCACATGAAAGGACTCCTATCTAGCATAGTTATTTATATTTTTTAAAAAATAAATAAAATTCAGATGAATTAAAACAATTACAGTCAATTAGTGTGTCCATTCTTCCTACAAACTTCTGTTAACTCTATGCAGTGATTGTGCCATAAGGATTTTTCAATTATGCAGTGTAATTTTAACTCCAACATGGCAGAAAAGTCACCAAGAACAGAACATTATTGTAACAGTTTTCTGCTTTCCTACTTTCCACTAGACATCAGTCCCATGTCAGCAATCAGCACTGGGTTGCAAGAGGTGTTACCTTCCTAGGGCTCAGGGGTCACAGAAACCTACATGCTTTCAGAGTGTTCTATGTTAGGAAGAGATGAATTGATCAATGAAGACCTTCCTCATACTTCAAAAGGTTAACCTAACCCATAAAATACAGTGAAACCATCAAATAAACGATTGTGACTTTTGTAAATAAAGCAATGTCTTAAGTCTTATCTGCCCCAAATTCAGTTATCCCATCATCCCAAGGCAATCATGGGATCTCAGCCTTTCAACTATGAGGTGATCTCTGTGATCTGCCTCCCACAAGCATTTGATGCTATTTCAGGTTACCAAAAGACACTGAGCAAAAAAGGTAAATGCCGATTAAAAAAATAACAAAAGGAAAAAAACCATACAAACTGAAGATAGATCATACTTAATAAAAAGGTTAGCTCTTCCTAGTCTGCCACATTTCCAGTACAGTTTATAATGGTTTTATTGTTCTACTGCTACATACAGCTCCATAAGCATAATACATACTTCCCAGCAAATATTAAGCTTTTCAGCACAGCACGACACTCTGAGCTCGGAACTACGTATTGACTACTGCTTTCAGATTTTTTCTTGCTCTTTTGGTCTTTTAAACACATTTTATTTTGCTGAACAAGCAATACTTATCTACTGATTATTTACTTTTTCATTTCCTGCTGATTTTGCTACATCTTTACATTACTCAAACAGTGCTGACAACTCAATCTAATTACGGAGTTCAGTTGCCTTGAAGAAGAGGAGTATAATAAATTTCCCCAAAGGCTGTAAATCAACCAGCAGCATCTAGAGCTAGAGAATCAGGTGTTTCTGCATATGACCTGAATTCAAATTCTTCAGCCCAACACCTGGACACCTTTACATTATACATTTTTATTTACTGATATACAATATGCTCTTTGGTCATCTTCCTTTTTCCCCTTCCTTCTATGGCAGAGTCAACTGAAGCTGAAATTAGCGTTAGCTCTAATTGACATCATATGCATCAAAATCTTTTCTTCTAGGGGACTGATGCTTACTATTCAACTTCCCTAATCTGTCAGAGGGTTACAACGCAAAGCAGTGCAACTCATTAGCTGCTAATTCGTCAGCTTCATCTCCCAGTGAAAACAATGACTGAGCAGTAATCCAACTGCACTCTGCATCTCCTGCCTTATTATTTACAGCGCCTGCTCTCCCTTGAGCCAGGCTGACTTGCCAAAAGGTAACGTGAGCAATTTAAGTTTTCAGGAAAGATATAAGATATAACCAATGTATAATCTGACCCAAGACAAATCAAAATATCCAAATGACTGGGTCAGAACCTAAAATTAGGTAACCAGAGAAAACAACGTAAAGAAAAAAAATATATATCTTATAGCTCAATTAAACAAATATGTTACAAAGTACTACACCATATACCAGTTGTGAAGCAATGGCACCAAACAAGTAAAATCACTAACTGGAAAACATGCATAAAATAGTTATTACACACATCTAAAATAAGAAAAAAAAAAAAAATCCATGTCAGCAATGAGGCCAAACACAGACACACAAATCAAGCTACACTAAGCACATACAAAACCAACCACCACAGCACAGGAAGCAAACTCTTGTATTAACACATAAACAGTACAAAAATAAATAAACAAACCCATCCAACCATGAGACGATCCTTTTTCAGCTATGCCTAGTGACGACGCATTTGTAACATACACACTCTTCTGGCTACCCGACTGCCAGAGTGGGTCAGTAAAAAAACCAGGGCATTTATCCATCCCACCGTGCTACTTCATCCCGTAGAAATAAACACGAGTGTGACATGTGTTTAGTTGTTCTCCCCTGTGGTCCTGATGCACTGTACGTGCACGGTGTGATGGCACGCTGATTCTCCAAAGATACCAGCCCTTGTAGATGGACCACAAAGTTTAATATGTCTATTCCAGATCTCACCAAAACCAAACTCATCCAAAACTCTCAGCGCATACTCCTCTCCACACAGGTGAAAATAATTTTCGTGGTTCTCAGCCACATTGTAAAATCAACATCAGAAGCTGGAGCATCCCAGCAGGAGAGCGCGAGGTGGTGATGGCAGCCCTCCAGAGACCAAGAATAGCTGCATTTCAGGAGTGCCCGTGCTCCCTGCCCTCACTGGGCTCCAAGGCACATTCCCGTGTCACTCTGGAAAGGTCACAGTCCCTCGGCTTCGGTGGCTGAAAACATTTACGGGCTACTGCAGGATTTCCAACAGGCTGGCAGAACATCATCTGTGTCTCTGCGGGGCAGAGAGTGACTGGCAATTCCTGAGGACCAGTGACAGGCTGGTTGGTTGGTTTTGTTTTGGGGTGGGAGGTTTTTTCAGTTTCCAAATTTTATTAAAATCAGTCTTTTTTTCAACCTACAAATGCCATTTTGAAACTTTAAACTTTTTTTCCTCTGAAGAGAAAAATCCTTTTTCCATAAACTTATTTAATATTTGGATAGATATGGTCTCTTCATTTCAGAAATCACAATTTAAGACTGTACATCCATGACACAGTTGTGTGTACATAAGCACAAGTAAGTCCTCTCTGAAGGACTTCTGAAAAATCAGAGTTATTCTGCTTTCAGAGATAAGCTATTTTTAGGAAAGAAAAATTATCAATTTTCCTCAATTTTGAGAAAACAAAATTAATTTCTTCCATATGAAAAAGGCTTCAAAAATCCTCTTCTATAGAAATAATTGATTTTACTTTTTTTTTTTTAGAAGTAATAAGCCTTGCCTAAGGGAGCTAGATTTTTATCACATTTCACTAACTCCTATTTGGAACAACCAAACGAGTGATACAACACTCCATCAGCACAACCAAGCAGAAGTACTTCTGCATGTTTCATACTAAAATTTACCTAAATATATACAAGTATTGGTGCATACTCCTTGCCCATCAAACCTAAGAAACAAGCAAGCACCTTTGGTGTACTCTACACTTACCCAACTTCTTCTCAATGCTCACATGCAACTTTCCTGACCATTTAAGCATTGCTTGGAAGAGGTAGTAATAGCATCAAACCCTAAATTTACACCATTTTTTGTTCCAATCCTTCCTGAAACATCATGGCTCTGGCTTTGCATATCCCATGCACTGCAATACTCCCTTATAAAATACCCATTTTAAATACAAACTGAATTTATAATTGCAAAAAAACCCAACTTGTAAAGAGGTCAGGAAAAGCATCAGAAGCTTCTTATTCAAGCAGATGAATACTTTACCAAACAAATAAAAATCATAACAAATTAAATAACACTTTCATTAACTTGGATTTTTTTCCCCATAGCTTTGAATTCAGAACAAAATTTTTTACTCTAAGTCTGCACATACAATTTTTCCAATTTTACCATATGAATTCTGCTAAAAATAAGACACCATAATTTAGATTGCTTGATTAATATGAGTAGAAGCCAACTCCCAACATTTATTAAAGCCTAGTAATTCTAAAAACCTACATTTGTCAAAGTCTTTTTAGGACAGCTTTTTTATGCCCATCCTAGCAAATGAAACACCAGACTGATGTTACTGGGCACTGGAATGAAATCCCCCGATTCTAGTAAGCTTTTGACGGAGCCATCCCTGGCTTGGTTTCAAAGTCCTGCAACACCTGCCTGGGACTCCTTAGCTCCAATCCTTGCAAATAACAACCACACTGTCTCTCGCATTCTGGAAAAGAAATGCTACCATCCCAAGACCAGTGGGGCACTGGGAGGCCAGGCAACGAAGGGACACGGAGCGTATCAGATGTATCACGGTTACTCCGAGACAAATGTCAGCTGTGCCGAGAAGCACGGCGCTCGTGGAAAGAAGAGCTCGTTACATCCCATTTCACCACTGAGCGTGAGCAGACACACAAGGCAGCTAATACAGATTACCTACCGCGCTGTAATCGCTCATTTTATCTTAGTCTAGAGCAATTCGTCCGTTCTGCCACACCACACAGCAACTACGGTTCTTTCAGAGGTAGAGGAGGCGCGTACACCCGTGAGGATGGGTGTTTCTGTACAGCAAGAACGACCATGTGTGCCCTGTCTCATTATGGGGTGCAAATAGTGCACAGAACCATAGAATGGTCAGAGTTGGAAGGGACCTTAAAGATCATCTAGTTCCAATCCCCCTGCCCTGGGCAGGGACACCTCCCACCAGACCAGGTTGCTCCAAGCCCCATCCAGCCTGGCCTTGAACCCCTCCAGGGATGGGGCAGCCACAGCTTCTCTGGGCAACCTGTTCCAGGGTCTCACCACCCTCACAGCAAAGAATTTCTTTCTGGTATCTAATCTAAATCTCCCCTCTTCCAATTTAAAACCATTACCCCTTGTCCTGTCACTGCACTCCCTGACAAAGAGTCCCTCCCCAGCTCTCCTGTAGCTCCCTTCAGATATTGGAAGGCTGCTCTAAGGTCTCCCTGGAGCCTTCTCTTCTCCAGGCTGAACAACCCCAACTCTCTCAGCCTGTCCTCACAGCAGAGGTGCTCCATCCCTCTGATCACCTTCATGGCCCTCTGCTGGACCCGTTCCAACAGGTCCATGTCCTTCCTGTGCTGAGGACTCCAGAGCTGGACACAGGACTCCAGGTGGGGTCTCAGGAGAGCAGAGCAGAGGGGCAGAATCACCTCCCTGGCCCTGCTGGCCACACTTCTCCTGATGCAGCCCAGGCTGGGGTTGGGTTTCTGGGCTGCCAGTGCACACTGCTGGCTCATGTTGAGCTTCTCATCCATGAGTACTCCCAAGTCCTTCTCCTCAGGGCTGCTCTCCAGCTGTTCCCTGCCCAACCTGTATTTGTACCTGGGATTGCCATGTCCCAGGTGCAGGACCTTGCACTGGGCTGGGTTGAACTCCATGCGATTTGCACACATAGTCATTTGCACACACTGACACTTGACACTACTGCAAGTGAGTCAGTACGGCTCCCACCACACGACTCACCAACACCAGCCTCTCTAAGACATACAAAAAACCCCCTATTTCAGCTACCTTGGTCAAGCAGCAGCTGAAACACTGCTCTCCTGAACCAAACAACCGATTCAGCAGTTAAATCCAAAGTGTGCTGATTGTACTGCGTGACTGTCCACACTTCACACCACATTGCTGCTGTACTAACACCAGTTCTCACCTACCCTTGAAGCGGGTGGAGGATGCAGCAGCTGGTCTCCTGGAGTGAGCCCTGATGTTCAGCTGGAGGAAAAGGTTACCAGACAGCTGGTATTTTGGCAAAATTAACTAGGTTATGCACTTTAATATCATCTGTGAAGACACAGCTGTGCCTTCTTGACTTTCACATACAACAACAAACAGAGAAGGCAATAGTCAGTAAAAGAAATCTAAATCTGAGGAACATTAAACCTGTTTTATTTCTTCTCTACTAAACTTGGTTCTAAAGAGTAGGGAAGCTTTAGACGAAAATCCATCATTCTGAAATGAACCACAGGGGAATTTCACAGTCCTGGTGAAATGCCGTTGCTTGGAGATTCAGGTAGAAATTTGCTGCTGAAATAACAGCTGCCAAAAATAGCTCAAGTGATATTTGACTTGGCCTGAGGTCACGAAAGCAACGTTCAGAGACATGTGAGGGGAGATTCACAAATTTCACAATCACTGGACCCAAAGCCGATCTTGCAGCAATGGACTTTTTGACACTTAAGAGAAGCTTTAGTATCATGAGACACGGTCAAGATGCAAAAAATCTGTACCACAGGGTGGACCTGCTTTGGCAGGGGGTTGGACTAGATGATCTCCAGAGGTCCCTTCCAATCCCCTACCATTCTGTGATTTTGTGATGCTGTAAATAACCACTCTACAGAGAAAAAAAAAGTTGTAAAAGGGTAGGGAGGGAACAAGTGATTTACCATGTGCAACTAGGTTCAGCAGCAAGGTGTTTATTAACCCGTGCTGAAGGGAAGCCACTGATGGCACCACCGGAGACTGCTCGGCCTTTAGAGTTCTCTTAAGGACCATGGGCAGATACCAAACCACCTGGTGGATCTGAATTCCCAAATGAACCTGGCTACTGCCCCCAGGCCTGCCCCCCTCAGAGGCTGTGGGGCTGGGTGTCTGCCAGCCTGGTTGTCAGTCCCTCATGGAGCAGCCAGCACTTGGTGCTCCCCCAACAAGTTCCTCAGAGTTTCCATCCTCTTATCCGGATGACAGATTAGGAGGTATCACAGAGAAGGGAAATCATGGGTATCTTCCAAATCCTTACTGTTGTTTTCATAAAAACTGCTCCAGCTGACTGCCTGAGCCTGATTCTGCTGGAATTTTTATAGATTTTCCTATCACAGATTGCTGTGTGGATCCTCTGTTCTCAACGGAGTGGTGGACTCTACCAGTGCTTCTGATAAAGACACCACATTCTCGAATGGCAGTGTCATAACCTTTGGATCCTCTGTTCTCAACGGAGTGGTGGACACTACCAGTGCTTTTGATGAAGACACCACATTCTCAAATGGCAGTTCATAACCTCTCTTGGTATTCTTGATGTTGACAGCTTTACATTTTAGATGGGTTGTCAATGTCAAATACGTTAGTGGAATTTCTTTGGCTCTGGTTCTTTGCGGAAGCGTTACCATGCAGTAGAGTTCAGCTCAGTGTTTTGTCCAATACTTTGAATTTTATATTAATATAAACAGCATTGAACAAAAATCATTGACAGCACTAGAGGCAAAAACCAGAAGCTACGCTTTCCTCTCCTGCACACCAATCCACAACTTGCTCTCCTTTCAGCCTTCTCACTCCTACACGTTCGTGCAGTAACTCAGGTTCAAGAGAAAAGCATTACATTCCTATCCAAACACCCAAACACCAAAACACTTGTGGCAATCTTGGTTGGTGATAATCCAAACTCTTCAAGCTCAGAGAGGCCTAAAATGACATCTTTTTCTCAGGCAAATACTCAAATCATTTTTATTCTTATGCAAATTCACACAGAAGCAGCATTGGGGTTTGGATTAGGTTAGGTTTCCCTGGTTAGTAAACCAAAGAAAACATCCAGGCAAGTCTGCTCTCCAACCCTCGGCACACAGCAAAGCCTGGGCAGAAGATGAGAGCATAGTCTCTAGGGATGCAGTATTTCTGAGAAGACACAGGATACCTACAGCCGTTCTAAGCCAAACACTGATACTGTCATAAATTCAGATGCCTAAAGAAGTTAGTTGGCAGCGGTGGAAAGCAGCTAACCTGGACTGCTCTACAGAACATCCCAGTTTAGGAAGGATTTAGGACTGGATTGTGCCCTTTGTCTTCTATATGGTCTTGTTATATACGCCCTTACTGCTAAATGTGACTGAGTTTGTGTTAAGGCTTTAGTACCTCTCAGCTTCCATCTCTTGGTTGTGCTGCACAAAGGAGTTCTCTGTACACCGGGTGGTCTGAGGGGTGGGTGTCAGATCAGCAGAACAACACAACACAGAGCATTTCTTCCAAGGATGGCAGCATTTCCCAAACATTAACTAATTATTTTTCCATAGGCGTGAAGCATGAGACTCTCCTGTCTCCTAAAAGAGCACTCTTCCCACCTCCTTAGTGTCACGTTAAAGTTACTTCTCAGCACCTTTTAAGTTGTGCAATGAACTTATTCTACAGATCTTCCTTCTCCATCACCGGGTGGTTAGGCTGAAGGCTGAAGTAATTAAGCCCTTCTAATAATAATAAAAGCCATTATCTGCAAGCATACTTTTGATCTTCCTGTCAAGTCCCCATATAAAGGCACTGCCTTTATCTCAATTCTTCACTTTCCCTCTAAGACTTCCAACACACCATATTCTCGAAACACTTTTCTGAGATCTGCACCTCCCGAATGAAATATTTTCCTGGTGTTACTTACATTTTAGTCCGTTCAGAACCGAGGGAGGTGAACAAGCAAAATAAACATATTTAATTAAAAGTTCAACACCAAGAAGCTTTTAGTCCATCACATTTTAAGAGTAATTCAAGACTTTCTTCAGGCGTTCCACAACTCTTCCTACAGCATCACAGAGTAACAAGAGCTACTTTTTGCAGCGATGCTCCCCTGGGCACACACACAACTGTCGTTTACTACACCCGTCTGAAACGAAATCAGTGATCAGCCCTAAAACTGAACTTCTCCATACTCCTTTCAGATTAAAAGCTCAAAAGCGTGAAGAGAAGGGAGAAGCCTAATTTTTTTTCCCCTCACGTAAACAGACATCCATTATCGAGAAAGCGCAAAGCAGATACCCATCAGAAAATTTGAATCAAGCTTTACCAGAGCTGTGTAAACATATTAATTTTATCTTCACAGAAACTGCATCAGTAACACTGTCTTGACACATCATTAAAATGCATTGTTTCACAACTACACAATAATTTCCAGAATGGCTAACACTAAACAGGACGTGCTGTAACACAAGGGGCCAGGAACGTACAGAAAGCCAAGCAGGTGTAACCCACACTCTGGTGTGAAGAGCTGCCACACACAGCCACGTGCTGGGAGAAAGGACAGAATTACAAAGAAATAAAGCAGTGCTGGGGGGGGAAGGCAGTGGGGAGTCCCCATGGAGGGTCTGTCAGGGCAGAGCCTGGGGGCAGCCCCAGCCCCTGACGGACATCGGGGACCTCCCTGGGGATGGTGGGAGGCTAAAACTGAGATGGGACACGGGTCAGGCTGTGGGGACCCAAAGAACAGCCCACAGGGGGCTGACATCCTCAGGGGGTGCCATGGGGTCCCGAGCAGTGGACAGGAACAGTCAAACCCATTGCTGCCCCCGGGACCCTGACAAAACCCCCACTAACAGCAACTGCGCTACCAATTAAAACACAAAAATAGCTTTACCCTGATGTCAAAAGTGAAAACGGCCCAACGGGTGAGATAAAAAGCTCCGCTTGCCGATAAAACTGTTGTCATACTAAAAATACCAGCAGTAACTGACACACAAATTCCTATTTACAAACTTTGCAGGAAAAAGCCTTCAGATCACAAAGGACACCACTCTTCATAAAGCAGCCAACGGTATCCATCAGGAAACATTCAGCAGGTGGAAGTCGAAGCAGGAGAAGAGGGAAAGATAAATATGTAGCTGCCAAATTTTAATAAAAATGCCTTACAAATCATAGTAAAAAAAATTATACTGCTAATTTTTAAAGCTTGAATCTTGAAATCATCCAGTTTATTTTGATGAATTGCCTCAAGATATAATTTAGCAGATACTTATCTGCAGGATTACAGAACGTATTGTCAGTATTTTGGACAAGACAGGGGACCACTTGTTTTTAACAACAAGGCAGGCACTCAATGTCATCTTCTTCAAGTTTTAGAAGATCAATAAGAGGCCACCAAACAGCTGAAAACCTTACTTAAGATTTCAAATGACAAGCAATGCTGGATTTCAAAGAGTCAAACAGTAGCATCTTCAAATTACTTACATTAAAAATAACCAAGATTTATAATCATAAAACAAAGTAAAGCATAACATGTAAGTCACATAGAAGCAGGACAAACTACAACTAAAGCAACTTAACTCAAAGACATATCTTAATAGGAAAAAATAAGAAAACATTAGGTGGTAAGGGAAATTTTTGTTTTTCAACACACACACTTCCCCCTTATTTTTCTAATGTTTTTCCTTCCTATACAAGTACCACATATTATTAGATGATGCAAAGATGTTATGAAGTCATTTTTAAAAAGACTGCATTGTTGAACTCTTTTCACATGAACATTATGGAGTATAATTTAATTTGATAACAGCAGGTTATTAAATGCCCAATGCCAAAAAGTAAACAGAAACACACTGTAGAAGTTTGCTATGCCAGAAATGTTTCCTTAGTGAGACAGAAGCCCCATCCAAGCGATGACTGGAAAATCAGGATAGCAAACAAAACAAGAGACACAGTACCTACCAAAAAGAAAAAATAATTACAAATGGGACAACACGCACGTTCATAGATGACCAGACCCAGGGTGGCAGCAAGACTAGGAAGCCACTGCAATGGCTAAGTATCTGAATAAAAGCTTTACCAAGCAAGGACCTAGTCCTTAAAAAAACAATTTGTTGTTGCTTTCCTCACAGCCTACTTTACAGAAAAATTACCACGTTCCATCACGGGAAGGAGTGTCAAAGAAGAAATGAGGTCACCACACAGGGCACCTGAACACATCCACCTACAAGCAGCTCACATAGTCAGCTACTGTCACCTTACTATAAATTCAGAAAAAAATTAAGGTATGAGAGAAAAAGTTGCTTACAAAAACTTACACTAAAAAAAAAAAATAATCACTATTCTCCAAATTACTTGCAAGAAATAAATGAAGAAGCTATTATTGATGTCGCTCTGATTAGTTCCACTGGTAGTAACTGGAAAGCATACATTAAACCAACAAAAAATACCGGGAAAGGTACTGAGAATATAATGCCAAATTTCCATCATTTCTGCAATGATAAATCAAACTCCTCCATAATTGTTTGGCTTTCTCCAAGTTAAAAACAAAAAAGGGGGAGATAAATCAAACTCCTCCATAATTGTTTGGCCTTCTCCAAGTAAAAAAGAGGTGTGTGTGTATATATATATAGGTAAATAGAGGGAAAATTGACATATGTCCAAAAGCTGACAAAACAACTGGGATATAGTGTAGATGTGTGTGTGTGTGTATATATATATATAGGTAAGTAGAGGAAAAATTGACATATATGTCCAAATGCTGACAAAACAACTGGGATAGTGTGTAATCCTTTTGTAGCCTGAAAATTACTTACAGAATAATGAAATCTTGAATCTTGGCTGCCTTCCAACGTGAGAAGAATGCTGCGGTTTTCCAGAAATCATGAATGCATTCTGCATTTATTAAAGATTTAGAGAAGGCAATAAACATATGTATCATCCGAAAAGATCCCTTTTTTTTGTTTGTATGTTTTCAGATTGGGAAAACTCCAAAATTTTAAGACTCAAAACCAACCTATTGAAACTGGAAAAATTATTAGACAATGACATGATCTAATTTAAACAAAAAGTAAAAAAGTATTGGGAATGAAAAATAGAAGCTAAGCATTTCTGAACCACCAAGATCATCAGCAGAAAACTGCCTGCTAACTGCACAGAGATCAATAAACCTTAGACTTGTTATTCTTGAAGTATCCAAAAGAAAAAAAAAATATCAAAAGGGATATCTTAAATACATATCAAAGCCATACAACATAAAATAGTAACGCAACAAAGATACTACATACAATCACACTGTCTCATCTCACAAAGCACTGAAGTGCACGTACAGCCATTAAGTGCTTTGGGACTGCAGCACAGAGAACTTCGAAGCCTAAAGAGATTGTAGCAGATGAGATTTTTCCATCATAAAATACAGATCTAAAAGCACTCTAACTGAAATACATAAAAAATATGAAAAGGGCAAAAATGTTTTGCTTCTTTGCTAGCCTGACAAAGTCAAATTGCAAGCAGACTCCATTATCTCACATAGCATCTACAGCGTTTGTCACCACTAGCTGCTAGTCAGTGAGATAAATAATAATTTAACATAGCATCTACAGCGTTTGTCACCACTAGCTGCTAGTCAGTGAGATAAATAATTTTAAGTTCATTTATTTGCCTTTTTTTTTTAAATCATCTGAGTCATTAAGCCAGTACATGGAACAGCAGTCTTGGGGCTTTAAAAATGCAGTTAGGATACAGAAGACACCTTAGTGCACTTCATAATTAATTAACTTGGTCACACACACAGCGGGGAGGAAGCATTTGCTTTCACTGGCAGCAGGAGGTCCAAGCAGGAAACCAGAGTGACTCTCAATGCTCAACAGCAAGGCTTGCCCATCCAGGTGGGAGTCAGAGCACTGAAACCAAGAGCTAAAGAAATACAATCAGTTCAAAAGAAGTGACCACGTTAGTGTCTGTCCCCTGGGTGTTCTCCTCTCTCTCAGCACTTTCACTGAGAAGGATTAAACTCCACACTTGAGATGCTCTCACAGTAGGACACCAGCACATCAGTACACAACCCAAGACTCAAGTCCCAGTCAGGCTTTATCCCAACTCTAGGAACTCAAGTTCACAGCAGGAACCAGCACAGAGGCACGTAGCCTGAGAAATCTCATCCCACAAACACGTATTTTTTTTTACACTTTATTACCATAAGGAAAAGCTCAAAGGTTTCTGTACAGCTTCAACCCCAGTTCAGGCAGCAGAGCCCAGACTGCTCTCTAGGACTAGAGCTACTGCTGGTGCTCTCCACTCCAGCAGCGGGCAGGAGGAGACTGGAACCAAGGTCTGGCTCTCTCTACCGCGACTGGGAAGGGACCAGTCTGAGGATGAAGTACAATTAACTCCTCTGAAAAGCAGGCACGTCCCACGAGAAGCCCCTCAAAGCAAGCTGATCTTCTGCCTGCGCTTTGTAGACACGGGCCCACAAGGAACCCAACCTACAGCTAAAAAGTAACTTGAAAGCGATGGAGGACATTAAAAAGGGGAACCATGGTAGAGTAACAGGAGTCACATTGCATCTTCCATTGCATCTAAGAACAAAGCCTTTCATTAAAATAATTAAAAATAACCAACACCCCCAAACCAACCAACTTTCCCCTTTTCCTCCAGAGGTATTTCTTACTAGGAACACAGAAGAGATGTGCAACCTTCAACGAAGAAGCATGCTCTGAAGAAGGCAACTGACAGAAGATCAGAGGTGGGAGGTGGGTATAGACTCAACGAAACAGGCTGGTTGGGAAAACACAAAGAAAAACTCCAACATCCAGCATGAACTGTACAAAGATCCATCAACACATTAGTCATACATCTCAATCTCCAACAAACCACTCACAGTGTTGGTCACTGAAATGACTACAAAAATCTAGGCATCTACTTGTAGCACCAAATTCAGAATACATTACATGCTCAGAATAAAGATGATCCTCCACTTTCTAATGTTATTTAATCAAATCCATACATTTGGTATTAAATTGCATATTATTGCAGAGCCACACACGCTTTCACAGTGTAAACTTAATTCTTCAAATTCTCTTGCGTATCATCTGGTTCCCAAAGGCAGAAAATCCTTCAGCATGACAGTAAAAATATCAAGGCATAAACAGTTATTTTTTTTCTAGAACACTAACGTAAACTTCATAAATTAGATTATAGCTTATATTAAAATCATTTGATGCTGCAGCTTAAGACAGTTGGTCAGTGCTACTGCAAACCCACTTCAAACAGCACGTTGGACATTTGGACAATTCAGTGTCATCCCAGATCTGAAGGAAATTTATACCCACAAGAAAGCAAAAGCAAACGTACAATTTAAGTAGAAACACATAATGCTTACATGAATTGATTTGATTTCATTTAATACAATTTGCAACAGGAACAAGCAGCAAATTAGAATTTGGACTGATATGCTCCCAAGTAGGCTAGATCCAGCCTCCCAAGGAGTGTATGGAGTTTATTAGCATTCCCATTTTAAAAACCTGAAAGAGAACAATGCAAAAGTATCCTGTTGAGCACGGTAAAATTATGAAGTAATTTCATCAAGTGACCTAATCAACTTTGGCTTTCTTCCTGTAGCTCATCTCTGTCTGGTCTTCTCTCCTTTAAAGGGATACCAAGCCAAATGCTGCTTTAACTCTACAGTAAACTGGACATCAACAAAAATTATCTGCAAAGCAGAAAACCAAAAACCTACTCAAAAACACAACAAATGTTTCTCAGCAATGGTTTTGTTAAAAATTGAATGAAAAGGGTAGAAGTTATAAAACCTGAGAAAAACTAAAGCACAATTTGCTCTAAAACACAAAAATTCCATAAGTTTGAAAATGTCCTTTTTAATTCTGAAATCAACTTTCTTTCTAAAAATTATTAATTTTCCTCCAGAGAATGTTTCATATTTAAAACCTTTCAAAACCAGAGTTTTAAATACAGAACTGCTCTGTAATACACGGTATTATGATGTGGCTCCCAGCATCAGGTTATGGTCTGAACAATGTATAACCCCTGGGAGAGAATTTCCAAGGCACAAGCAGCAATGGAGCACCTCATTTCAATTAAAAGTCACTGAGGGTATCAAATTACTATGTTTGCTTTTGAAAATATCCTACCCTGAAACCAGAACTATCTTAGCAAAAATACCTTATTTCCAGAAGTTATGGACAACTACATAGCGGTGGTTCTCCAGACAAATGCTCGAGTCATTTCCTAATTTCTAGGACATATTGTAAATCCTTTATCTCTAGATTAAAAATTTATCTAAAGGCAGACTAATTTAAAGCATTAAATATTTATAAACGTCAATAGCTAGGTTCCTGAATCCTACTAAAATTAACAGAAGTTTTGTTGGAGTAAAAAAATCGCCAAGTACCACTCGTCTCTTTCAAAAGGCTCTCCCACTAGAACTGCTCAGGGTGCTTTATTATTATTATTATTACTGTAAATCATCTGTCCAAATGACCAGACTGGTTCTCGAATGCTGCTGCTGCCGTGCCTAAAAGCCCTTGTCACATGAGAAGCACTCCGACTGGAACCTGATGAGGCAGAAGACAAGTCTCCGGGCGGGATGAGGGGATAACCATTTCAGTATTAAGCAAAAGACACCCAGGGACTTTTCTGTTCACCTCAGCTGCACATCACCCGAAACATCCCTCAGAAGGATGTATAAAGAGTCACACTTTTACCCATTTTGTGACCTAAAACATTTAGGCTCCTCTCTAATCCCAGTATAGAAGAGCTCTACTAATTTTAGATCCAAGTGGCGCAAAGTGTCAGAGCTGTCAGATAGCTGGATACCTGAATCCCGGGCCAAACTCATTTAGTTTTCTAACACCATCAGGCTATGAACCCCACTTAATTGTCCATCTGTATTTATATGCATTGCAGAACACATTATTCACTACTATGATTTCACATCTTAACTACAAAACAGAACAATGAAAACACATTTCAAAGCAAGCCAAGTTCAGAAGGGCCATGTGGCTATCATCAAGAGCAGATTTTGGTCTACGCTACCGAAAAGCCCATCAGGTGCCTAATCCTCCTTGTCTTACAGAAATAGTTACACTAATTGCATAATTGCAATGTGCAGAATTTAACCCTCGATATATTGCCTAGAATCTTCGTCCTTTCACAGATTTGCAACCATTGCCAGCTTGTTTGAAGCGTACGAAATCCCAAAAAGTTGACAGATTACACCCCACAACAAAACCGATGCATTCACCAGACACAATAAAAATTAAATCTGGAAATGCACTAACTCCCTTTTAATGCAAAGGACAAACTGAAGGATGAGTGATTCACTAGAGGATGAGTGATTTCAGCAGGAATATGCCTTATTAAAGGCTGAGCTATCACTCGGGCCCCAATCCTGGGAAGTGGCTGGATTTCTGAAGCCAGTGTGTTCCCCCAAAAGCATCGGAGTCTGCCTACACAGATCAACTCCTAAGATCCAGCTATTAACATGCCCTTCAGGATCTGACCCCCAGACTGAGGAGTCTTTGTAAGCATTGTTTCACCTGTTTGAAAGCTGGCTTGATAGAAAGCATTCAGGACATGAATATTTTTCACCCACTACAGAAAATCAAGGCTTTGTTAAATTAAACTGCTTTAATGATGTTTTACAGGAAACATTTCAGGCACGCAGCAATACGCTGCATTCATATCTGACATTTACAGAACTTTATTCTTTTAAGCCTGAACTTACCAAATACTTGCACTTAACTTTAAGCATGTGAATAAGCCCATTTTTATTTCACAGAGCACTTAATTTCAAGTACATGTTGAAGTTCTAGCAAAATGATGGAATAAATTCCTCAAACCAGGCATGTTTTAAACAATGTAGAGGAAAAAAAGAATGTATAACGTGGTTTTCAAGCAAAATACCTCTAGAGATTAGCAAACTAAACCACAGCAAACCATTAGAAACACCCCAAACAAAAATATAAACTGAACCAAAACACGTCTTTTAACACAATGACTGTTTATTTCCCTCTCAAACCACAGCAAACCATTAGAAACACCCCAACCAAAAATATAAACTGTAGAAAAACACATCTTTTAACACAATGACTGTTTATTTCCTTCTCCCCCCCCACCCTTCACAACCTCTGATTTTGGCCATTAAAAAAGGAATTATAGAATATTCCTGTGAGGTCTATTTAAAAGATGTTGCTGACTCAATGGGAGTTGGGAAGTACCAGAAAAGCAATGAAATAAATCTCTGATCTCTGCTCCAATTCAAACACCAAAGATATTTGAATCGATGGCCAAATTCTGCCTGCCTTAGTCTTCCAAGCAGGTATCTTTTAAAGCCATGGAGACACAACTGCAGTTTATATTTACCATCAAACTCAGCTTCAGAAACTGCTGCCCAAATCTTGAGGCTTTACTCACTGAACTGGCTAACATTCAGGTTCTTACTATTTTATTCCAACAAAATTAAGACCACTTCAATTTATCCCAAGTGAGGGGCACATAAAAGTGAAATCAGCGATGTTTGATTCATATTTAGGATGAAATGCACTGACAAAAGATCCCATCTCCAAGCAATTTGAAAGGGAGTTCCTGCTTAAAGGAGGAGGAATGTTCAAGCAGAGTAAAACTGTAGGTTTTACATGGCCCAAAGAGTCCATTAATTTTGTTTGGCTCCATACAGCAGAAACGCCATTACGCTTCCATTCCTAATTGAAGGCCATTTCTGTTGGCCAAAATCCTCCCTTCCCGGGAGGCTAACCTGCTGTAGGAAACACACTAGGAACAGGGGGAACGACGGTGTCATCATGCTGAAGACTTACACGGTGGCGAAGAAAGGATTAGGTGACGTGCATCTGGATAATCCACACATACCCTGCATTAGACAGCAAAAACCCTGTCCTATTTGAACAGAAAAGTGATGAATAGCAAGGCTAGTTACTACCAAGTTATGAAAAGAGGGGGAAGAAAACCATCTAAGGAGGAAATTCCTTATACACCCTACAAAACCAACAACTATATGCCACCAGATTATGCCAAAGGAGAAGGAAAATAAATGATGAAGCCATCTCTGAAGAACATCATCCCTCTACTGATACCAAACACATTTAAGAGCCTACAAATTCCTGAAATGCAGCAGCAGCTTCATTTTCAGATGTACTAAAACCATTCTGAGCAAATACTCCCTTCCCAAAGTCAGCTCAAAGGAGCTAGATGACAGCCATCTATTTAAAAAAAATAAATAGAAATCTTAATTCAAAAACTGTACCTAAACAATGTCAGAACAGCTTTACTTGACACTACCCTCCATCAATCACTAGAACAAATTACATTACCTCTGAACCCTACACAGGCAACAAAATGCATCAGATGACCTGCTAGCTCTCATCCATCTCCAGCTTCTTTGTTTCTCCAAATACAGAAACGGAACTGTTTGCAGTCCTTCAGCTGAATGTGTAGTATTACAGTTTGTTTTTTTTTAAAGCAAGAGAGAAATGCCAATAGCAAAACAGAACGTACTAAAGTTTAAACAACCCAACCTGAGTTTTGCAATCCCCATTCCCAGACTTTCCCCTCCTTCTCCAGAGGCAGAGGCTATGCAGAGAGCCCAAAGTACCCTAAAGAAGCAGCAATCAAGCCTCCAATCCAAAGAGAACATTTATGTGATACCTTTCCTGTCCCTGACAAGGACTTAGTCAAGTCCCTGAAGAGCAAGGTTGGATTTTTCGTGGGCAGTCACTTCAAACTGAATTTTCTAACACATCCGTTTCCTACAGAGCCAAAATCTACAGCACTAAAAGGTCTGCACGGGGTCAGATAACCCTATATATTTTAAGCTTTTATAGCTTACAAGACTGTAAGAACATTCTTGAATAATTGTGATTTACTCACTATTTAACACTAAGAGTTAACTCCTTCTGAGAGACAGCAATCCCACAGTCATTAACAGACCCGACCATTTCAATAATGATGTCAAAGGGAGGCAACTTTGTTACATAATTGTTCAAAATCTCGCAGGAAAAGAAGGTTGTTGCAACTGGTATTTACATAAATATTTACTGAACATAAATATAAACTGAAAAAGACAAGAAAGTTTTACCTGTAGTGAACTATACAATTTCAGAGGGATCGTGTACATAAATCTAGATTCTTGGTGTACTACTTAGGGTTTATACCGGAGCAAATCTAAGGAATGCATTGCAGTTAAAACTTAAACTGGCAGTCTTCAAATATTTAATACTCAAATCATATTGGTATGGAACAACGTATACCTCTACCATCTAGCAGATGGCATTAATGTTTTAAAAATTAGATGTATACTAAAATACTATCGGACATTTTCTTAGTTACCAAGAAGGCTGCAGCTAACAATAATTTTATAAATTTTTTGTTCCCAGGCAATGGGGAGACAACTCACAAACTGATTCTGTGATTCTAAGACTAATTTTTTTAAGTTCTTCACAACGTCCTAGAGAGCTCAAATATAGTTTTTGAGATAAAGCTGAACTGTTAGTTATATTAACAAGTATTTGTACGATTTCTCATCTTCCTATTTAGTCACAAACAAGATGTGAAACCCATCAAATGTTTCAGATAAAACACACTGGGCATTTTATTACCACTATCACAATAAAGGCTTTGCCTTTGCATTCCTAGAGGTGCTAGTAACAAAGAAGCTTTTTTGTTCCCCCTGAATAAGTAGCTTGATTCAACATGATTTCTAAATCATCTGAGATAATGTGACTTTCTCTCCTCCTCCAAAGTGCTTTAGAAATACCGCCAATTAATTACTACATGAATCAAGGAAAAAAAAAAACGAAAAAACCATGACAGCCAGTAACTGAGCTGACCGGGAATCAGAAAACAACCCTCCCTTCTCCCACAGCAGCAGCTCTTCTGTGCTATCGCATATTTAGCAAACAGTTGCCTAATTATTTGCTGTCACAGCCAGAGACGCAGTCAGCAGACAGAATTTGGAGACGTACAAATATCCTGGGTTTAACTGTTAGAGCAACAAGGTACTCGCTATCGCACCGTCTTCAAGATCCACAGCCTTCTTTGGCTGCAGAAACGGACGATGAGTAAAATTTCACTTTTCCACATCAAAAAAGGACTGCTTTTCTCTTCCTAAACCAAATCAAATGGCCCGAATGTCTTAATGATGCGGCATCATATGATCCCAAGCCTTCCAAGACAGGCAATGAATTTTGTACAGCTGACTCTGCTAGTTACAGTACTCAACAGCTGGGGCATAGATAATTTGGCTCCCTGATAATGCCCTGGATGAATATGAGAGCAATCTGCAAACTGCAGAAAGGAAAAAAAAAAAACAACCACACACCCATGAACTATTCTATTCGCATTACAATTAACCGATTGCAGCTCGCCTTAAAAATATAAAGTCAGCATGGTTTGCATTTGATTAAGAAAATTACTAAAGGCAGTGTTTACAAAACTGAGAAATTCAGAGAAATGGCACTCCCTCTTCAAAGTCTATATCGTAGCAATTCTTTTCTGATTAGATCAGCTCCCATAGCAAGCCATCAGAACAACAATGGCTGTAGTGAAGTCATACTACTGGGACTCAGATGGGAAATCATGACCGGCTTGGAAACACATTTGAACAAATAATGTGTTTTCCAGGTTTCCAATATATCTTAATTAAAACAAGTCTGAATCTTTACCTTTGCTCCCAATGGCTGAATAAAGTATACCTCAAACAGCAAAACACAGCATACCCGTATACTGAATACAACGCTAAAAACTAAGACAACAGAAGCTGGATCCTCCCAAATAATTTCACAATTTGGCTGCCACTGAAAACAGCATGTGAATGGACCCAATGCTCCCCCCCACAATATGATACACACTCCAATATTTCCAGAATGTGCTTTATTTCTAATAGAGATGTTAATTAGCTTTAGGAGTTTATTTTTATTAAAATCCCTTTGTCCCCCAAGACTTAAAAAACAAACGTTTCAGTCCTCATGCTCACTAAGCTCTTGCTGAAAGAGGGGAAATTAGGCCTAATATCTTTCCCAGATTTTTAAGCAAGTAGACAAACTGGTATGAGAATGAACCTTATTAAGCCTAACTCTAGCAGAATATCAAAGGTAATCTAAAGCAGAATCACAGTGGTTTGGATTAGCACCAGAACATAAAAACAAGTTTTCTCAGTGTTTTCTTTATTTACAAAGTAAACAGTCTACTTGGTTTAAAATCTTGCAAAAATCAGTTCGGCTACATAACAAGTAATTGATGACTTAAAAATACAGGAGAATAGAACAGAGATGTACTTTTGAAGATGACCTGTTACAAACCATAATTATTTCTTAACTAAAATGCATTAATCCATTTCAGCACAGAAACAGTGCACATGCTCCATAGCTGCATTGACACAATGGGCAACAGACACAAAGGAGTCATTAGTCAATACTGTTAATGACACATGAAATTGCAAGTGACACAGGTAGAAACTAGCCTCAGACCCCACAAGTTCTCATGCCAAAACAACCATCTGCAGAGGGTTTCTTTTTCAAAACAGTACCACTAACAACCCGGATTAAATACAACCAGCTATCTGTATCTTCAAATCAAGCTGTCTTAAACTATGCCACTCCCATTCCCAGCAGGAGAAACCATTTAACCAAAATCTTTAGAACTGACTCGAAGCACACAGCTGAGAGATTTCAGGTATAAAAATCTAACCCATCCCTTTCCCAACCCTTAGAAAAGCACTCAGTGTCGCAAACGTCAACATATGCTGTGACATGCTGTAAGAACTATTTCTAGGATGAAGATTCAATCTGAACATTTAACCCAACCCCTTTTCACTTGAATTAAAATCAGAGCTGTAACGCTTTTGGAGAAGCATTTTCAGATTTAGTATCAGCGAATGTACCCAAAAACAGTAATGAATAATGATGTCTCTCAAACTGTGTCTTCCATCCCGATGAATTTAAGGAAGCTCTGTAATTTACATTTCTAGCGAGATAAATTTAGCTGCATGCATCCTTGTCACGATAAACGCCTTTTTTCCTTATTTTTATGAAAAAACACAGGTGCTACATGAACTGAGATCATTCTTTTCCCAACCACAAAAAAAAATTAAATAAAATGAAACCAAAACCCCAAAACAAAAAGGTCAAAATAAACCGAAGCTGAGATGTATATGCCCGTGTTTGCGTTTCACTCGAAAAATACATTTCTGGAGAGGAGAGAGCGCGTTGCACCCACCGGTGCGGGGCAGACGGGGTGTTTATTGAGGGCAGACACCCCCGACCTCCGTCCCCCCCCCGTGACAGACACCGGGCAGGGACGCGGGGCCGGGGGGTCCCCCCGCAAAGCCGGAGCCACCCAAACCCGCAGCCGCCACGCCCGATGGGGGGGTTAGGATGGGAAAGGGGGGTGGGCAACCCTACCTTTATATCTCTCCAAGACATCTTCGTAGGCTTGCAGGTACTCCTGCTCCTCGGCGTAGAAGTAGGCGCCGGGGGAGAGGTAGCCAGCCATGGCCGGGGGGGAGCCCTGCCCGCTTCCCCGCACGGCTGCGGGCAGCCGGGAGCCTCGGGGACGGCACAAGGCGAAAAAAAACCACCCCGGCGGCTAGCGAAGGGAGGGAGGGAGGGATGGAGGGATGGATGGAGGGCGGGCGCTGCCAGCCCGGCCGAGGAACCGCCCCCACCGGCCGCTCGGGTGTCGGTAGCCGCCCCCCGGAGCGCGGAGGGGGGGAGGCAGACGGTGCGGGGCCGCCCCCCCCATCGGTGAACTCTGCCTTGGGGGCTGGGGCGCCGCCCGACCCCCCCCGTGTTTCTACCCCGGCCTCCACCAGGAACGTCCCCTCC
>NW_015090857.1:1530072-1556435 GCF_001431845.1 Calidris pugnax | reverse complement strand
GCGGGGGGCAGTGGGGAGCCCCGCGGGGGGGCCGGCTCCGCACTCCCCCCTCTCCCCGCCCCTTCCCGGCTCCGCAAAGAGGAGCTGCTGCCGCCGCCGTGCCCTCCGCCGGCCCCGGCAGCGCCCTTACGGTGCGTTCCCCGGGGATGCGGGCACAGAAAGGGAAGGGAGCGGTAGTATCCCCGCGGAGCCCCGCATCTTCCTGCCGTTCGTTTAGAGGCGGGTTTCCAAGCTTTCCGCGGGGAGAAGCAGACCTCCGCCCTGTTTTCGCCATCATCTGTCGCCTGCCCGGCGCCTCCGGCGCATCGGTCCCGCTCCCCATCGGTCCCGCTCCCCATCCCTTCCCGCTCCCCATCCCTTTCCCCCCCTCCCCTCCCGAGCGCGGCCCCGCACGGACAAAGAACCGGCGCCTCTCCCCGCACACCCCGCGGGGCAGCACCGGGCCTCCTCCTCTCCCCCGCTCCCGCCGCCTCCTTGGCGTTTGGCCGGTACCACGGGCTGAAATGGCCGAAACCGCCGCTAAATGCGTTTTCCCATCAAAGTTTAATGGGCGCACCTGCGCCTCGGCTGGGCTCGCTCCTTCCCCACCAATTCACCCGGGTGGAAAAAGCAGCCAAAGAGCTTAGTCACACACACACACCCCGACTCCATCCCCCCGCCTTCGGAAAGTCACAGCAAGGACGGAGGGGGTCCCTCTGCCACCCACCCCCCCTCTCCATCACCCCCCGGGCCGTTCCTTACCGGCGATGCGCACCACGGCCCTGTCGGCGGGATCCAACACGGGGCCGCCTTGGATCTTCCTCTTGGAGCGTTCGTGCCTGGAGAGGTTCCAGGGCAGCGTGTCCCCCGGAGCCGGCGACACGGTCCCCGACCTCTGGCTGAAATCTTCCTCGTCGGAAAAATCGGCGGAGGACGACATGGAGCATCGGTAGGACGCGTTACCGGAGCTCTGTACGGAGACAGACAGACAGACAGACAGACGGAGTGAGTTCGGGATGCGGGGAGAAGGGGGGGCTCCGGTATAGCACCGGCGGGTACCCGCCCCGCCTGGCGTGGAAAAGCATCTCCCGGGGAAAAAAGGCGGGGGGAGAGGGGATGCCGCTCACCATTGCCGGGAATTTGAGGAGGGGAGGGATGTTTTGGGGTGACCCTCCCCAAAAGCAGCCGGTCTGTAGCGGGAATGCCCGGGGAGAGCCGTGGCTGGGGCATCCAGCTGGGAAATGAGCCTCCCCCTTCCCCAACAATACACCCGGCAGCAGCGACAACAAGCAGGGAAAAAAAAAAAGAGACAGACAGACAGACAGACGGAGTGAGTTCGGGATGCGGGGAGAAGGGGGGGCTCCGGTATAGCACCGGCGGGTACCCGCCCCGCGTGGCGTGGAAAAGCATCTCCCGGGGAAAAAAGGCGGGGGGAGAGGGGATGCCGCTCACCATTGCCGGGAATTTGAGGAGGGGAGGGATGTTTTGGGGTGACCCTCCCCAAAAGCAGCCGGTCTGTAGCGGGAATGCCCGGGGAGAGCCGTGGCTGGGGCATCCAGCTGGGAAATGAGCCTCCCCCTTCCCCAACAATACACCCGGCAGCAGCGACAACAAGCAGGGAAAAAAAAAAAAATAATAAAATAAAAAAAAACAACCTTCCGGGCTACAAATCCACAGCGTTTGGCTCCCCCGCCAGGACGAAGGAAAGATTTTTTTGCCGTGACCGAGAGGTTTTGGGGGACAGTCCCCCGCCCCCGGGGAGGGAAGGGGAAGAAGGGGCAATAGGGTTTCTCCGAGGGGAGATTTACCCCCGGAGGACAGCTTTTGGTCCCGCTTTGCCAATCGGCTTCGGCAAACAAACGGCTGATGTCGGCTTAAAGGCTGTATCCACCTTCAGGCTTCCCAGCTACCCCCCCAAAAAATAAAAAAAGGCGGCTCGCAGCAATGTAAATAAGCAGTGATGCACTGCGGGGGTGGGGCTGCTGCCAGCTCTGGCTCCCTAAAGGCAGGTGTCTGACCCACAGCATCTCCAGGCCGAGCTGAGAATTTAGGATACGCAGGTTTATCCCCACGCGATGGGGGCGAGGTGCTGTTTCTCTCCTGCGTTTGCTGATGGGAGAGACTTGTGGTTTCTCCAGGGCACCTGACCGGAGAACGATGGGTTTGATGTACAATTTCAGGTGGGAGCTACTGGGACAGTCTTTAAGAAGTGTAACTCAATGCTGGTCCAGGTACGATGGTAATTTTTAGGGGTATGCTATTCTCAGTTTGGAGACACGTAGTATACTTTGTTTTGCAGAGACAGCCTTCATTCAACCCATTCCAGATTCCAGACTTTTTGTCACTAAAGCAGATTTTATTTTAGGCTTGTCTTGTAGCTCCTTTTTTTTTTTTTTTTTTTAATTTAAAGAGGGGCTTTAAATGTGCCTTTACTTACAAAAGAAATCTGTGCTGTGACCGAGAATTGATAAAATGTATTGTTGCTGAGATCTGATAAAATTTATTGTCTAAACCATTTTACTGGTGGACAAGTGAATGATCATTATTACACTGGGGGGGTATTTTATCCTTTTTGAAACACAAAACCTGCATAATGCAGAATACCACTGTGACGCACTATATACTATGAATTAAACTGCTGATAACATACAGTTAAAGAATTGGTTAAAGAAGAGTGGTTGCTCCTCCTGAGCTCCTTCACTTCTATCCCAATCCTGTTTTCTCCTTCTACGGTACTTCATGGGGAAGTTCAGAAGGGGAGAGAAAGGGAGGGAAGGAACATGTCAAACTAATTAACTGAATTCTCGTTTGCTGTATTGCGATGCAGGGAGAGCAAGAGGTAAGCGCGGAAAAACAGAAACATGAGCTGTTGTGATCTCAGCTCAGATTGCCCTCCTAATTAGCTCTAGTGCCAGGAATATTTTGCTGTGGGTTGATACAATAAGCTAAAACTCGCTGTGGGATCTTACAGAGGGATGGTCACAGACGGGCATCTTCCTGCTGGGAGCTGGGAGCGTGGCGCTCGCTGCAGGGCAGGCAGAGCACTCTGCTGTACCAGGTGGGGCTAACGGGGCCCTGATGTGCTTAGTCAGGGATTAGGTTTATTGTGGCCTGTCCTTAGCTCCAGATTTTGCCACAAAAGTGAAAGTGGTCCCTTTAATCCCAGCTCTGAACACCCTGCTTTGGGCCTATATTTTCCATTGGCGGCTCAGCGACCCTCAGTATCTTTGGATCCCACTGACCCACGCAGACAGATTTTGCATTTCAATTTCTCCACCTTCTTCATTTCTAGTTTATAATATGAAAATGGGAAAGAGCCCAGATGCTGTGTTGTGAGGGTGCTGTAGCGGTATTTTGTTAGTATTTATGTAGCAGCTTGGAATATGCAAGGACAAAGTACAATAGCAGTTGTTATTGAAGCTTTGAAGGAAAGATCTCTCAGCTCTCAGATTTATCTTTTAAAGAATTCTGTAATATTTATCCAGCAGCATTTAGCCTTTCTTCAGAAGTAGCCCATTCTTATTCTCTATAGTAACTCTTTCTATAGCTCCCCCTACCCTTAAAAATCAAAAGCACTGTTGAGTGACTGTTCCACATCAACCGCTGGACGTGTTCTCCGTACTCTCTATTGAGATATCAATTTTTAGAAAAAGGAGACTGTCCTTCTGCTCAGCTGTGCCACAGCACCGAAAGATGAGCTATGTGAGAAGACCCCAATCCCATATTCTTGAGAAATCAAACTGAACAGGCAACAGTAGAGCAATCTTTGGCCTCTGTATTCTGAGTTATCCCCTTCTAAGTTATTCTTCTACCTTACCTAATGCACACACTGACAAAATGGATGAACAAACCCCACTTTAGCTTAGTAACTCTTCTGAAATCATGTTATCTCATTTTCAGAACAAAGTAGGAAGCTCAGAAAGGAATTTTTCATAATAGCAAAATGTAACAAACTTGCATCTAAGAAATGCTAACTTCTAACTTGATTACAGTCTACTTTTTTATTCAGCCTGGAGGTGAGTTCTAAAAAATGTGTACACAGAGCTATTGAGCACAGAAGTATTTTTAAGCATCTCAACTTTGCTATTCCAAAGACATTTATGATGGAACTTAACTGCTCTGCTTTCCTTGATTAAATTAATAGCTTTGAGAAGTTTGTAATTGTTCTCTTTTTGCGTAGTTACACAATATCCCTCTTACCCCTCATCCCACTGGATTGTTTGTTTCTAGCGAACACGTTTTCCGTGCCAGAGCTGGAAGTCCCAAATAAGGCCATGATTACAGCAACATAGTAAGGAGTTTAGAAAACACAAAATAATACAGAACATCTGTATGTATCTGTATAGCACATGTGTATCTGTACTATCCTGAAAAGGCTTCCTGGCTGATTAGGACAGGATGTGAAAACAAACAAAAATTATTACATTCCATTAAAATCAAAATATGTAAGACAATTCTGCTATTTTTCTATAAAGCACATTGCTGTATGCAAGTGCAAAACATAACTGTTAATACTTCACAACACTTTTTTGGGTTACATGAGTGAAGTGTCTCTTATATCCACTAAAATATTGATCAGACACATCCTTCCTTAGCCTACTCTGGGACTTAGCAAGGGTCAGGGCTTCACCCTTCTTAGCTTGAAGGCGCCTGTAAGGGCACAGCCCAGATGCTATAGCTGCTTATTCTCTGCCTCTGATTATGCATTCCTTCTGCTCGTTAGCCTAAAGACTTCTCTGTAGTCTCTACTGTCTCTCAGTGGGAACTGTTGCATTTGCAAGCAGTTATGCATGTAACAGCTTGTGCACTGAAGCCTGTTGGTCCTACATAAGCAAATCTAAGAAGAGGGTGGGTTTTTTTTTTGCATTCAAAGTACAGGATTAAATTTAATGCATCTTTTCACCGTCGGTACCACAGGGGGGTGCAAACTGCACACAGAGTCCTCACGGCTATGTCTCAGGAGGCAAAGTGCCGGGGACAAGCATTTAGGAGAACAAAACCCATTCCTGCCTGTGTCTGGGGTTTTCTCTGTAATCAGGTGATTTGCAGCAGCCGCCTGAGTCAGGCTTCTTCGCTATAAAAGCGAGCTGATTTCCAGTAATGAGGGGCATTTCAAAGAAGTATTTAGTGTATTTCTTGTAAGAGGGATTTGGCCAAGTACCAAGGCATCATTTTTCTTTGGTGGGAGGGAAAGAAGGACTGTTTGTCACAGCTGCAGAAGATCAGGTGGAAACTAGGTGGAAGATGGTGTAGGTGGAAAAGGGTATAAGGTAACACACAACAACCTCTATCAGATAAGCTAGCCCTAAATAGGATCTGAGAGCCTGAAGAACACCAGCGGGTTTTGCACTGTCATCCCTCGAGGCGGAAGCATTAGCAGAGGTCAGGTTTGAAACTCGGTCAGGCAATCCAGCTGGCAAAAGCTGCCGAGAGGCTGAAACCGAATTATCATCCCACTGCAAAAATTCCCCACATCAGAGGTTGTGCTGGCCAACTGAATTCTACTCAAATATCTTGGACTTTCACATCTTATCTTTGAGAAGATTTTCCACTGCAGTGAGTTCTTTCATGCTGGTTTATGGAAGCACAGGTCAACATTGACTGAAATTTAATTTGCAGTTTAGTTGTGAGTTATTTATATTTCACTTATACTAAACTATCTTGGAATTCCTGGAATACGTTGCTCACAATGAACAAATATTAACAATTATTTATATTTCACTTATACTAAACTATCTCGGAATTCCTGGAATACATTTTCTTTTCTTTCATTATGTTCATTGCTCACAATGAACAAATATCAACAGAAATAAAGTGTTTGAATCATGGTTTTACTGAGTGTGTTTCAACAGAAATCCTCCTAATTTAGAATAATTTAGAATATTAATTGAATGTAGCGGGCTATTTTTATCCTTTAACATCCCAGATTGAATGATATTAAAGTGGATCAACTTTTAAAGTAAAATAACTTAATACATTTAAGACAAAATCTAGGGCAACTGAATGTTCCCATTAGTAAATCTTTACCACTTTAACCTGATTAGACTAAACATGATAATTCAATGCAGAATACAAAACATCCAGTGCATGTCATCAGGCTCTGCGAGTCCCTTGGGACTGCATGTTGTTAGAAATGATCAAAATTCAAAACAGATACACAAATGAAAGTACAAACAAGGGCAATGTAAAACTGACTATGCTAAGCTTAAAAAATAAACATCCACCAGTGGAGATGCAGCCATGTTAAATGAGTATTTTTCTCTGGTTCTGTGCCAGTCATTTAAGAGGACATCCGTACTTGAAAGTGCCTACATTACCAGGATATACAAACATATCTAGAAACTACAGAGTTTCTGGGTTTGTATTTAATGTTATAAAGCAATAAGCAGAAAGCTGGAAGGCAAACACACAAAATCTGAAACTCCGAAGCACCAACGGTTTGACTCTATCATAGGCATTTTGAGCCTGTGACTGTATTTATACAAGGAAATTCTGATACTTTCATAAGCTTTCTAACGGAGATGGGATCTTGTCTGGATGCTAGGAGGTCAATTTCTACCATTCCCCCACTTTGAAGATAACCTGACAGAGGCAACTTGCATGAAAGAAATAGGTGATACATGAGATGCAAGGTGCATAAAGGGCTAGATCCACAAATGTACTTGGACGTTGCAATACAGTTTTGTAACATCAAACCATGTTTAATGGATAACCACCTACTTACACATCTAAACCTGACGTGACGCAAAGCTGAGGTCTTGGTAGGAACTAAATAGTCAGAAAAAACTGGTCACTCAGGATGATGCAGCATCTCATTCTTCAGGGACATAAGACACCCCCCAAGCCTTCTTCTGAAATTGGTCTCAGTTATCTTGTCATAACAGCAGTGACCACTAGTTTCCTTTGAACCATAACAGAAGTGAAGCAGCTTTTTGCCTTTTCCTTAATGTCTTAAGAAGCTTGAAAGCTAGGCTGAAACCCTCATCTGCCAGCAGACAGCCCAGAGACTATTCTGCAACAGTCTCCTGGTTGTGGAAGCGGTACAGCTAAAACAAAAGAGAGTTGAAGATTTCTTGGTGTGGAATGAGGAAGGAGGAGCGTAGCGCTCTGCATTGGGACACGCCAGGCTCTCTCTGGGGAGAATGAAGTGCTGGGTTCTGATCCCTGCTCTCATGACTGCTTATACATCCTGCTTTAAGTGGTAATTGGGTAAAACAGTGAAGTAGTCCTTGAGTGAGACACATGAACAGAGGCAAAAGGAACCACAATCCAGCTCATTTACTACTTCTGCACAGACAGACCAAATTTAAATTACTTTTGGTCCAAAGTGATACCATCTTCTGGTAGCTAAAAAAAAAGAAAGTAGTGAATACTATGCTACAGCAAGTAGAGTTTCTGTTTCATTCACTTCTGGTATCAGTGACCTCTCTCAGGAGCAGAGAAGTTGAGAGATGCTCCACATGTGTAACTCCCTGTGAACTGCTGAGAGATCAGATACTGTCAAGATAATCTCCACAGGTCTCAGCTCCACCAAGGAAGAGGGCCATCTTATAGAGAAAAATAAGGCAGAAGGTTCCCTGGTGTGCATTTAAAGTATGTTGCTGCGCAAGGAAAACCTGCTTGCTCTTTTTTTCTTTTTCAAATGAATAAATTGAAAAGCGAGGCAGACTTCATTCAGTGTAACCAAGACCTGCATGTAAGTGGGGCCAAATAACATTCAGCTAACTAGCCATGTTGTGCCAAAGCCATCAGTTCTCTTGAAAAACTACTTAGGAAAACTGTGCTAACTAAAATTCTTTTTGAATGTCACTTGAAAATTAATATCATCATCAACATGACAGCCGTGATATATAACACATTTAATCCATTCCTTTATTCCTCACCTATTTCCCCTATTTAGCTTTTCAATATGAATTGTAGGATTTAATCTTGAAATAGCTTATTACATTATAGAAGCTGACAAGAAGGTACTGAAGGTTTTGCAGATGGGAAGATAATATTTTTGAGCTCTGAGTATCTGGGAAAATACAGCATGTGGAATAGGTATTTTAGTTGAGTTTTATGCTAAAACCATTAGCAAGATGTAAGTGCTACTTCCATTGTAATTACCATTATCTTGCTTTAAAATGAATGTTTCATAGATACTAATACCTAAAATGTCAGGATTTCACGGTCTCAAAATCATGAATTATTTCTGTGAAAGAAATGTCTATACTTTGGATGACTGCTGTATATAACTGTTGCAAAAAAAAAATCAACAAACTTCCCATTACCTAAAAATAAGTTCTGTATTAATTTTTAATTGCAGTTATTTTGCATCCATTCAGATTCCCCTGGTCTATCAGGCACAAAAGAGGATAATGTGACAGAACAACTAAGGTTTGAGGACTGCACACAGAGTTTTATCCTCTTCCTACACATACAAGGCCAACCATGTAACAGAGGAAGAGCCTGGAATAAGAAATCATCTACATTCAAATACTTTCCTCAGCCTTATAAAGTTCTCATTGTAGATTGTATTCTATTATATCTATGTTTTAATAGCAAACCAAATTACTGCTGCCAGAAAAGGTATGTAAGAGTATGAAAACACTCTGGACAGCAAAGAGCAAATTAAAATTCTAAGTAGCTTTTGAATCTCTGATGGGCACAGATTGTTTTCAAGAAAAAAATAAAAGGAGAAGATTTTTTTTTTAAGATAATAGAATGAAAATCTAAAACAGTGGTATTGACATGCTGCTTGTAGTAACAACTGTTAACATTCCTGACTCGTAAGTTTCCCTCCTTTTAAACATTCATTTGTTCTTTTCAAACTGTTTCATTCCCATGTTTTAAAACCAAGTTTCTAGACTTGATCCAGCATTCCATCAACATTTAACTATTTGAAAATACAGGTTCTTATCATTACACAACACTAGTAATACCGTTAATAATTAAGTCATCGGATTGTTTTCTCTTATAAAATACATTTTAAGTTGCCTTATCTTACGTTTGATTGAAAATCTTCCCTGCCTGAGGTTCATTTTCTTGAAAAGTTTTAGTCAAAGGCTGAAAGCAAGATGATGAAAATATCCAGTAGTTATTTGTCAACACTAAAAAAATATCCCAGGGATCTTTTCTGAGAAGGCTCTAGGCTTTAGGACAGATACTTCAAATATGAATATCCTTTAAGTTAGACATAGGCCTTTTGCCATCTCTGTTAAAAGTCTGTCCACATTTGTCAAACATCTTTGAGATATAAATGGCATCTGCTCTCCCCGTGATCTCACTGCTCTGATGAGAAAGCTGCTCCAGAACCTACTGCTCTCTCGTTTACAGGTAACCTTCCTCTGGTTGCCACCTGAAACGTATGCCTGGTCTTTCAATGTTAATTTCCTTCAATACCTTTTCTGCTTCCCTGATGTGTTGGTAGCTTTTACTAGACCTCCTCTCAGCCTTTTTTGGTTTTGCTGAGCAAGTCAACTTCTTTTAATCTCTCCTTATCTGCTAGCAGTACTTCTTTGCAAAGTTAAACAGTTTAACTGTTCCTAGGACCCAGGTGGCTACCAATGTGATTTTACCAGATTTTTATTTTTTAAAGGCCGTGTTTAAATTTATCAATTTAAATGTCTTCAGTTTATCAACTAAAATCCTTTCAGGCACCCACTAAACAAAGACTCTCACAACAAAGTGTGGCTGCCAGGCCAATACCCCCCCCTCACAGACTGACCAAGCAAAGTCCACCCGTGCAGCTCTTACCTTTGCTCTCAGGACACCCACCATCCCCACCGAGGACATGAGCAGGATGGGTCCAGCCTGCAGGTATGGAGGCCAAACTTATCTTTCTAATTAGCTCCCTGCTAATTAGTGGTTGCAGGCTGCTGGCAGCACGGGCAAGAGGCATGGAGAGCAGGGGAGGGCAGGCACCAGAGCCTTTCTTTTATGCTTTCTGTGACTCACTCGGCCGTGCTTGGCCAGCAAGAGGAAGAAGCCGTACAGTCTGAAGGTGGAGAGGACAAACACCGGAACCGGCACGCTGGAGGAAAGGGCTGGAGAAACACACTGAGACTGACAGCCTGAGGGATGGACACAGAGACCAACAGAGACTGGGAGCTGCAGCTGAGCAGCGTTCAAGGGAGCAGCAGACTGCATGGAGAAAGACTAGAGAAGAAACAGACCTGCCAAGGACCTGACCACCAGCCAGGACTAGGAACCATCAATGGTGGAGAGAACAGATCAGGGGACAGCTAAGGGTCTGACATGCTGGCATACCTGCTCTAGTGGGAGGTGTCCCTGCCCATGGCAAGAGGGTTGGAACTAGATGATCTTTAAGGTCCCTTCCAACCTGAACCAGTCTATGATTCTATCAAGCAGGTTATCAATCGCCTCAGCAAAAGGCTTTGAACAAGATTCTCTGATGAACGAGGAGGGCAGAAACTGTGTGTGAGGAGGTCTCCAAGAAGAGAGACAAGAGCCAAAGAAGGTACACATGGAGTATGCAACCAGAGGCTACAGGGAGATGCAAAAATCAGAGACTCATTCAACAAGTGCCTCAGAGCAACAAGGTGACTGACCAGGTGAGCCTGGGAAGGGCTGTGCAAGAGATGTGACACACAGGAGTGATGCAAGGACTGACAAAGCGAGAGGAGAAGGGCTGAAGTCGGCAGAGGAGTGAGGAGTGGGCAGCGATGAAGGAGCCAGCAGAGGGGCAGAGGCAGGGCAGAAGCAGGCTGGAGGAGACAGGGCAGAAAGAGCCACGCTTGGGAAGAATGAGCACAAGAGAGCACATCTCCCTAAGGAGCCCGGTAGGAAATGGAAGCTTCACCTCAACTCCACCATTAGTAAATATCTGAGAGTTCTTCTAAAAACTACCTCTTCCCCTGTCTTACTGATGCATATGGAGGAATACAAATGTCAGTAAGAAATTAAACACAAAGTTCCTGCTAAAATATTTTCCTTAAGGTTACAAAGTCAAGCACTAAAGTGTCACCAAATCCCAGGTTCAAGGTTCCCCACGCAACCTTAGTTCAGCCTGTTTATCTGTACATCATGATGCAGTCATAACGATGTGATCGCATGCTATTACACCTCCAGTGTCTTGCTCTTATTTAGCACAAATGATGGGTGACATTCACTCCATAAACAGTTGTTCGGTATTTCATTTTGTCATCTTTTGTTCAATGGGCAAACCCAGAACTTTTAATTGTTTCATGTTATTCAAATGCCAGTGTGAAGAAGAAATTATTCTTTCATAGACTGTTGTGTGGTACAGTAGTATCTGACTGCTTGATGAACACTAATAATCTTTTCCATTACACAGGAAGCAAACTGAAACCAGGAATGGATTTTGATACCAAGGTCCAACTGAGATGCCCACCCTTCAATCCCCAGGGCAGCACTCACTGCTTTTTAAAGAAATAAGAGATCCTCTCTCTTCCTGCAATCTCCTGTTTTATTCATTTACACACTTTACAACTTCAGCAGCAGAACTCCTACACACAAGAGTCATCCTAAGAGCACTTGCATCCTACGATGACTACAGAAAACACCCTGTGAAAAAACAGTATGCCATCATACAGTTAAAGTATATCACAACAGAGATGCATAATTGACTGAATTAAAGCTGCACGTGTGACCTTAATTCCAGCATTTCCTAACGTTTTAATACTTGCCTTTGCCAAACTATTCTTTTAACATAATACCCATGTGCAACGTTATATATAAATAGGAATGGCTAAGGGAGTCCCTTGCTATATAAAGATGTACTGTTTATGTGCCACAGTAGGATGTTACACAATGCAACTCTGAAGAGTGACTCCTGTGGCAGCAAAGGAAAAGGAAACATCTGCATTTAGACTCTATAATTACTATGCATCTATCAGACCATTTCTGGTCATTTTAAGTTGTGCAAACGCCACCATCATAACAAAATCACAGATGATTAATATTTTTTTTCAACCTTCCTTTAGCTACCGTACGGAATTTACTATTTATAATTACTTAATGAAATGTTTTTTCAGACAATTAAGGCCACTAGCATATTTAGCAGTTTGGGATTATATTACTACTGGAAGGACACTGGGATTTTACAAAAGAAAAATTCTGAACAGTTAAAAATTTAATTTCTCAGTGAGGCTGCGCTGCATACATGTAGTATGATTTTAGCAATGAACACAAATTCCCAGTTGATACAAATCATGGAAAAATGACGGTGGAAAACAAAAACCAAACCATCTTTTAATGCAGGGTGTTATAGCTCTATTTCTTTGAAACAACCATGAAAGAATATTTTCTCTCATTCGCTTCAAGCTCAGTAGCAAGGTAGCTTCACCTCCAAGGAGCAGTAAGATGCAAAGTCAGGTTTATGATGAAGCTACTGCAATCTGAACAAAAATGTAACCCGCCGTTTAGAAACAGCAAACCACCATACTGGGAAGTGGTGTCAAAGGTGTTTATTTGATAGTAAGCACTATTTTTACATCAAAAAGAGTGTAATTGGCTATGCTGCTTACTTTCTCCTCCCCCCCCCCCCCCCCCCTGGTCAGCAGTATGGTTTGAAAACACTTCCTCCACTCCAGGTGGGAGTTTTTTTGTGAAAGAAGAAATAAATCCTAAGCCAACAGCTTGCTGAAACAAATGGTGGCAGTCTCTAAAACAAACAGTCCATTATGGAGTGAAAAAAACAATGAAAATTATTTTCATGAATGTGAGAAGTCTTTGATTTAATATTTTTTTTTCCTTGTTTTCTATTTTTCTTTCTTTCCCCCCCCCCCCCCCCCCCCAAGGCTAGTTCTGCTGCTTTCTTTTTTCTGAGCTTGTAAAAGAGAATAGAAGTCAAAGTCACATCCTACAACAAAGATTGCTTAGTGCTGATGGTGCACTTTGACCCTGACTTTCAACACTTTAGATCAAACAGAGCCAGGCTGGTTTCAACTCTCATCCCATTTTCACTAAATAAGCATTTGCCCTGGGTATGAAAATTGATACAGACAAAACAAAAATTATATGGAATCAGCTTAGCTATCAAGACAAAACCTGTTATATTAGTGGGCTTTGCCCACAGTGCAGGATGATTTGAAACTGTGAATAGAAAAATAACAATAGATTTGATGCTACTTGTAACCACACAAGTACCAATCTAAGTAAATACACTCAAGCATGATCATGCCACAGGGACAATTAATTCAAATGACCTTAACTCTCCAAATAAGAGCTAGCAGTGAAAAGTCAGTTAAAGTGCTCTAAATGTGGACTTGTATTGTTACTGCTATGCTTATTTCTATTTATTTTTACATGTATGTGTCATCAATAATTATTAGCACTATTGCAATTAACTCTTTCTTTTATCCTATGCTTAATAGCTGTAGCAACTAATTCATAGGGAAAAAATCAGTAGAAAGACAATTCAATAATAATTTTAAATCTCAGATCTAATTCTCAACATGTTACTATTGTGTTTTAACAAAAAGTAGTTTTAAAAGTTGCAAAGACATCACCTCCCTGGCCTAGTGAAACTCATGGCAATCCACCTTTAAGAAATTCCTTCCAAAAATCTAAACTGCCTGGGAGTTGGGCAAAAGGAGTGGAAGAAACGGGCAATTGCTACAATGCAATAGCTGAGCTGCAGGGTGGAGAGGGAAAAGCAGCCAAGAGGAAATGGGGAGGAGGCAGCAAGGGAGGAGGTCACAGGAGCCAGCACAACAGCGGGAAAATGAAGTCCGCGATCAACTGTTTATGAAGAATTTACCAGTGAGGAGTTGTTTACTATAAGAAAAGCAATAAAACACAATGTTCCAAGAAAGAAATGTAAAGTCTCTTGGTAGGGATGTGTATGTTTGGAAAGAGAAGAGGTACCTTAGAAACCAAATGGCCACTGAAGGCTTTCTCTTCATTTCGGATGACAGGATTTAGCTCTTATAGATATATTTGCAAAGATCCTACACACCTAAAATAGGTTGCTTGAGGTATTTTAAAAAATGTCTAAGATGGCTAGATGCTTAAATCTTGTTAAAAACTTTACAGATCAATCATCTAATAAACTCTCAGGTGCTTCTCAAAATCCTCATCAATATCCTTTAGGTCTTAAAGGAAAAAATGCAATCCTTTTTTCCCTTTTTGTATTCTTCAGTCACGTTCCCTGCATTTCTTCATTGTGATTGTGCTCAAATTATCTCGAGAAAATGCAATCCTTTTTTCCCTTTTTGTATTCAGTCACATTCTCTGCATTTCTTCATTGTGGTTGTGCTCAAATTATCTCGAGAGAGGGGGGGTGTGTGTGTGTACACAGGCATACATGCATGCAGAGTTGTGTGTGTGTGTGTGTGTGTGTACACAGGCACATATGCATGCAGAGTCTGGTAGCTCACAGCTTTGTCATACATTCTGAGAATATTAATACAATGTTAATAAAAATGCTGAAGGTGAACGATGATATGATAACGTTTTGCCATATTTGCTTCTAAATGTGATTCACAGGAGACACAATCCAACACAAGCAGATGTCCCCAAAAGAAAGAAGGTGGGAATGCAATCTATAGATTAAATAGCTAATACTTGGAATTAACCAAGTCTTGTGCAGGGTAATGAGTAATTTTTGTCTGTTGTTTCTATTAGGTCATTCAAATATCAAATAAAGTACATCATGGTATTGGAAAATTAGTAAATAACACCAGAGTAAGAAGAAATGGAAATTAACAAAATAAAATGGCAATTACTTAGTGGGACATATAAAAAAGTTCTAAAAAACTCTGTAGAACAACTTCATCCATATGAAAAATTTAATTTCAAGTAAGCTGAGCGTCAACTCGTACCCAGACTTGTTCTGTAAATCATTTGGTATCAGTTGTTTAAAAGACCTCCTAAGTGTTTTTCTTGCAGAATTGTAATACTGTTTTTCTCCTAAGTTTTAATGCTTAAACACATAAAAGCAAAAACCATGACAGCAGAAGAAGACTGTGGATGGGACAGCTTATGGTTTTAGATGCATTAGAAACTGATTAACTTTGCTTTCAACCTTACATCATGGGAGTCATTACAGGGCAAGTTTCACTTCAGGCATGGGAATTGTCTCAGTGGAGCCAAATGAAGATGCTCCCAACAGTAGATTTTTCACCTGTGTCCTCCCAGACATCTGTCCTTCCTTTCAGTTCCCTTGTAGTGACTTGTAGCAATGGTGCACCCTCCCCTAAGGAGCTAATCACTAGCTAATCACCTCAATGTATGCTGGTGCTACAGCACTGGGACGAAATAGACCAGTAAGTTTGGATGTATAAAGTACAAGGCTTTTGAGTACAAACAGGGATTCCCATCTGAAAGTGAAGGAGCCAGGTTTATTTATGGCTCGGTCCCTGCAGTCTCATCTGCCGCCCATCTCACAGCGATACTGTTATGACAAATGCAAGTACAAATTTTGGGTACTATATCTCATGATCTTAAATAGTCCTCGGTGGCTGCATGAGTCAGGCAATTCAGGAGCCCTTCAAACTGTTGAACAATGGAGATGTCACAAGACACAGCTTTGACAGCATGTCTTTTCAACTATGTATCTAGACATACAGGTGCAATTAGACTTTGGTAGAACTATGTATCTAACTAACCCCACAGCTCAGGAGCCAGATTTACACAGTTTACACAAACTCAAGGCCATCTTTTGGCTCCAGGCCAGCACAGGTAACAAAGCTATCAATAATTTGCAGACTTTTATACTTTTTGCCTCAGAGCAGATAATTCTTTTAAATATAGATAATAAATGCTTGTAATAAAGCCCGCAGTTTAATATTTGCCCTGGAGAAGTATTGCTAGACAGCAGTGGGCTCACAACAGGAGATTTTTGCACATCCTTCCACACCTTCAGAAAATTTAACTACCTGTACAGAACCAGCTATCTGATTCTTGAAAGGAGTGATATGTAACGCTCCTTTGACTTGCATGAAGTTAAAGAACACCCTTCTGTTTCTTCTCCAGAGTTCCTGGGTGTGAAGTTGATGTAAAACTGTCACCTATACAGAATGTCAGCACAAATAATACAGCCACTAATGAGAGGGTGACGTACAGGGCACAAGATACAACAACGTGCCATAAAAGGGGTGAGCTACACCCCATTATGTTGATGTTGCACTGCAATAAGATGGATAAAATAAAGTGAAAATGGCTATGAACTCTGTCTGGTAAGGATCAGTATTAGGACAAAATGTATTTAATGTCTTCATCAATGACTTGGAAGGTGTAAAAATATAATGAAATTTTCAGAGAAAACTAATGTTCTACTTCTGCAAAGATCTGGTCATGTAGATTTTCAAGGGGAGCAATTATTGTCTTCATTGGGATTACTCCCATACACACCATTACACCTAATTTAGTTCTGACAAGATCAGGGACAATACTGGAAAGACCTCAGATTGCTACATAGAAAGTGAGAAATAATCCAAGCAAATTCAGATAATTATAGCTGTGGCTAGGAAATTGCAAAACAAATTTAGACACTACAAAACCAACCAAAAAAAAAAAAATAGTCTAAATTAGTAGGAATAAGAAAGCCTAGCATCTAAACACCCAACAAAACTTCTAATGAAATATCTGAAAGGTCTTTAAGCATGTATCTTAATATGGCAACAAAACAGATTAACATATGTTAGGATTGATTACTCAAAAAATTTCCCAGAGTAAAGAAAAATTTTTCCATAAATCTGTTTTATAGTCACTTTGGAAATACCATTCTCTCTTGTCAGAAAATAAGACAAAAAAGAACAAGTAGGAAAAAAGCAACAAAAATGATCAGAAGAAGAACTGGTTTATGAGGAGAAATTATGTCTAGTTAGCAGACTTCATACATCATTTTTTTTCAAGTGATGACTAAGCAGGATATGGCCATAGTTGCCTACAAATATTTCCATAGTGTAAACATCAAGACAACAGATGATTTATTTAAAGTGGTTCAAGTGGGCAGAGCGAGGAATAACAGGAAAAAATAATGGAAAGAAATGATGCAGACTAACAAGAGCATTTCTGGCACTGAATCATGTAAAGCTGTACAAAGGCCAAAAGTCTCATCTTCAAGACGTTGAGACTAAGTGGAATGAAGCTGCAACAAACTGCAGGATGGAGGATGTGACTGCGTGGAGCTTCACAACGTTGCAGTGATTTGTCATGGCATGAACCTTACTCACCCTGTCACCTTGGCATTAATAATACATTCAGAATAACTTACAACGTCCATAAGAAATTAAATCGGTGACTTATGTTTTCTGGATCATAGTCATATCATATCAAGATAATGATTTATTCTTTTTTTGTAGAAATGTGAGTTCATGGAGGCTGTAGAACGAAAGGCTATCAGAAGAACTACGTAACGTTGCATAAAAGATACACCACAAAAGTAGTTTCAAAATAGTGACATAATGATAACAGCACTGAAGAGAATTTTTCTCTAAGTCTGAGACTTACTGGTTTAGTGGTAGGTCTTGTCAGACACAGCAAAGACCCACGAAATGACAGGAAAGTGAAGTTACATAGTAACACTGCGCATTTTCTATTCTTACACTTTTTTTTTTCTTTGCTGGTCCTGAATTCCCTGACATGTTACTGACTTTGGAGAAAAGCAGGGGTTTCTTAGCTTCACTAATCCAGTCTTCAAAGCCTGTTTTGCTGCTTACACCATTTCCACAGTTTTAGCTCTTTAATTCACCACCAGTGATGCTCTTTTTCCCCTGTTAGTAATCAGTGGCAGTTGGTAATAGCCTCAGCAATTACAGGCAGGCTTACCCTTGGCATAGGCCTACAATGGAAAAAATATGAAGAGTCAAACAAAAAAGTGAACTGAAAAAAAAGGATTGGAATGTAAAATAATAGAGAAGATGATGGAAGAGATGAAAGAAGGATGACAAAGCTGGGAAAGGACCAGAAGAGAGCCTGGTTAGAGACTGGAGACCTAGTAAGAATAACAGAGTTAGACAAAGTAGTCTAGAGAGCAAGCCAGGATGGGAGTGAAAGGAAGGTGGTTAAGAAGAAAGGAAGATCAGATCCTTTAAGAAGAGCAGAAGTCAAATCCATCATATCAAATTAAACCACAGGAACAGCAGTTGAGGAAAATAAATAATAAGTAGAAGCAAGAGAGAACAGAGGAAACTGGGCAGTAGTCAAATAAAAGCAGAGAAACTAAATGTAACAGCTAAAAGGTAAAAATTCTGACAGTTGTTGGCTGCTCTGGCCTTCTCTTCCTTGCACAAGTTTCTTGCTCTCTCAGGCAACGTACTTCCATTTGGGAATGTTCTTTCTAAAACCAACTTCAGAGCTTACTGGTAATTCTTGGTGCTCAGTTAACACAAATCTAGGAAGGTTCACTTCGGTTGGAGCAACCTCGAGAGACTCTTTTTTAGGGGATGCTCAATAGTTACCTTTTTAAAATAACTGGCATAATAAAAGTAGTTCAAGCCCCTTAACATTGGCACAGGTAAGTTAGTCAGCAAATGCATCAAAGCAATGAGCTCTCCTTAAAAAGAGAAATGCATTATGTCTGCAGGATATATCTTCACATGCATTTACATTAGGAATTGTCTCAGTGTTTCAATGAATTGTCATGTTTCCTCACTAAAAGTAAGTTATAAATATTAAAAGAACTGGGTGTAGACCAAGCCAAGGAGCAAAGAACAATAGGACTTGATACACGTTTTGTTGAGCAAAAATATTGCAAATAGTGCATAAAGCAGAAGAGCCCTCAAAATTGCACCTAGACATGAAATGTAATACAAATTTGGTTCAGGACATAGAATCTCTGATAAATGAGATTGAGTGAGGAATTTCAATAACATAAACAAATGTTATAAACATCTGTTAAGTAATATCACTATAAAACTATCAAATGAAGTGTCTTATTTGAATATTGACTATAGAGTGAATATCAAATAAAAATCAAAATTAAAAAAGCCCTCTTCAGAACCTGACTTTTTGGTATTATGAATCAACATTAAATACAATCTGACAAGCTTATGTCTAGATTCACTGAACATGAGAACAGAAAAAGATTTTTAAATTGAGGAACAGAATATGGATGGCCCCAATCTGACAATTATATTACATCCCTCTATACTATACTTTGGTATTATATCCCTAAAGGTAGAATACTTACAGGTTTTCGAGTTGGGGTAACTTGAACAGAATGATAAAATTCTGGTTGAACTCGGCTGCTTTTCTTGATTTTTCTTTTTCTCACAGAAGTTTCCTGCTCACTTAGGTGGTGAGCTTCAACTATAGGTTGTGTTTCCTCAAGCCGAGGGGCTACGCGTCTTCTAGCATGACGAGGACTTGATCTAAAGCCCTGGAAAAGAAAAAGCCATCATTGTGCTTGACATCTCCCAGAACAGACCCATGTAACAACAGGAAAATCATACAGAACCTTAACAAGGTACAAGCATGCTCATCATTAACTAATATATTGTCCATATATGCTGCATGTAACAATAAAGAGACATTGCCAAGTACTATTAATATCATATTTGGGTTTTATGTCTCAATTATATTTATTATTGACAGCTAGTAGCAGTAACTCCTGTTGCTCTTCTTTCTAAGCTCACGCTTTTAGTTATTTATAACTAAATAGTTCTAATTTAAAATTTATAATTACAATTTTCCAAGTTAATTCTTGGCCTCATGAAAAATTGTTTCAGAGAGCGTGAGCTGAAAAGGTACATTTTTTTCCAAGAATGAAAGTGAAGAAAATTTGGTAGCTAGCAACACTTTATTATGACTAACAGTTCTGTTAAGAGTTATGATGCTGCTAGATTTGGGGAAGACCTTACCATTTGGAATAAAAGAATTAAGACAGAGTGCTGTCTTTTGCTATAATCTGAGAAATACATGTCTATTTGGCCAAATTGATAAACTTAGGAGAAGCTTCACAAATGCTTTTTAGAGGCTTGCTGTGAAAACCTCTGAGCATCATTCAGAATGTCTCATACCCCTAAATAGCCAAAACACATTAACATGTATTTACATAGACATGCTAGTAATTGCTACAGATACACATTGCATGCAACAGATGATGGAAAAAGGTTATTGAAGTGCCAAGGTGAAGTATCAGGTGATGTGACTTCCACGTAGCAACCTTCTACTGGACAGGAGGGACGGGAATAGAGCCCAGCTCTACTTAGTCCATCTGAGAGGCTCACTCTTGTGGTGCATCAGGGCTACCAAATATATATGATGGAAAGATACCACCAAAATTCCCTGAATTGTTTTTTTATGATCCCTCCCTATTTTATTGAAGCAATAGAGTCAGACTACAGGTAAGGCCAGACTTTGACTCCCTGAATCTTCATGGTAGCAAGACCCTGTCTGTCTCAAGCAAGGCAGGCAGCCTAGTGGAAGCCACTGCAGCCAGCAGACCCGCACGGATTTAGGAAGATCTCTAAACATTCAAAGAGCTACATCTGTGAGATAATCTGCAAAGGGAAAACTCATTGCCCCATTTTCTTTCTACACTGTGAAACAGCTAACAGATACTTACAAGTTGTATCATTCAACATGATAGTAGGACTGTTCACGATGACAGGGAAAAATACAACACAGGGACCCTACTATTAAAGAGTTTACTTCTTGTGTAAAGATCTATTACAAAAACCTATTACTGTGCATCAAGGATTATTCCATAGTAAAAGAAAATATTCCTTAAGAGACCAAAATACCCAGCAAATCTGAGTTCTGAAATCAGAAGAGATTTTCTTAATGTTAAATGCATTATGATTCATTTACTGGCTACTGGCTGAAGCCTGGTCATACCCCCTGTGCTGCAGCTGCTCCCTCACCGCGCTCCCGTCCCCATTAGCTGGATAAAACTCTTTGGGAAAGTATGTTTATGTAACAGAAGATTTTGGTAGAAGCTAAGCAGCTCTAAAAGTGCTTAGAGACGCATGCCAAACAGGGATTTCAGTATGTGGGTCTCTTTCACTGAATGACTTCACCTCAAAATACTTCAAGGTTTACTGATTATTATGCTTTGATACGAAAAAGTCACTTGTGACTTCCAGAAAAGCCTGTTTATAGACATTGCTGCTCCTTTGTATTTTATATATTTTTCTCTTTTGCTAGCAAGAAAATGGGATCTTTATCTCTTTAAGAGCTCATCTGCTGCTGTTTGCTGAAGCTTATTCTTCTCTTGAAGTCATAATCTGCCTGCAGTATCACAAATGGTTGCTCTGGGGAGGATTATAATGCAATAAAGGCAGAGGATCATGATTTCAGGTGGAAAATTAATTCCATATCAACAAAGATAATGTCACAAGGGCAGAGTCCTCAGACCAAGCCCCAAAATGCTTACTCATTCCTGCAATGAGATTTTGCCAGAGCAAAAACCCAAATCTGGTAAACTTCAAAATAAAATGAAGGCTGAGTCAAAAGTCATATAATGTGTGGGAACTGCCACTCCTCTGCTCCATGCAAGGTTAGAATGGCCAGTCATTCCTTCCCAATGGTGAAATGAACAGACTCTCCTTGTGTCATCTGCATTATTTATCCTTCAGCTGAACCCAAAATTGAACACGTCATGGTATTACAGCAATCAAAATTAAAAAGTATGAAAATGACACAAATACCTGTTTGTCAAAGAGAGCGCTATTTTAGATGTTAAGTCAGTGCTCAGAGGAGAGCAGAAAAATATTACAAAATATTTAAGGATGCACAGCACACAACCTGAGACCAAATCACTGAGCAAATGCTAGAGATTTTAAAATCATGCTGGCAAGACAGTGAGGTTGCTATAACACCATTAAGCAGCTTGTAGTTTCCAGTATCATGTGAATGCTGTGTCACTGGACAGTGACAAACCTTTTCTTGTTCTTTGCATTGAGAGTTGCCCATTCCCTACTGCCTGACTCATGTTTATGCCGGTACAATTTTGACACAAGGCAAACCAAACAAGTAGGACTTCAAATATATTTTTTCAGAAAATCTGTTTTCTTCCAAATACTAAAATAACTGCACAAAGCGCACACAACATTTGCACTAAAAAGCATTTTTCCTTAAACTAACAGCTCGAAGGACCACCAGAACTAGTTTTAGATATCAAAGAGGGAGACAGGAGGCAAGCAGGGATTATCTCCTCTCCAAAACCACCCATGCACATCCTCCTAGTTACTCTGTTTGAATCCTCAAAGATTGATCCTCCTAATCATCCTCTACAGTCAGCAGGAACAGAGAGGTGTCTCTGGAGGCCAGTGCGGAGCCAAAGCCTCCTTCACCTACTCTCAAGAGAGCTGTTCTGTCTTTGGAAGGTGGCTGGGGATGAAATACATCTTTGTGAATTAATCCTTTTATGTCTTTTCTAAAAGTGTGGGTTTTTTTATGGAATGAAGTGTGGTAATATTGAAAGGACCCGTTGTGTCTATCTTTATACCCCAACCAACGAAGAATGTTGCAAGCCCGGGTGCTGCGTGCCAGAGCACACAACCCAGCGGTTGGGTAAAATTACTTCTACTGTAAGAGGTTTTGTAAAAAAATATCTTCTTATCCAGCCAAATTTGAATTTCACAATGAGTCATTGACTGATTTCTTGCGTATAGAAACACAGCATAGGGTTCCTCTGACCAAGGCTCAGCAGACCTTCCTGCCCTGAGTTCCCTTTTGAGCCACCAAAGAAAAGGGAGGGAAGCCCCAGCTGACTGCCTCAGTCACAGACATCTATACTGGAAGGATCCAAAATTAGATAGGATGGATCAGACCCATGCTGACTAGGTTTTGGTCTGCCTTCGATACAGTATTCAGCATTCCATATATATTTTACTATCAGATTTCCTCTTATTTTCCTCCTACATGAAATAGTTCCAGTCTCTTCCATCCCTTCTTTTTTTTGTGAGATTTTACATGTCCTTATTCCCAGACATCACTCTTGCTGGATCCCCACAATTCAGCACAGTAGTCTTAGAAATTTGTATTACTGATATATGTAATACGATAGCATGTTTTTCCTTTCTGTTTAAATATTTCCCTTCCCATCCCATCTACTTTTCTGATCAGGGTATGCATCTGAAAGATGTCTTCACTGAATTGCCAGGAGTAATTCAAAAGACTGTTTCTGGAGACCATAAAATTAAAAATTAATAAAGTGGATAAACGACTTTTCTCTGTAATATACCCAGCCTTGCATTTATGAATGTCATGTGTGTTCACTTGCCCCATTCTTCAGAGCTTTTTCAGTGTGATCTGGTATTCGATAACCAAGTATGTGACAATCCCTGTTATATTTATTCCTAGCCCATTCATTAATATAAAAAAGCAGGATTTTGAAACTTCCTAAAAGACTTGTCTACCTTTGGCTTTTTTTATTCACAGATGAGAACATCTTGGATAATGTGTTGAACCTTTTCCTTTCACTTCCTTAGTTTTTGTCCATTTCTTTTTCATTCTTTGTTTGATACTTTAATAGCACCATATGAATACATTAGTGCCATGCCATGTCTGCATTGGTGAGATGAATGTTTGACTTTTCCATTCTTTCAATGTATGATTGTATTCTGTTATCTTTAACCATATTCATTCTTCATTTTTTCCAGTGTGTAAATATTTTATGTAGAATATATTGGGTGTCAGAATTCTAATCTTAGAACCCAACCTTTCCAGGCAGTGTGTGTTTTCAAAGTCACTAAACATTAACTTTGAGAGAAGTAAGAGTGCATTAGCTGATTTCCAGCTGAAGTCAACAGAAATCTTTGCATTAACTTCAGCAGATACTGGACTGCAGCCCAATTTACCTTCTGGCAGAACTGCAGTAAACCACAGAAAATGCCCTAGCTAGCACTAAGCCACAATTCCACACCTTAAGAGGAATAACAACAGAACTCAACTGTGTTTGCAAATGCCTTTATGGATATTTGAGTGAGTCCTGTAGATTAGATGCACTTTTGCAGATGTGCTAATGAATATCAAAGCCAAAGGAAGCTCAGATAGGATATCTGACTTTGCTTGCTTTCAAGGTTTTTGACAGTGGTTGTGTATGCATGAGAATTGTCATCTATTACCATTGTCAATTAATGGCCTCGAGAAGCAGTTTTTGAATTGTCAGTTACTGCCTGTTTAAAGCTTGGAAACTTTCATGTATATGCAACCTACAACATCTTAGGGCCTGGAGACATTAGTATGCACAGTATCAAAACCCTTCTCAAGGTACCGGAGTTCTTAGCTGTTTTGCAGAGAGGCTGAAATAGAATTAAACTGTATAGTTGAAGTACCTACTTGAACTAAAAAGGCAGGTCTAATTAATTAACTTTGTGGTATCGAATTCCCCTGCATGCTGAAAGAGAGAAATTGGAGAGTCTTTCTCTGCACATATAAGCATACATATATATGCATCTGTGTTGTAAGAACAGTTTTAAGTTAAGAAGTGACCAAGATTGCATTATTTCCTTTCTTCTCCCATAGTGATTTCCATCCCAAATACTCTCAGTTTACAAAGAAATAAAAAAAAAAAACAACTCCACAACTCTTATTTAACTGCCAGTTCTTGCAAGTTCAACTGCAAGAAAACCAAAATTCAAAATCTAGGATTCAAGTTAAGTCCCCCAAACTACTTATAACATCCTCTCTAATAGTCAAGATTGCTAATTAAAGCTAGCTCTTCATTTTCTATAGCAGAAGGATTGCCTACACTCACTCAGTATATTAATTCACAAATGCACAAGGAGGAAGCAACTGCATTTACTCTTTTTTCTTGGTTTTATCAGGTCTCAAAAAACAGACTGCAACCCTTTTATGTGGTTCTCTTGATCTATTTTCTTTTTTTTTTTTTAAATCTTAACTGAGAGTTACTCCTGTAACGATCTGAATCAAGATTTAAAACAACAATTTTACATTCAATTTCTCATTCACTTTGTCATTACTCCTTCATTCACTGATGCTTCTTTGCGTGCCTTATGCTTAACTTTAAGAGACAGTATTCTTATCTTCCAAAACCTAAACTCTAAACAGTGCTGGAAGCATTTCTCAGATACCGAAGACTGTGATTTGGCACGTGTCATATTCCAAGACAAGTCCACACATTCAAAGGGATTAAAATCAATTGTCTTTTACATAACCTAAAGAAGATTACTTTTCATAGAATCACAGAATCATAGAATTGTCTAGGTTGGAAGGGACCTTCCAGATCATCTAGTCCAACCATCAACCTAACTCTGACGAAAACCATCACTAAACCATATCACTATGCACTATGTCTAGCCATCTCTTAAATACCACCAGGGATGGTGCCTCAACCACTGCCCATTCTAAGGTTTAGTAACCCTTTCAGCACAAAAAAAATTTCCTAATATCCAATCTAAACCTCCCTGCTGCAACTTGAGGCGATTTCCTCTCATCCTATTGCCAGTGACTTGGGAGAAGAGACCGACCCCCACCTCTCTACACCCTCCTTTCAGGGAGTTGTAAAGAGTGATAAGGTCTCCCCAGAGCCTTCTCTTCTCCAGACTGAACAACCCCAGCCCTCTCAGCCTGTCCTCATAGAGAGCTGCTCCATCCCTCTGATCATCTTTGTGGAATTCTCTGTGTCATGTGGCCTTTCTGCTTATGGGGTTCAGGTGGAACCTCCAGGCCGCTCTGACACACCAGGCTCTGCTCACAGCGCTCCCTGGGGCCGCCTTTTCTGGGAGCGAGAGGGGTGCGGCTGTTGGTACTGCCCCCTCCCCGCCCCCCAGCCTTTCCTCAGACTCTGCAAGACTTAGGGAAAAGTCCCCCTTTTCTAATTTTTTTTTTTTTCTTTTTTTTTGCCGTGAACCCCCTCCTCTCCCCACCACCAGGGATGGTGCCTCAACCACTGCCCATTCTAAGGTTTAGTAACCCTTTCAGAACAAAAAATTTTTCCTAATATCCAATCTAAACCTCCCTGCTGCAACTTGAGGCGATTTCCTCTCATCCTATTGCCAGTGACTTGGGAGAAAAGACCGACCCCCACCTCTCTACACCCTCCTTTCAGGGAGTTGTAAAGAGTGATAAGGTCTCCCCAGAGCCTTCTCTTCTCCAGACTGAACAACCCCAGCCCTCTCAGCCTGTCCTCATAGAGAGCTGCTCCATCCCTCTGATCATCTTTGTGGAATTCTCTGTGTCATGTGGCCTTTCTGCTTATGGGGTTCAGGTGGAACCTCCAGGCCGCTCTGACACACCAGGCTCTGCTCACAGCGCTCCCTGGGGCCGCCTTTTCTGGGAGCGAGGGGGGTGCGGCTGTTGGTACTGCCCCCTCCCCGCCCCCCAGCCTTTCCTCAGACTCTGCAAGACTTAGAGAAAAGTTCCCCTTTTCTAATTTTTTTTTTTCTTTTTTTTTGCCGTGAAGCCCCTCCTCTCCCCGGCAGACCTACCGGCCGCGGGGCCGTCCTTCGCCGAGTGCCCGTTGCCGGCGGTTACTCCCCGTTTGAACCTGCCCCCGTTGCTGC
>NW_015090857.1:1513745-1526148 GCF_001431845.1 Calidris pugnax | reverse complement strand
AAAAGGTACAGTCAAGAGAAGGCAAGAAAGCAGCCTGGAGAGATCCAAGTCACCACTTAAGAGTAGGCTCATGGGAGAACGATGGAAACTGGACTACCTCAGTTGTCTATCTTGTTTTTCTAGGAAGATGCAGTCAACTACTGCTTAACATGCTTAATAGCAACTACTGACTTAACCTTATCAGCCTGTAACAAGGGATGCGTCTCACATGATGGAATCATAGGATTGTCTAGGTTGGAAGGGACCTTCCAGATAATCTAGGCCAACCATCAACCTAACTCTGACGAAAACCATCACTAAACCATATCACTATGCACTATGTCTAGCCATCTCTTAAATACCACCAGGGATGGTGCCTCAACCACTGCCCATTCTAAGGTTTAGTAACCCTTTCAGAACAAAAAATTTTTCCTAATATCCAATCTAAACCTCCCTGCTGCAACTTGAGGCGATTTCCTCTCATCCTATTGCCAGTGACTTGGGAGAAAAGACCGACCCCCACCTCTCTACACCCTCCTTTCAGGGAGTTGTAAAGAGTGATAAGGTCTCCCCAGAGCCTTCTCTTCTCCAGACTGAACAACCCCAGCCCTCTCAGCCTGTCCTCATAGAGAGCTGCTCCATCCCTCTGATCATCTTTGTGGAATTCTCTGTGTCATGTGGCCTTTCTGCTTATGGGGTTCAGGTGGAACCTCCAGGCCGCTCTGACACACCAGGCTCTGCTCACAGCGCTCCCTGGGGCCGCCTTTTCTGGGAGCGAGGGGGGTGCGGCTGTTGGTACTGCCCCCTCCCCGCCCCCCAGCCTTTCCTCAGACTCTGCAAGACTTAGAGAAAAGTTCCCCTTTTCTAATTTTTTTTTTTCTTTTTTTTTGCCGTGAAGCCCCTCCTCTCCCCGGCAGACCTACCGGCCGCGGGGCCGTCCTTCGCCGAGTGCCCGTTGCCGGCGGTTACTCCCCGTTTGAACCTGCCGCCGTTGCTGCCGGACCCGTCCCCTCAGCCGCCCTCGCACCGCCTCGCGCCGCGGCCTGCGCCCCCGCGGCCTTCCCGCGCCCCGCGCGGATGAGGGGAAAAAATAAAAACCCACCTTTTTTTGCTCCCCTGCAGACCTACCCGCCCCGGGGCTGCCCCTCCAACCGAGCAGACCTACCCGCCCCGGGGCTGCCCCTCCACCGAGCTCATGGAATCATAGAAGGGTTAGAGTTGGAAGGGACCTTAAAGATCATGGGGTTCCAACCCCCCTGCCCTGGGCAGGGACACCTCCCACCAGACCAGGTTGCTCCAAGCCCCATCCAGCCTGGCCTTGAACCCCTCCAGGGATGGGGCAGCCACAGCTTCTCTGGGCAACCTGTTCCAGGCTCTCACCACCCTCACAGCATCTGGTATCTAATCTAAATCTCCCCTCTTCCATGGGGAGTCAGGAGGATGGGGCTGGTCTTTCTTCCGTGGTGCCCAGTGACAGGACAAGAGGAAATGGGCACAAACTTGAACATAGGAAGTTCCCTCTAAACATGAGGAGGAACTTCTTTCCTGTGAGGGTGGCAGAGCCCTGGAAGAGGCTGCCCAGGGAGGTGGTGGAGTCTCCTTCTCTGGAGACACTCAAACCCCACCTGGACACATTCCTGTGCAACCTGCTCTGGGTGGCCCTGCTTTGGCAGGGGGTTGGACTAGATGATCTCCAGAGGTCCCTTCCAACCCCTTGTGATTCTGTGATTGTGTTTGTTTTTTCCTATCATAGGGTTAGGTTTTCTATCACAGCAGGTAAGCTGTAACTCTAGGAAAATCTCATTATTTGTAAGCAAATGGCCAAAGAACATCCCCCGTCTTGCCTCAAGATACCCTTTAAATAACTCTTTCCTGTCTAAATCTATAAATCTCAGGAGCCAGCCTGTTCTCCAAGCAGTCCTATCATTCTCTGACAAGAAGGCTTGCAACCCTCCGCGGCCGCCTTGCCTTTGTGATGGCTTGTCCCAGTTCCTTCCCTGTCACCTCAGGGCACTACAGGCCTACAGTAGGCACAGAACAATTATTTAAGAACAAAAATAAATCAGAGTACTGTTTGATCAGTGGTCTGGAAGGGAAAGCTTGATTTACAATAGACTAGGACACTGCTCAAGCACGTCCCTCTTCCACTCCTGCTTCCTCCGTTTTCCATCTCCTCACTTCTCCTCAGCTTGGGCAGTGTACGGTACACATCAAGAATCTGCCATAAGGAATTAATTTTAAATATTTAAAATGTAGTAAGAAAGAGAATAAGAAATAACACAGAGATTGCTAAACCACGCATCTAGCACAAAGAAATGACTCTCTTCCGTCCAGTGTGCTTGTTTGAAGAGCAAACTGCGGAGAGAATTGTGCTACCAGTGTGTGAAGATGGGTCTGTACTTTGCCAAGCACGAAATAGATGCGTAACTGACGAGAGACTTACCAGGCAGATATTTAAAAAAAAAAACATATATATATATACCTAGGGTGGAAATCAGATAGCTACCAAGATACCTAGGTTTAGATACCAACAATATATCTGAACGGGTCTCTCCTTCAGGAGCTACTAGCCTAAGCTCCTGTTATGAAAAATGTAGTCAGTCCGTTCAGCGAGGCCAGAAGAACTGTTTGGCTCATCCCTGAAGCGGACGCACACACAGGGTCAGCTGAGTGGCTCCACAGACTGTATGCTGTGAATGCTCCCAGCAAGCTTGTCTTGCTGCGTAAGAAGATGCTGGTTTTGCAAAGTCACTTTCCGACTCCGGCTGCGCTTTCCGTGCAGGGAGGTAGCGGCAGCAGATCCGAAGAGAATGATGCCTCGACCTAGTTGTATCATTTTACTCTCTCTAGAATGAAGGAGGAGGATAAATATAACACCTCAGTCTGACGTGATTATGCATTTCAGCGTAGTTGGTGCTATCGATTTAGAGAATCATAAATTAAGCCTTGTAAGACCTGTGTTTCCCTTCCAGTCTGCTCCACTATTTACCCCGCTATCCCAGAGCCGAGTGCTGTATTGAAGCAGCCGAGTGGACAGGAGCGATAAGGACACTGGCACAACTTGCAAGAGATGTGTCTTTGCCCAAATGTCAGCTGCAGTTAGTTTCCGTAGCTGATGTGGTGTTTTCACACTTCAGCCGTAGCTCATGTTTCGTTCTCGCTGATGAGTCAGGAACAGCAACCACCGGCTCTCCTTGATGCAAGGCAGTAGGGCACCAGGGAGCACAGCGGGGGCTCAGACACTTTGGATGCAGAAATACCCAGATAAGGGGTACCCGGGCTTGCAGGTGAGCTAGAAGCACAAGGAATCAGCTCAAAAGTGACCCAACTTTGCCAGCACCAGGTCAAGATCAGCCCGACAACCCACTTGAGCCCAGCTCAGCCAAATCAGATCCTGCATGAAAACAGCAAGGTGACTTCACCCTGGGCTCTGTGTGCTTCCTCCATAGCACATCACAGAATCTTCTAGGTTGGAAGGGACCTTAAAGATCATCTTGTCCAACCGTCAACCTAATTTTGACAAAAAAAAACACCCACACAACAAAGAGCAACACCATCACTAAACCAGACCTCCCAGCACTACATCAACCCGTCTTTTGAACACCTCCAGGGATGGTGCCTCAACCACCTCCCTGGGCAGCCCATTCCAATGGCTGATAACCCTTTCAGTGAAAAAATTTTTCCTAATATCCAGCCTGAACCTCCCCTGGTGTAACTTGAGGCCATTTCCCTTGGATGGGTATTCCCAACCAAGCCATGGGCAGCCAGTTTCTCCAGGAGGATACTGTGGGAGACTGTATCAAAGGCTTAGCTAAAGTCCAGATAAACAACATTCACAGCCTTTCCTTCATCCACCAAGCAGGTCACTTTGTCATAGAAGGAGATCAGGTTTGTCAAGCAGGACCTGCCCCTCGTGAACCCGTGCTGGCTGGGCTTGATCACATGGGTGTCTTTCATGAGTTGCATGATGGCACTCAGGATGATCTGTTCCATGACCTTCCCAGGCACCAGGGTCAGACTGACAGGCCTGGAGTTCCCCGGATCATCCTTCCCACCCTTCTTGTGGATGGGCGTCACATTTGCTAGCCTCTCCCTAAAAAAGCCTGGGAGCAGAAGAGTGTGAGTGACATTTCCATGCCCTAGAAAAGCACGTGGAGCAACCCAGGAGCAGGAACAGCCCCCAAGGGTCATACCACCCTCTTCATCCAGGGCTTGCTTTCATTTAATACCCTCAGCCTGAAGTGCTGAGCTGTTTCTGAAGGGGCATCCACAACCTGATCTGCCACCCTAATCATGGCAACTGATAAACCAGTCTAGATGGTTAAGCTTTTCTGAGCCGTTACGTGATCTGTGGACCCCTACACGATCCTTTTTGCCTGCATAAAGAGTTTTGACGGCAGATGTGGCAATACATGTGCTCACCACAAGCGATTTTAATTCACTGTTTCAATCTGAGGTTATTTTCCTAATATCCAGCCTGAACCTCCCCTGGTGTAACTTGAGGCCATTTCCCTTGGATGGGTATTCCCAACCAAGCCATGGGCAGCCAGTTTCTCCAGGAGGATACTGTGGGAGACTGTATCAAAGGCTTAGCTAAAGTCCAGATAAACAACATTCACAGCCTTTCCTTCATCCACCAAGCAGGTCACTTTGTCATAGAAGGAGATCAGGTTTGTCAAGCAGGACCTGCCCCTCGTGAACCCGTGCTGGCTGGGCTTGATCACATGGGTGTCTTTCATGAGTCAGACTGACAGGCCTGGAGTTCTCTGGATCATCCTTCCGGCCCTTCTTGTGGATGGGCGTCACATTTGCTAGCCTCTCCCTAAAAAAGCCTGGGAGCAGAAGAGTGTGAGTGACATTACCATGCCCTAGGAAAGCACGTGGAGCAACCCAGGAGCGGGAACAGCCCTCGAGGGTCGTACCACCCTGTTCATGCAGGGCTTGCTTTCATTTAATACCCTCAGCCTGAAGTGCTGAGCTGTTTCTGAAGGGGCATCCACAACCTGATCTGCCACCCTAATCACGGCAACTGACGAACCAGTCTGGATGGTTAAGCTTTTCTGAGCCGTTACGTGATCTGTGGACCCCTACACGATCCTTTTTGCCTGCATAAAGAGTTTTGACGGCAGATGTGGCAATACATGTGCTCACCACAAGCGATTTTAATTCACTGTTTCAATCTGAGGTTAGTTTGGGCCAAAAAAAACAGTAGCTAGAAGTTCCCATTCTGTACACGTGCACAACGTGGCTGCTAACAGAGGGATGGCCACAAGCCCCTCTCCAGCTGGTTGCCCTTGAAAGCAGGGCTCTGCTCGCTCGCAAGCAGCTGCTGGTGAGCAGCAGGAAGGTGCAGTGTGACCGACGTGCAACACAACTGGAGCTGCAGCTTCATCTAAACCACACAGTTCCAGAGATAACAGCAAATGCTGAGAAGCCTGGATATGTAAATATTTACATGATGGCCAGGAGGCTGTTGACATAACAATACTAATGGGAAACTAAGTAGTAAGAAGAACTTTTATTATGTACCGGATCTTTATGCAGTGGCTGTCCCCATCCCGTTAGAGGACCATGAGCGGGTGTTCCTTTATAATGCAGGTCCCACTATGCAGTGTATTGGGACCATGCCTTACTGCCAGTGTGGACCCTGACACAATGTCAGTCCTTTATGGGGTGATTGATGGAGCTAAGGGGAGATCCCCTCAGCATAGAATCATAGAATCGTCTAGGTTGGAAGGGACCTTAAAGATCATCTAGTCCAACCATCAACCTAACTCTGACAAAAAAAAAATAAATAAGGAAAAAACAAACCACTAAACCATATTCCTGAGGACCATGTCAACCCATCTTTTGAACACCTCCAGGGATGGTGCCTCAACCACCTCCCTGGGCAGCACATTCCAATCCTTAATAACCCTTTCCGTGAAGAAATGTTTCCTAATATCCAATCTAAACCTCCCCTGGTGCAACTTGAGGCCATTTCCCCTTGTCCTATCTCCTGTGACTTGGGAGACGAGACCGACCCCCGCTTCTCTACACCCCCGCTTCAGGTAGTTATAGAGTGCGAGAAGGTCTCCCCTCAGCCTCCTCTTCTTCAGACTGAACACCCCCAGCTCCCTCAGCCTCTCCTCATAAGACTTACTCTCCAGACCCCTCACCAGCTCCGTTGCCCTTCTCTGGACCCGCTCCAGCACCTCAATGTCTTTTTTGTGGTGAGGGGCCCAAAGCTGGACACAGCACTCGAGGTGAGGCCTCACCAGTGCCCAGGACAGGGAGACCATCACCTCTCGGGTCCTTCTCACCACATTGCTCCTGACACAGGCCAGGATGCTGTTGGCCTTCTTGGCCACCTGGGCACACTGCTGGCTCATGTTCAGCCAGCTGTCCACCAACCCCCCCAGGTCCTTTTCTGCCAGGCAGCTCCCCCAGCTCTGCCCCCAGCCTGGAGCGCTCAGGGGGTTGTTGTGACCCAAGGGCAGGACCCGGCACTTGGCCTTGTTGAACCTCATCTCGTTGGTCTCAGCCCATCCATCCAGCCTGTCCAGATCCCTCTGCAAAGCCTCTCTACCCTCCAGCAGGTCAACACTGCCACCCAGCTTGGTGTCATCTGCGAACTGACTGAGGGTGCACTTGATCCCCTCGTCCAGATCATTGATGAAGATGTTAAAGAGAACAGGTCCCAGTACCGAGCCCTGTGGGACACCACTCGTGACCGGCCGCCAATGCTCTGCAGACTGTCGGAAGCCAGAACAGAGATGCAGGCAACCAGACAGCTATAGAAATACATTAGGCATTTCTACAAAGTCCAGAGTAAAGGTACCCGAGTTAACTCCTCTGGACTTAGCTCAGGATCCCAAGGGGTCTTGCTGCAGCAGCCGGGGAATTGCCATCTATTTTGTGATACAATTGCCAGGCAGGCTGTTTCTCAGCGTAGACCTGTGCTTGGTAGGCTGTCCGAAGGCAGCTCTGTGGTGGATGAAGGTGGGGAATGGTGATGGACAGACAGAGTATAGTAAGCAGAATCTTTGCCACGTAACAGCTCAGGGTGAGGTACTCTGTCTGGGCCACGTTGTTGGCCATGTTATGAAAAATGGATAGAAGGATTTGTCCTTACACAGTATAACCTGTATTTATATCTCTCCGTTCATTCCTGTGCATTAAGTGCTTTCATACAGCTAAGAAAACAATTCATTTTTGTCTCTGATTTATTTTCCCTTGAACCTGTTCCTTAACTCTTAGGCGACTGATGGAAAAACATTAGTTTAAACATCCCGGGGGGAAAAGCCTGTCAAACACAAAGGTAAAATATTTTCTGGCTGATTCAGCTCAGCAAAGACAAAGGAACATCCCTTGAATAGGTGCATGAATATAGTTTTCTTGCTAGTCCTGTACATCTCTGTCGCTCCTTGAATGCACTCCCTCCCATCAAACAGAAGACTCAAATTCAGCTCGGAGGGTCTGTTGATCTCTCTTTTCATTGGAGCTGTACAGATCTGGAGCAGTTTATAAATAACTGCGATGCTGGGGATGAATTATGATGCAACTCTTCAAAGACTATTCATTATTGTTTTGTAAGATACCTAGAACTGTATTTTTAGGCAACTGTCTCGCAGTCAGCCTCAGAAGGGGGACAGTGATAGCAAAGGTGTGCTTAGGGATAAATTTATGAGCACTTTTTCCGGGCATCATTTGGGAAAGTCAATATATACATTTACCAGAGATTGTTGTAGTATAGTTTTGTATCCGTTGTACCATAATGGATGATTTAGCAAATTCATTTGCTCTTAAAAATCGTCATCACTCTTGGCTGACCTATTTCGCTGTCGGTCTTGTCACAACGATAGACTGCAGACACGTTAACCTGGTAGCGACTGCTCAGCCAACTAAGGAGAAAACATGGGGTCTGCAAAACTCAAACGACCAAATATTATTCCTTTGCTCCAGCTGTGGTTACTGCCCGCTGCCAGCCCTCCCAGAGAGTCTTTCCAGAAAGTGTCAACTCCCATTTGCCTTACTGGTGTGTCTAGTCCCACCAGCCACGCTCCTGGGTTACGTGAAGTCAGAATTTACAGTGAGCCGTAAAACTCCCATGGAGTGGCTTCCTAGCAGATTCCAAACTTGCCCAAAATATATGAGTCAAAATAAATACAAAAAAGATACCATATCGCTGGTGACTACCCACTGACACTGATAAACTTCAGTTCCTGAGATGACAGCACTGCTAATTTCAAAGGTAAGATAAAGGAAAATTCTAAAGCTCAGAGACAATTTCAGGCAAAAGATTTGCAAGTCTGCTGATTCTTTTGTTCCCTCCAATAATATGAAAACCATGAACTACCGGTTTAGCAGTTTGCACAACTATCCCTTCACAATCTCCTAAAAACCAACCATTTACAGATCCTGAACGAAAACCTTCCTTTTCAACAGTTCTTACCCCCAAACCAAATAATTTTAAGAATTATACCATTTGGATTAATTCCTTCCAGCCTCAGGGCTAGAAGCTTACTCCCTTTTTTAATTGAAAGGTAAAAATCTCACATAATCCCATGACTCCAGAGGCTTTGGCAATAAGGAACACTCATTCAGAAAGAGATTTAAATTACAAGAAGTGGCAACACCAACATGTTAAGTTGCAAAGTTAAATTGCAAAGTACAGAAGACATTCAAACCTCTTTGTAAATGCAAGATGCTAAACATTGAAACGTATCAAGCCCCCAAAGCACTCAGGGAAAAATCCTGTATTTAATGAAAAACCAAACTTCTGCAGAGGGCACAAGAAGAATTAAGTCAGTTAATCACTGATCACAGTCACACTTTTGAATATATAAGGAATCATCATCATCAAATGAATCGGTCCCTATTTTGGGACTATTTTTGGGACTCTCACTGAATTATATTGTTATTTTGGTGTGGTTTTGGTCGAGCACAGACATTTCATTCTACGACTGATCCTCAAAAATAAAGAAAGGAGAGACTAGTGTAAACAGCTACATCAAAGTCTGATTTGTCAAGTAAGCAATGAATATTTCCGTTGGAAATTTACTTGTTTTCTTTTAACAGCCATGGCATATCTAGGTCTCCCTCAGATTAGAAACATTAACTGTTTTGGGTGTGATTCCTTTGTGAATTCATGGCGTATCGATAGTACCTGGGGGATGGAGGAATCTTAAGAGCAGTTATAGTCACAACCAACTTAAAAGGACTGCAATCAAAATATATTTAAAAAATAGGCCTGACAAACTTCAGGTAGTAGTAACTAAATGGAAATGGGGAGGTGGAGACACAACTGTATTATCTCAGGAAACCCTCACATCGTCTTGCTGGTTAATTTTTCCGTTAACAAAGCCCTGCTAACAAAGACAGACTTTAACCTACTTAATATTCAGAATGATTCATGCAAATTTGCCTCCTTTTGAGGCAGGGGGTCAAGCGTTTAAGTTCATTCTATAATAGGTAATATCTGCATAGACTTTGGCTGTTTAATAACGAGACACGTTTCGCAGAGGCATTCAAAACCAAGACCCACAAAAGCAGACTCTTTGTGGATTCAATTCACCAGCAGCATATCAAATTCAGAACAGGAGAGCTGCTAAGGATCATCAATACGTTTTCAAATTTAATATTTACCCTCCCATAGTATGGTGTCTTGTTTTTTAAAGGTGGGGTTCAGTGCTGAAGGAAAGGGATGCAATAGTCCTCACTGCATACGTAGACAAAGACGACGTTCAGCACGCACGCTCACTGCATACGTAGACAAAGACGACGTTCGGCACGCACCACAAGAGCTGTGCCTCTGGCAGGGAACCTCGACATAACATCTATTTTTCCCAATATAAGGCTTCCCTGGCAGGCAGCCAATCCTGCAGGAATCGCCAGCCTCTTCCGTGGAGAGGGGAAATGATCATTCTCCCTGCGCTGCCACCAGACCACCTGCACGTTCACGTGTGACGCCGGTCGGGTTTGAACCCAGCTCCCAAGGAGCTGAATCCCAACCCAACTGCTAGTTATTTACCATCAACCCATTTCTCATCACCTTTTATTATCATCAAAAAACACACAATTTATATCTGCACCTGACAGACAACTAAGCACGGCGGAAGCTGTAAAACTTGGAGTTGAGATGTTATGTTCATTTGGGGAGGGGGGGGATTGTGCAAAGCCCATGTTTTCATGTCTCATGCTTTGCTTTCATCACATCTTCCTGGAGCTGGAAGCGTTTTGTGCTGATACAGAATGAGAATGTCCAATTCTGTCTCGGGCAAAGCTGCCAATGCTTTAATGGGAGGACGCCTGCAATTTATTATTCATCAATTCAATAAGATTCATTAAAATAAGGGTTTACATAAAAAAAAAAAATAATAATTGGGAAATGAAAATTTCATGTCAAATGAGTCATTGTTTTCTCTGAAGAATCGAAGGTCTATCATCAGATAACGAAGGGGAAAACCTCCACCACTTACCTAAAGGGGCAGTTTAGACCATTAGCTGTGGTGTTCCTCTGTCTAAACAAAATGTAGAAAATTGCGAAAGGATGTAACAGTCCTTATTGGTTTCCCCTAGCACGTTAGACCAAATGGAAGCTTCTAGGAAATATTTTAAATTAGTTGACTTCTAACTGGCTGATATGCAAATAACCATATGCTGAAGTAATAAAAATAAATTAATTATTTTTGCAAACTTCCCTTTTAAGAGTCACCCTACAGGACAACATGGATTTCCAAAGGGCATAATAAATTCAACTGTATCTCTGTATAGGCTCAAGAATGAGAGAATTTTACACGGAAACCAAGTATTTCGTATTGGAGGAACTAAATAATGAAAAAAACTTTTGCTTTCCAGAGGGACGCTGCTTGGCTGCAATGTGAAAACCAGACTTTTCACACTTTAAAGACAGGACACTCCCTGTGTCATCTTCTTCTTGCGGTGGTGCGTACACATTTCAAAACAGTTTAGGAGTTTCAACCTAATTGCCAATACGAACCCCGTTGCAAAAACATATCCCCTGCACACTCCTGAGAGCATTACTCATAACTGGGTAATTTTCTCACCCACAAGCGGGTAAGGAAAAATGCAAATAATTTAAAACAAAAGATCATTTGAGTGCAAAACTCTCTCTCAAGGCTTCCAGCATAAGAGGCGGTGGCATGAAGATAACTATGCCTTAACATCGACAGCAGGAAACCAGGCAACCAGCATAAGAGGCGGTGGCATGAAGATAACGCCTTAACATCAACAGCAGGAAACCAGGCAGGAGAAGCACCGAGAGAGGAGCTCTACGGGGCAGCACGGAAACAAAGTAGATACTAAAACACATATTGCTTGCCATATTTCCCCAGGAAGTGACTGCCTTTGGCGTTAATGCTTCTAGCGCTGCCGCGGAAGGGGTCTGATTCTCCTGACCTATGAGCTCAAGAGTCCCAAAATGAAGCTCCTGCCAAGCAGGCTGCTGGAAGTCTGGATCCTTCTGGGATCTCATCGCGGCGGTGGCCAAGCCAAGGGAGGGCAAATTCCCTGATGGGGCAAGGGCTGGGGGCAAAGCAAAGGGAGCTGAAGGTCTGGGCTTTGCACAACCCACCAGGGGCAACTTCTCTGATGGGAGGCAAGCAAGGGCCGGTGGCAAAGCAAAGAAGGTGAAGGTCTGGGAGCTCCACAACCCACCAGGGGCAACTTCTCTGATGGGGGGTGGGCAAGGGCTGGTGGCAAAGCAAGGGAGGTGAAGGTCTGGGCTTTGCACAACCCACCAGCTCCACACGTATGGACAGGGTGGTCGATGACCCGCTCCTTGGGCACCTACAGCCAGCACAGCTTTGCTTGAAGTAACCCATTGCTTGGGAAGTGACACAAATCTGGAGGCTGGTTGGGGTGGCACAAATGAAGAGCTCACAACAACCCACCAGGGGCAACTTCTCTGATGGGGGGTGGGCAAGGGCTGGTGGCAAAGCAAGGGAGGTGAAGGTCTGGGCTATGCACAACCCACCAGCTCCACACGTATGGACAGGGTGGTCGATGACCCGCTCCTTGGGCACCTACAGCCAGCACAGCTTTGCTTGAAGTAACCCATTGCTTGGGAAGTGACACAAATCTGGAGGCTGGTTGGGGTGGCACAAATGAAGAGCTCACATTTTACATGGAAAAACAAACCAAACCAAAACAAAACAAACAAAAAAAAACCCCAAAAACGCCCAAAACCCAAGAAATGGAAGAAGATGGCGCGTCTTTCATGCAAAATGAAAAGTTTTGCTGGGTGGTTTCATTTAACAAAAGACCACAACGACACGTTATACTTCAGGAAAAGAGAACAACTTCTGACCTTGAAATTGCGTGCTAAATAAATTACCTCAGAGCGAAAGTGATGGGTTCTCATGACAGCATCTGCAAGGGAAGCAGAGAGACACGGGGGCTGCAGCCGGCTCCGCCTCGGCCC
>NW_015090857.1:1512223-1512469 GCF_001431845.1 Calidris pugnax | reverse complement strand
GGGAAGGAAGGGGGGCAATATGAATGAGAGAGATGTGTCCTAACGAGGCATCCCCCCTGTATATACATCCCCGGGGGAGTATGTATATATATACATTGAGTACCCCCCTGGCACTGCGGTAAACTGCGACGTGCCGCAGGCAGAGAGATGTCACCTCCAGGAGATGGGGGTGAGGTGACATCTCCCCCGAGCCCATGGGTGGCATCATGTGGCATCAAAATCCTGGCCAGGATGAGGATTTATCCC
>NW_015090857.1:1435500-1512213 GCF_001431845.1 Calidris pugnax | reverse complement strand
CAGCGGCGCTGTCACCCCTTCCTTTGCCGGTGCTCCCTACTTTCGGGACCATCCAGAGGTCATTGGAAAATGCACTTCAAAATTCCCTCCTCCAGGCTAAACTTCCAAAACCCCACATCCCAAAAATATATCCATATTCTTCAATGTTGCACTCGCCGCTGTTATTGGGGTGGGGGGGAAGTTTATGCGGATTTCGGGGCAAAATTCCTGGTCTTTTGACTCAATATGAGCACATACATCCGAGGGAGGTGCCTGCAACTTGGTAGAAATAATCAATGTAGGAATATTCTGAAAACTTTATAGGAATAGTGAGTGTCAGGATGATATTGGAGTGTTGCTTGCTTTATGTGATGGCTGTAAAATGGTATGGAAAAGCATATAAGCAAATTTAAATGAACCTATGGGATGCACTAAGCTTGAAGGACAGAGAGGGGAACGTATCTGTGGAGGCTGAAATAAGAAGAGGAGGAAAAGACTAAATACTAAATACTAAAATTAATTTATCACCGAGCTAATAAGACGGTGACACTTTGCCCTTAATGTTAGGGAAGTCTATTTGAAAGATTCTCTTAATACTGAGTCGGGGGGGAGGTTAAGTAAAGGAAGAAATAAAAAAAAAAAAAAAAAAAAAAATTGGCTTTTAGGTCTCTAATGTTTTCCTCTGGAAATTTTGTATCATTTCACGCTGTTTGCCAACACGGTGAGCCCAAATAGTCTGTCCTGTCAACTTCACGAGATGGGAAGAGGCTGCACGGCCAGCCCTTGGTTTGAAGCTGCCCCCCTCACCAAGGGCTTTGGAGGTTGTGGTTGCCTCCCGTGGCGCAATATCCAAACCTCTCCCCGGTACCGCAGTGTGGGCTGCAGCCAGGGGGGGTCCTGATGGAGCCAGGGGGGGTCCTGATGCAGCCAGGGGGGTTTTGGTGCAGCCAGGTGGGTTTTGATGCAGCCAGGGGGGCTCTGATGCAGTGAGGTGGGTTTTGATGCATCTTACCTGGAGATGTAGCCAAAGGCTTCCCATTTCCTCGCTGCCACGGGATGCGGAGCCGGTGTCACCCTCCCTGCGATGGCACTTGCCCCCCCAGGGCGTATTGGGGGGAACTTTTCGATGCCTTTTCATACTTTATGGCTTCAGGCTGGGGTGCTGGAGGAGACGCAGCTGCAGAGAACCAAGAGGGAACGGTTAATTTTCGCGTAGTTCCCGGGTAACAGCAAATAGAAAACGTTTGACGGACAAATCTCTTAACGCCTGCTCGTTAGTTTAAGGTTTATAGCTTTTTCCCTTCTAAGGCGTAGAGCCCATTGGTGTCTTGGGGGTAATATATTTCATCACAACTGCTTCTTATTTATTTTTTTTTCTCCAAATGCAAAGGAGAGTAGAGGTTAGCACAGGAAATGCTGACGGGTGTGATTTTTCAGAGAGCTGCTGCTCCAGGCTTGTGAGTCAAGTGTCTCGCGTGGATACCAAGCTGCTGCTAGGGCTCTCTGCATTCATTATTGCTCCATCTTCGTTAAATACCGCAGGGTTCGGTATGGTCGTTAAAATATTACTTCCATGGTAAATAAAGTTGAAGTTGCTGAAGCTATTTCACATTAAAAATAAGTTATTTCACATTAAAAATAAACAAACTGTACGTGGGCAGGTTTGTTGTTGGTTTTTTTCCCCAACTAGAGAAAATAAAAGAAGTTTTAGAAGTATAGCGTTTTTAATCTAAGCTTCTTTACAGAATGTTTTTCAGGGAACTTTTCCTAAATCTTAAGGATGCTAAACAAGAGAAGAGAAGATGAATGAAGAGAGGAGGTTAAAACAAACCCATTGGCTCTCAGCTGAGATTTGACCTCAGGAGGACAATCCCCGAGGTGAAGCTATTTTGGAGAAGAGGAAGCAAAAGAAGGTAACAGAGTCTTGAGAGCAATGGTGGGAAGAGTGTGTGGAAGGGCAGGGCAGGGCAGAAAAGAGATCTGAGTTGTTGAGAGGCTGGAGCAAGTCTGAGAGGGTTTTATATGCTTTGAAGGCAGTGGGCACTTGCAGCCCAGAAGGCCAATCCCATCCTGGGCTGCATCAATAGAAGTGTTGCCAGCAGGTCCAGAGAGGTGATTCTTCTGCTTTGCTCTGCTCTGGTGAGACCTCACCTGGAGTATTGTGTGCAGGTCTGGAGCCCTCAATATAAGAAGGACATGGACCTGATGGAGCAGGTCCAGAGGAGGGCCACGAGGATGATCAGGGGGATGGAGCACCTCTGCTCCGAGGACAGGCTGAGGGAGCTGGGGTTGTTCAGCCTGGAGAAGAGGAGGCTGCGGGGAGACCTAATTGCAGCCTTCCAATGTCTGAAGGGAGCCTACAGGAAGGCTGGGGAGAGCCTGTTTAGAAAGGCCTGCAGTGACAGGACGAGGGGCAATGGCTTCAAGCTGGAGGGGAACAGATTTAGACTGGAGATGAGGAGAGGGTTCTTCACTGTGAGGGTGGTGGAGCCCTGGAACAGGTTGCCCAGGGAGGGGGTTGAGGCCCCTTCCCTGGAGATATTCAAGGAGAGGCTCGACGAGGCCCTGGGCAACCTGGTCTAGTTGGGGGTGTCCCTGCTGACTGCGGGGGGGGCGGACTAGATGGCCTTTGGAGGTCCCTTCCAGCCTGGACAATTCTATGATTCTGTGATTCTATGAAGGCAGCCTTTGACCCTGAGATAAATAAGGGGAACTGCCCCCGTTTCAGAGTAGACGTGATGCGGCCGCGCTTCCGCAGGGACGGGAGAAGAGGGGAGGTGACATCCTGCAGATGCTGCCTTTGGGAAAGTCAGGGGCACAGCTGGAGTTTTGGGCAGGAGGCTGGGAAGCTTTTACTTCAGCAGTGCCCAGGGAGGAGGTGGTGCCGAGCACTGGGGCAGAGGGATGGAGAAGGCAAGAAAAGAAGTGATCAAGTATTTGCAGGGGAAAGAGACAGGACAGGACGGGAGGCTGATAATTTATGTGAGGTTCAGCGACGCTTTTTTAAAAGACACTAAAAATGTGCAATACCAAAAGCTGGTGTTTTTGAGTGGAGAAAGCATGTCTGCAGAGATTTGCTGCCTTCTCCCAGTGTGAGCTGTGGGATTCAAGGGCACTCCACAACTCTGCCGAGGCATCTCTCTGCTCCTATGCATTCAGGCCCCAAGGACCTCTTTTTGCAATTATAAGACTCCTGTATCAGCGAGTCGAAAGAAAAAAGTCATGTGCTAGGTCTGGTGATGCCCACGTAAGAACAGGAGATGATACATGAAACGATTTCACAAGAGTTGCCGAGTCAGTGAAAGGGTAAGATCGTTTCCTTTCACTGGTATGTATATATGCTTTAAGGACTGTGTTTCTACTAATTAATTACAATTAAGTAAAATATTCTGCTTAAAGGACTACTTAACTGGTTAGAAGGGTTCTCTAATCATCTAAGACTTCCTAACAAAATATTTGGGTTTTTTTGTAATCAAACAGGAACCAAATACAGTAAAAACCAAAGAAGCCAGCAAAGTAAATACAGAAAATATCATAATATCTGAGTATTATCAACTATATTTAATGAAATAATTGACTTTCCTCCTCAATATTCTACTCCATGTGTTATGTGCTGTCCTCAGTGTGCTTCCTAGCAGTTTAAGTGTGATGTATAAGAAGCTCCACCTAAACATGAGGAGGAACTTCTTTCCTGTGAGGGTGGCAGAGCCCTGGCAGAGGCTGCCCAGGGAGGTGGTGGAGTCTCCTTCTCTGGAGACATTCAAACCCACCTGGATACGTTCCTGTGGGACCTGCTCTGGGTGGCCCTGCTCTGGCAGGGGGTTGGACTAGATGATCTCCAGAGGTCCCTTCCAACCCCATGTGATACTGTGATTCTGTATGAGAAGATGTTATGGAAGTTTCTGGTAGATGATTAAACCTTATAAAATACATTCTTCAGCTGAAAGAGTAACTATTTCCAGCTTGATATAGGCATCACATTTAAAAGAAAAAAAAAGTGATATGTCAAATGATATGTTCTAAATTCATCAGGGTTATTGCAGATCTTTTTCCTGCAAAGCTTGTTTGCTCCGTACAGTGCTTTGTATGTTTTGAAGGCACAATAGCATTAGTTAATTCTCACAATATTATTGCAATTAGGCAAATATATAGTATTATTATTGCTTAAGATCCTTTGAAAAGAGAAGCTAAATTGTAAAGATTGATTGATTTACTCAAGAGCAAACTGTGTTATTCCAGTGCTACAGACTAGACCCCTCCGTGACCGGAACATTTTGCCGTCTGCAAGTGTCTTGGGTGACCACCTAAAATCAAATCCCTGCCCACTTTAGATATATATATAGGCGTTATTGTCCTTATTTTGCACGTTCAGTAACTGGCACAACTTGCATGTTTTGATTCCCTCTGCTTATTGGACCGTATGTAAATCGGATGGAGTATGAGCCGTGCAGTTGTGAGCTCACAGCTCACAGCCTTGCTGGAAAAATGCTGGCAGGAATTCTGTAGGCATAAATTGACTTTGCAGACAGAGAGGCTGATCTTGAGCCTGGCTGGAAATATACTGCTAAAGCTCCTATGGCGGGGTTTTGGGTTCTTTTTTTTTATTTATTATTACGGCATCTATATGTCCCTTTGTCCTTGGTTAAAATTTGCTCTGCGTTCATTTTTGGCAGGGTTTAATGCAGCAGTTGTCAATCTGAATGGGGCCTTGCACCCCAGGGGGAATTGCACTTCATTAGTATGTGATGTATATAATTGGAAGTTGTTTAAGGGTTGTTTCAGAATGATATACAACACTGGTCGTTCAGCTCTTATATTAATTTATAAAGTTGGGTTGAACTATATATGCGAAAAAGACATTTAATTTAACAGGAGGGGAAAAAATAGCTTTAATAAGGTTTGAGGTTCTTATCCTTTCTGTCAGGTCTCGGAAGCGCACACAGAGCTGCTCTTAGTTGCAGTAACATTCCCTGATGGAAGAGAACAACACATATGTCTCTTGTTCTAGCCCATGACCTTTAACAGCAATGCAGATTTTTTTTTTTCTTTTTTAACTGGAGATCCTCTAGTTCATTCCCTCCTACCAGCGTGCTGCAAAAACAGAGTGATTGCAGAAGAGCTTTGGAGTAAAAGAGGAGGCACTTTGAGTAGTAACCAGGCAGGACTTCTAATCTATCCTCACTCACCTATGGCAGCCAACAAAGACATAGGAGTAGAGATAGTTAAGAAGCCCCCAGCTCAAGCCTGGAATTTCCTAGCTGCTGTTTCACTTCTGTGCTCTTAGAGCTGAAGGGAGAATGTCACCCTTAGTAACGCGTCGGGGCCGCAGAGCTTATGGGAAGATGATAGAAGATAGCTTGTGCCACCTTATAGCAAGACTAAGATGCACCCTCTTATAAACTCTCACATCAGGTTGGTTTGAACAAGTCCAATTTGAAAGTACGTTGGTTGCACATGGAAGGTGTGTCTGATATTTTTTCAGCCCTTTAGGAGAAGGATCTTGTCCCGTATTTGGCTCCTTGGGCGGGTACATAGAGATCTGCACAGTTTTTGCACCTCGGCACAGATTTGCATGCGGTCAGACTTTCCCTGTTGCCTTCCTATAAACATCTTTAGACAAAATAAGTGAATACATCACTGGTCTTTAACATTTATAATTTGGGAGCTGTTAAGAATTGTTGTGTTGAGTCACCCAAGGCAGGTCAGGATGAGTATGGCCAAGTGTCAAGACTCTACAGAGCCATGCTGACTTGGTTCTCCTCCCAGGCCACTTGCTGCTCCCAAGAGTTTGGATGTATTAACCTGCATGGAAAGAGCTTTCACGTGATTAATCAAATTCCTGTAGCTTAGGTGTCTCGTCCAGTTCAATAAATAAACTGATTTTTATTGGTCTATATATTAATACATTTTGTTGAGCATTTCATGTGCGAACAGGCCAATCAAAGTGGGTATTAGTTTTCCATCTGTCAGCTGTGGAACAGCTCCTTAATAAAGATACTAATCTGCGATGTAGAATTAAGATAACTTCCTGTGTCTTGTTATTTGGCATCTTGTTATCTTTATGGGGATGTCTAATTGAGTGTGGGATTAAAATACATGATAAATAAATGTATGTGGTTTTTAGGCGTGTGAGGTATCTCAGCTCCTAATTAAACTCAGTTCAATCATTAAATTCAGTTCAATCATTAACGCCCGGAGAACAACTCGCTTCCCTAAATTTATGTGTTATTTGAGGTGCCTGGAGTCAGTAACCACCCTCAGGAGCCTAGAAGGGGGTCTGAGGGAGATTTGTGCCCATCAGAACAGGCAGTTGGAGGCCAGGCACGATAATTTATGGTGTCTGAGATATTGCACCGTGCGTTTATCTTCAGGCAACTGAATTGAGCCCTGGAGCGTTTGAAATAAAGTGAATTGCTCCCCTGGGAGCTTTAATTGTGTTCAGCAGGGGCTTGTTGACTCCTGACGGTGGGAGGGAGTTGCTCAAGGCTGAGACATCTCCAAAGGGACAGCAGTTGTGGTAAAAGACCTGTGGGAGATCTGCACTTCTGGAGTAGCAGCTGAAAGCCAAGCAGAATGTCAGAAGACACTGGCGCTAGAAACCTGTGTTTAGGGAGCCCAGTTGATCCCTAGATCTTCATCTTTTACTGTCAGTTGGATAAATTATTAGTTAGAACAAAAGGTTAGTGCTTCCAGACATACTAAATATACCTGCTTAAAAAAATTTCATTATTCATCTTTTCCTATCACTCAGTATTACAAATAAAAATAATGGTTTGATGCAAAAAATCAGAGTTTTTCCAATATGCTTTAAGCCACGGCCCTACAAAGGGCTTTGGTATATTTAGGTATAGGCTGCCCAGGGAGGTGGTGGAGTCTCCTTCTCTGGAGACATTCAAACTGGACACGTTCCTGTGCGACCTGCTCTGGGTGGACCTGCTTTGGCAGGGGGTTGGACTAGATGATCTCCAGAGGTCCCTTCTAACCCCATGTGATTCTGTATTAATGTTATTTTATAGAACTGCTAGGTTGCTGAAACTCACAGCACGGAGGGCACTACTGTGAAAAATAATAATAATGGCTTCATTAATTGCTTGGGCCACTCCAGTGGGTTTTAGCATGTGGGAGGAGGTGTGGGCCAAATTCTGCATGTAATCCCGTGGGTCGTAAACGCTGCTGAGGCTTTGAAGTCAACGAGGCAATCTGCGTAAATAAGGCCAGAAGATGTTGCTTTACCATGAATAGCATCACTTCATAGAAAAATATCTCAGATTGTTTCATAGATAGTCACGCCAGGAGAGCGACGAGCAGCCAGGAAGTGAGCTGTTGGGTATCAGTCATAAAAATCATGTCGTTTTATCCTTCCTGGGGAAGGCAAGCGCCGTCGCTTCTGTGCATTTATAGGCTTGAAAGTTGCAGTAACGTTCTGATGGATGCTCCCCCAGATTTCCAGCTGAATTTGGAACGCAGCGATACTGATGATTCTGGAAAATGTGTACTCTGTGTTTCTTAGCAGATTTGTGCTTCTAAGTCACATTTTCCCATGCAGTGACTAAGATACCACGCTGCAAAGCTTTTTGAGCAGTAACAACACTTGTGCGTTCTTCCGACAGCACCTAATTCCACTGAAATTATTAGTAAATCTTACAGTGGTTTCAGGGGAATAAGATTAGAACAGGTTTCTATATGTAACATATTTATGTTTATGCAAGATAAATCATAGAATCACAGAATGGTTTGGGTTGGACGGGACCTCAAAGATCATGGAGTTCCAACCCCCTGCCCTGGGCAGGGACACCTCCCACCAGACCAGGTTGCTCCAAGCCCCATCCAGCCTGGCCTTGAACACTTCCAAATATGTAACGTATTTAAATATGGTCATGTTTTCCATCATACTCTCACTACAGAGAACTGGGAATTTTCAGACTCCAGTTGCAGCTGGAGAGTTTTACACCAACATTGTATTTAATGTCCTGACATTGTTCCATGTAAAATGCCGGAGCCTTAAGTAACACAAACCAAATCTGTGATTACCACTCAACATGTTGAACTGGAAATGAATAGTTTTGAGTGAGGAAGATGAATTTCTAGCCTAGCAAAGGCTGTGGGATTTTTTTGGAGTTTTGGTGGTGGTGTTTTTTTTTTCTCCCAAGGAAAACTGGGATGGTCAAAGGCTGAATTTAGAGCATAGATAATATAAAATGTTAGTACTTCTTATGGAGCTGTGTTGCAATGGTTGTGGTACAGTTTCTTGTTCAGCTGAGATGGGTGGCAAAGCCCTGTTTTAAGCCACAGCAGAATCAGGCCTGTTGGCCCCAGTGGACCTGCGATCTCACAGCCTCATGCTGTAAATGTGTAATACTTTACACTGCGTTTACAGAAAGGAAAGAGAAATAATGATCTGAGCGTGCCATCTGCCAGCTCTCCAGCTGAATGGAACAGGCTATGTCAGTCAAAGGCTGTGATATGGCTTTAAATGACTTTTTTTTAGTTTTTTTCTTTTTTTTTTTTCCTGGCTTTTTGGGTTGCTTAGTAACAATATTCTGTGTGCAAATTTGTAGCATCTGTGCAGAACGTAAGGTGTTAACATGTTTGTAAAAATTAAGAGTGTAATTAATGTTTCCTCTGCAGAGCTCTAAAAATTAAATGGCTCCTTCCCTTTTTTTTTCTTTTCTACAAATTACCTGCTCTTAGAAAAAGGACAGACAGATTTGTGTCTTAGAGCAGTGATAAATCATAAATTTGCATCTCAGTACCCCTCAAATAGGTGGCGAGTGTTTTCAAATGAAGAATAGAGCAGAATTAAGTAACTTGCAAAACATAAGTGGCTTTCAAAGGTCATGTAATTTTGTCTCTGTGATTAGTAGCTGCACATGGGGTAATGTCTATGAATGATTATATACCTTCCAATTAAACCACTGAACAAAGCACCCAGTGTCAGAAATCTTACTTGATGACTTGCAGAACTGTGTTAGAAAGATTTAAAAGAGGGAACTGGATACACTTTACCAGACTTCATACTCCCTCCTTTCGGCTGCCTATAGCAGAAGGTCTACTGGAGTCTATCCCACTATTTAAAGTCTTCTCACAATTAGAAAAAGCTAATACAGGATGGGTTGGACCAAGCCAGCTTCTGTAAGGAGACATACCTACCCCTGTACAGTCACTGAATAGTCAGGGGAGAGAAATCAGCTCTCCCAGACAGTAAGTCATCCCCTGTCTGTTAGATACGTGTCTTAGGGTGAGATGAATCACCTCTCTCTGCGGTGACCGAGCCAAACGTGGCTCGACAACCTCTCACTTTTAAGGCAGTAAAAGTTTGGTAAGATTCATTCCACTCCCCAAGATTTTTTTATTTTTTTTTTCCTGATTATAGAGTAAATTTTGCTGTTGATCTGTTATGGCAAATGAAACATTTTAGAGGCAGGCATCTGCAGCAATCCTGGCTCAGACAAGGTTCACATCAGCTCCAGCAGGAGAACAGGGTGAGAAAAACACTGCAGGACTTCTCTTCCAGCAAGTGAAGTATTTCTCTGCTCCTTTTCTTCATTAAAGACATTTTGTTCTAGCTTTCCATTCCCTTTAATCACTGGCTAGAGTTGATGCCAGCAGACAGTTAGGTATTATCCCCAGGGCCCGTGGACTGTCACAGTAAATTCTGTGGAAAGAGGAAAGAGGCAGTTTGATTAATGTCTGTGGGGTGAGCTGAAGCCATAGCTCCCTAACAGCAAAACAGTAACCATCACCTCTTGCACTCTGGTCCTTTTATTTGGCAATGATGTCGTAGTTTTGTTACTCTATGTGTGAGGCAAGCAGTTGAGCTGATGCCCAGCAGAGCTGCAGCAGAAGAGCAGGGACCTGGCCAGTTGGTCCCTTCAAAAGCAGCAGGAATAACAGGACTGAGCACAAGCCTTAGAAAACTGCTGGGAAGCTCTTGGACTCGTACCAGGAGCTAAAGGAGTGGATCACAGAATCACAGAATGACCTGGGGTTGGAAGGGATCTTTGGAGATCACCTAGTCCAACCCCCTGCCAAAGCAGGGTCACCCACAGCAGCCTGGAGAGGAACACGTCCAGGTGGGTTTTGACTATCTCCAGAGAAGGAGATTCCACAACCTCAGCCCCATCCCTCTTCCCATGACTATTTGTGAAATCCATTCCTTATTTCTCTCAGCCTCCTATGTAGCTAATATTTTAACTTGGCAGCTGGTAAGACTCTTGGTGAAATTTTGGATATTAGGAAATATTTCTTCACGGAAAGGGTTATCCAGCATTGGAATGGGCTGCCCAGGGAAGTGGTTGAGGCACCATCCCTGGAGGTGTTCAAAAGACGGGTTGACATGGTCCTCAGGAATATGGTTTAGTGATTTTTTTATTGCTTATTTCTTATTTATTTTTTTTGTCAGAGTTAGGTTGGTGGTTGGACTAGATGATCTTGAAGTTCCCTTCTAACCTAGATGATTCTATGATTCTATGAATCAGTTTAGCTGTTTACTAGTACACCCTCCCACCAGAGGCAAGAATCTTGACAGCTCAAAAGAGCTTCGTAGATAACGTAGGCAAAATTGCTGAGCTCTGAGTCCTGCCGTGACCGTGGTGAAAGTTGTTCCTAGCTTTTGAATGGCAGGATGGATGCCCGCTGTGATTGCACACACCAGCTCTTTTAAACTTGGTATATTGTTGTTGGGACAAACGTGCCATCTCTACCTATCTAAACGTACCTATGTCTAGTGAGGTCTCAGTCCTGAAACTTTTCTTCCTTTGGGTTCTGCTTTGTCTGTGTGTTTCTTCGTTTGAATGATCCCTGTCTGTGGGCTGAGGGTCCACTTGGCATGGGTCAGTGGCAGAATGAGGTCTCCAGCAACTCACGCTGGGCACAGGTAGATATTCAGGCTGCTTCCTCTCCAGCATTTACATGGGATGGATGTTTCCTGGTCTTTCTCTCTCTCTTTAAAGAAAATTAATGTGAATTCTTGCAAACACAGTCTCCTTTCTCCAGCAGGGTAGCGCTTAACAATCCCTACTGCTATCGCACTCAACACATTCGGCAGAAAAGCATGATTTAATACTCTTTTTTAGTGGTGATCTCTTACGCTGCTTGCCTCATTGTCTCAGGAAACATGTTGACAGGCGTGCAGCTGCCGTGCAAATTCACAAGTCCCCCCCTGTGTGAAAAGGCAGCTCTGCTGAGGGGTAGCACAGACGTGGGGAAGAGTGGCGAGCCGGGCTTCTGCAAACGAACCAGCCCTGTCTCAGAGCGCTGCCACCAGATTTTCTCACTTGGACGTAACAACCCGGTGTAATTCTCCTTGCCCAGCTCTGAGTTACCTCTCTGACAGCCTCTGCACGAGGGGCTGGATTTGCTTCCCCACTGATTGAGGCTGGATTTGCTTCCCCACTGATTGAGGCCAAGCGAATCGCAAATCACATCCTCGCATCTGGGGATCCCTGAGTTTCCAGCTCCATGGCAGTACTTCACCTCTGTGAACTGACAGGCTAAGCCATGTGTTTGATGGGAAGAAGATTAAGGTTTGACAAAATCAGATTTTCTGATTTAATAATTGTAAAGTAGAAAATATCTTCTGTGAGCACAAGGGGAACACTTAAATGAACCACTTCCATTGCCAGTAGAGTTTAATAACGCGTGTTATGTTTTGCCCTTTTGCGGAAGGGATATCAGCTTCATTAGAAAAATAAAGCACAAAGTGGGACTTGTTCCCTTCTCTCAGTGTACAACTTCAGTGCTTCAAAAAGCCCAGAAACGGTCTTTTGCTTTAAAAATACTGTTTTACGTAAGCAAAGGATTTAGCTGTGTATTTGGGTGTGGGTTCTCCTCGTTGCTGTTATTCTTCCTGCAGCAGCCCAGCTCTCTCCCAGCCCTCAGCCTCTCATTTCTTTTGCACTTTTTCCAGCTTTCCCCTGCCAGAACGTGTCACACCTCCGACCTGCTCTGGGTGGACCTGCTTTGGCAGGGGGTTGGACTAGATGATCTCCAGAGGTCCCTTCCAACCCCATGTGATTCTGTATTAATGTTATTTTATAGAACTGCTAGGTTGCTGAAACTCACAGCACGGAGGGCACTACTGTGAAAAATAATAATAATGGCTTCATTAATTGCTTGGGCCACTCCAGTGGGTTTTAGCATGTGGGAGGAGGTGTGGGCCAAATTCTGCACGTAATCCCGTGGGTCATAAACGCTGCTGAGGCTTTGAAGTCAACGAGGCAATCTGCGTAAATAAGGCCAGAAGATGTTGCTTTACCATGAATAGCATCACTTCATAGAAAAATATCTCAGATTGTTTCATAGATAGTCACGCCAGGAGAGCGACGAGCAGCCAGGAAGTGAGCTGTTGGGTATCAGTCATAAAAATCATGTTGTTTTATCCTTCCTGTGGAAGGCAAGCGCCGTCGCTTCTGTGCATTTCTAGGCTTGAAAGTTGCAGTAATGTTCTGATGGATGCTCCCCCAGATTTCCAGCTGAATTTGGAACGCAGCGATACTGATGATTCTGGAAAATGTGTACTCTGTGTTTCTTAGCAGATTTGTGCTTCTAAGTCACATTTTCCCATGCAGTGACTAAGATACCACGCTGCAAAGCTTTTTGAGCAGTAACAACACTTGTGCGTTCTTCCGACAGCACCTAATTCCACTGAAATTATTAGTAAATCTTACAGTGGTTTCAGGGGAATAAGATTAGAACAGGTTTCTATGTGTAACATATTTATGTTTATGCGAGATAAATCATAGAATCACAGAATGGTTTGGGTTGGACGGGACCTCAAAGATCATGGAGTTCCAACCCCCTGCCCTGGGCAGGGACACCTCCCACCAGACCAGGTTGCTCCAAGCCCCATCCAGCCTGGCCTTGAACACTTCCAAATATGTAACGTATTTAAATATGGTCATGTTTTCCATCATACCCTCACTACAGAGAACTGGGAATTTTCAGACTTCAGTTGCAGCTCGAGAGTTTTACACCAACATTGTATTTAATGTCCTGACATTGTTCCATGTAAAATGCCGGAGCCTTAAGTAACACAAACCAAATCTGTGATTACCACTCAACATGTTGAACTGGAAATGAATAGTTTTGAGTGAGGAAGATGAATTTCTAGCCTAGCAAAGGCTGTGGGATTTTTTTGGAGTTTTGGTGGTGGTGTTTTTTTTTTCTCCCAAGGAAAACTGGGATGGTCAAAGGCTGAATTTAGAGCATAGATAATATAAAATGTTAGTACTTCTTATGGAGCTGTGTTGCAATGGTTGTGGTACAGTTTCTTGTTCAGCTGAGATGGGTGGCAAAGCCCTGTTTTAAGCCACAGCAGAATCAGGCCTGTTGGCCCCAGTGGACCTGCGATCTCACAGCCTCATGCTGTAAATGTGTAATACTTTACACTGCGTTTACAGAAAGGAAAGAGAAATAATGATCTGAGCGTGCCATCTGCCAGCTCTCCAGCTGAATGGAACAGGCTATGTCAGTCAAAGGCTGTGATATGGCTTTAAATGACTTTTTTTTAGTTTTTTTCTTTTTTTTTTTTCCTGGCTTTTTGGGTTGCTTAGTAACAATATTCTGTGTGCAAATTTGTAGCATCTGTGCAGAACGTAAGGTGTTAACATGTTTGTAAAAATTAAGAGTGTAATTAATGTTTCCTCTGCAGAGCTCTAAAAATTAAATGGCTCCTTCCCTTTTTTTTTCTTTTCTACAAATTACCTGCTCTTAGAAAAAGGACAGACAGATTTGTGTCTTAGAGCAGTGATAAATCATAAATTTGCATCTCAGTACCCCTCAAATAGGTGGCGAGTGTTTTCAAATGAAGAATAGAGCAGAATTAAGTAACTTGCAAAACATAAGTGGCTTTCAAAGGTCATGTAATTTTGTCTCTGTGATTAGTAGCTGCACATGGGGTAATGTCTATGAATGATTATATACCTTCCAATTAAACCACTGAACAAAGCACCCAGTGTCAGAAATCTTACTTGATGACTTGCAGAACTGTGTTAGAAAGATTTAAAAGAGGGAACTGGATACACTTTACCAGACTTCATACTCCCTCCTTTCGGCTGCCTATAGCAGAAGGTCTACTGGAGTCTATCCCACTATTTAAAGTCTTCTCACAATTAGAAAAAGCTAATACAGGATGGGTTGGACCAAGCCAGCTTCTGTAAGGAGACATACCTACCCCTGTACAGTCACTGAATAGTCAGGGGAGAGAAATCAGCTCTCCCAGACAGTAAGTCATCCCCTGTCTGTTAGATACGTGTCTTAGGGTGAGATGAATCACCTCTCTCTGCGGTGACCGAGCCAAACGTGGCTCGACAACCTCTCACTTTTAAGGCAGTAAAAGTTTGGTAAGATTCATTCCACTCCCCAAGATTTTTTTATTTTTTTTTTCCTGATTATAGAGTAAATTTTGCTGTTGATCTGTTATGGCAAATGAAACATTTTAGAGGCAGGCATCTGCAGCAATCCTGGCTCAGACAAGGTTCACATCAGCTCCAGCAGGAGAACAGGGTGAGAAAAACACTGCAGGACTTCTCTTCCAGCAAGTGAAGTATTTCTCTGCTCCTTTTCTTCATTAAAGACATTTTGTTCTAGCTTTCCATTCCCTTTAATCACTGGCTAGAGTTGATGCCAGCAGACAGTTAGGTATTATCCCCAGGGCCCGTGGACTGTCACAGTAAATTCTGTGGAAAGAGGAAAGAGGCAGTTTGATTAATGTCTGTGGGGTGAGCTGAAGCCAGAGCTCCCTAACAGCAAAACAGTAACCATCACCTATTGCACTCTGGTCCTTTTATTTGGCAATGATGTCGTAGTTTCGTTACTCTATGTGTGAGGCAAGCAGTTGAGCTGATGCCCAGCAGAGCTGCAGCAGAAGAGCAGGCCAGTTGGTCCCTTCAAAAGCAGCAGGAACAACAGGACTGAGCACAAGCCTTAGAAAGCTGCCGGGAAGCTTTTGGACTCGTACCAGGAGCTAAAGGAGTGGATCACAGAATCACAGAATGACCTGGGGTTGGAAGGGATCTTTGGAGATCACCTAGTCCAACCCCCTGCCAAAGCAGGGTCACCCACAGCAGCCTGGAGAGGAACACGTCCAGGTGGGTTTTGACTATCTCCAGAGAAGGAGATTCCACAACCTCAGCCCCATCCCTCTTCCCATGACTATTTGTGAAATCCATTCCTTATTTCTCTCAGCCTCCTATGTAGCTAATATTTTAACTTGGCAGCTGGTAAGACTCTTGGTGAAATTTTGGATATTAGGAAATATTTCTTCACGGAAAGGGTTATCCAGCATTGGAATGGGCTGCCCAGGGAAGTGGTTGAGGCACCATCCCTGGAGGTGTTCAAAAGACGGGTTGACATGGTCCTCAGGAATATGGTTTAGTGATTTTTTTATTGCTTATTTCTTATTTATTTTTTTTGTCAGAGTTAGGTTGGTGGTTGGACTAGATGATCTTGAAGGTCCCTTCCAACCTAGATGATTCTATGATTCTATGAATCAGTTTAGCTGTTTACTAGTACACCCTCCCACCAGAGGCAAGAATCTTGACAGCTCAAAAGAGCTTCGTAGATAACGTAGGCAAAATTGCTGAGCTCTGAGTCCTGCCGTGACCGTGGTGAAAGTTGTTCCTAGCTTTTGAATGGCAGGATGGATGCCCGCTGTGATTGCACACACCAGCTCTTTTAAACTTGGTATATTGTTGTTGGGACAAACGTGCCATCTCTACCTATCTAAACGTACCTATGTCTAGTGAGGTCTCAGTCCTGAAACTTTTCTTCCTTTGGGTTCTGCTTTGTCTGTGTGTTTCTTCGTTTGAATGATCCCTGTCTGTGGGCTGAGGGTCCACTTGGCATGGGTCAGTGGCAGAATGAGGTCTCCAGCAACTCACGCTGGGCACAGGTAGATATTCAGGCTGCTTCCTCTCCAGCATTTACATGGGATGGATGTTTCCTGGTCTTTCTCTCTCTCTTTAAAGAAAATTTATGTGAATTCTTGCAAACACAGTCTCCTTTCTCCAGCAGGGTAGCGCTTAACAATCCCTACTGCTATCGCACTCAACACATTCGGCAGAAAAGCATGATTTAATACTCTTTTTTAGTGGTGATCTCTTACGCTGCTTGCCTCATTGTCTCAGGAAACATGTTGACAGGCGTGCAGCTGCCGTGCAAATTCACAAGTCCCCCCCTGTGTGAAAAGGCAGCTCTGCTGAGGGGTAGCACAGACGTGGGGAAGAGTGGCGAGCCGGGCTTCTGCAAACGAACCAGCCCTGTCTCAGAGCGCTGCCACCAGATTTTCTCACTTGGACGTAACAACCCGGTGTAATTCTCCTTGCCCAGCTCTGAGTTACCTCTCTGACAGCCTCTGCACGAGGGGCTGGATTTGCTTCCCCACTGATTGAGGCCAAGCGAATCGCAAATCACATCCTCGCATCTGGGGATCCCTGAGTTTCCAGCTCCATGGCAGTACTTCACCTCTGTGAACTGACAGGCTAAGCCATGTGTTTGATGGGAAGAAGATTAAGGTTTGACAAAATCAGATTTTCTGATTTAATAATTGTAAAGTAGAAAATATCTTCTGTGAGCACAAGGGGAACACTTAAATGAACCACTTCCATTGCCAGTAGAGTTTAATAACGCGTGTTATGTTTTGCCCTTTTGCGGAAGGGATATCAGCTTCATTAGAAAAATAAAGCACAAAGTGGGACTTGTTCCCTTCTCTCAGTGTACAACTTCAGTGCTTCAAAAAGCCCAGAAACGGTCTTTTGCTTTAAAAATACTGTTTTACGTAAGCAAAGGATTTAGCTGTGTATTTGGGTGTGGGTTCTCCTCGTTGCTGTTATTCTTCCTGCAGCAGCCCAGCTCTCTCCCAGCCCTCAGCCTCTCATTTCTTTTGCACTTTTTCCAGCTTTCCCCTGCCAGAACGTGTCACACCTCACCCAGTCACTTGGTCCTGGGCTGGTTTTCTCTGGCTGCAATTGTTCATCTCGCTGCCCAGGAGGTGATTAACACAGCCCTGGATTTCATACATCCCTCTTGATGGCAGGCGTAGCTAGTGCTTTCCTTCCTTCTAGGGCAAGTTTTTATCACACCTGTATCTTTTAGGTAGAGTCTGGAATGAAAACGTTCGTTGGGGCAAATGTAGTAGTAATAGGTAATTACCAATATCCAGGAACAGGGGCTTTTTAAAGTCTTCTTGTAGCATTCCTGTGGCACCACACGGTAACAGCTATTTTTCCTACGACGCCCTGCAGGCAGCATCTGGGTGACAAGAGAACCACCTAACAATGAAAAAATTCACACTGTTTGATTTTGTAAATGATAATTCACTGCAAATTGGAGAGACGACGTGGATACAGGACCTTCCCAGTGACGACGATGAGCTAGAAAGGCTCCTGAAACCAAACGAGCACGTGTTGGTAAACTGGCCCGTGGGGGAAAGAAAGACAGAAAAGCACCTGGTGAAAGTTGTGTACATGAGTGGTGAGTGCAGTGCCAGATCATTTGTCTGATATGAAATTTTAACTTAATTGTGAGGTATTGCTGCTTGATTTTCTCTGCTTTGGCCTTTTTTGGTTTTGGTTTTTTTTTCCCATTACTTCAGATGACCCCCAAGAGCTGGTGGAAATGATGCAAAAGATATTACGAGCAGATGAAATTACAAAAATACAAGTCCTTGGAAAAGGCAAGAGGAAGAGGATAGAAATGATATTCTCAGAAAGTGAGGACAGTGACCTGGATAAAGAACAGGTGAGTTTCTGTCTTATATCTGTGCCTGATATTGGTAAGCTCATAATGGGATGAAATAGGCTGCAACTATTGGTTCTTCTACAATATAATGCACAAAATATAGCGCATTACCATATATACAATATATAGTAAAGGTAGGAATACAGGCAGTCTTCACATGGTACCTCAGCACAATAATCTGTCAGAGTAGGCCAATAGATTTTGCCCTTTGCTATTTAAAGAGTGTTGTTTGAGACTTGGATGCTTTGTAGCTTCATTACTTTTTCTTCCATAAGACAGAAATCTGACCACTGTGTAAGAAAGGGAAGGGACCAGGTTTTCTGAGCTGAGATCTGCTGTGACAAACCATAGGGAAAGAAACCATAAATCTTAACAAAAAGTTACAAACCCATTTTCCAAAAATGCTAACCAAAAATTTCAAGTGCACAGTGAAATAAAAGTTTATGATATACTGTGAGATACTGTTATAAAAGGCTCCATAGGAATGCAAAGGCACCATTGTACTTTTGTTTACAGGGGAAGATGTTGAAGCATATAAAAAGAAAGAAATCACTGCAGGCTTCTGCTCCTGCCAACATCCTGAGTCAACTCGAAACATCGTTAATTAACAAACAGGTAAACGTCTCATCTTCAGCAATTTTAACGTGTTAAGCAAAAGCAAACTGAAATGTATTTGTTCAGTGGAGCGTAAGGCTTTTTTTTTTTGGTGAGGTTAACAGTTCTCAAAGACACCACCTGAGCAAATTGGTAATTGGAGAACAGAGAGAGAAGTGCCTAATAGTTATATATTACACTGATGTTTCATTTTTATTTTTAATAGGAATGGTACTAGCTATTACTAGAATGCACTGAATCTGTGTACAGAGTATTCTGATTTAGCCAAGTTATTTGAATGTTAGTTTTAATGAATTAATTTTATGCTGCTGTTGCTCTAGATAGCATGTTTTTTTTTTTTTTTTTTTTTTTTTTTTTCCAGAGAGAACCCTATTCAGGGAGCAACTTTCTGTACAGTGAAAGTAGCAGTGATGATGAAGAGCCTTTATTTCAGCTATCCAAGGTAGAATTGTGTGCCAAAATAAAAAGCCTCAAGAGGAAGCTGACAGACACCATGAGAGAGAACTGCCGCCTACGGCAGTCCCTGGTGATGCTTCAAGGTAAAGTCAGGGGAATTATTGTGATGAAGAGGAAAGGCTGAAGGTCATGAAAAGCTTGATTTATAAGAGGCCATTTGGATGGGAATTATGGATGCTCAAGCACCTGACACGATCAAGGCCTGCCATTAGCATCAAAGTCTTTGATACATGGCAACATTTAATTCCAGAAGCACTCAGAAAAAAACTGTCTCACGCGGGGGCCATGCAATCAGAGAGTCAGAAATGGAAAAATCTGTCTAAATCCTGTCAGTTGTTCCCAGGAGAACCTGTCTGTAGGCTGTGTCTAACCCTCGGCTCAGCTCAAACACTCCCCTGACCAGTCCGACTAGCCCCTATTTATTAGCAGTCTTTCTTGATCTACTGAAATTTTATTTATTCTGGAATGATTTCATTTCTAATTACTTCGGTTATTCCTTATTGTTGATAACATGAGTTAGTTCCAGGTGCAACAAATTTAGTCCTTTCCATTTTGTTCTTTTATAAATTAATCCTTCATCACTCAGTGATCATCTCTGAAGCCCCTCTTGCTTGTCCCTGTCCCTTACTCTGGGGCAGACAAGACCAAATCCAAATTTTTAAAAGATTAGTGAGTGAATAAGGTTTGAAGAGGATTTGCTTCTTCCCTTGCCAGGTACACCATACCATCCCTAGACAGCCTAGTATCTCTTTTCTGTTTTTTTATTGTCACATGAAGTGTTCAAGGCCAGGCTGGATGGGGCTTGGAGCAACCTGGTGTGGTGGGAGGTGTCCCTGCCCAGGGCAGGGGGGTTGGAATTCCATGATCTTTAAGGTCCCTTCCAACCCAAACCATTCTATGATTTTGCTCACACTTAGCAGTTTCATTGCCCACCTGATTCCACTTCATACATTATTCATCTTGGTTTGAATCATTCATCTCCACCTTTTTGAATACTATTTTTAAACATTTTGTTAGTGTCTGACAACTTTTCTTACCCATTTAGGTGCGTTTGCCTTGTACCTTAAGCACTTGTATTAGTCTTTTACAGGATTTTCTGTAATTTAGTGATTCTGTATCTTGCTGATTCTTTATCCCTTGCATCCTTTTTGCTCTGAATTGATTCTTCTTAATGTTAGTGAATTCTAATGAATCTTCTTAAATATTAGTTGGAGAAAAGGTTATTTAAAAGATACTATCTATAGATTTAAAAGAAGGAAAAAAAGAAGTCTGTGCAGTTTATGTAATTTCTTTAAAGCAAAAAATAAAAATAAATCAGACATAACATTACTTAGCCCATATTCAGTAGCTTTAGAGACTTGTAAGATTTTCAGATAGCAAAAATAAAAGAGATAAATAGCCTGTTTAGTGCCAGCATGGGCATAAACTGATGGTTCCTCTTAGCCTTGCAGAGAACTGATCTACCCTGTTCTAGGAAGGGAGGCCAGATCTTCATGGGTGGGCACAACAGAACGGCAAGAAAATTTTTGAGAAAATAGGAAAAAAGATGTTGAAGCATCTTTGCTGACTGCTTTGACTCTCTTGCATTATGACAGGAATCTTACTGCAAAAATATACATCCTTAGATGTATAATTAGAGTCTGAAAGCTTCCATACTATTTCATCCCTCCCTTTCCATTTGATTTCAGTGTTGCCACAGGCAGTCACCCATTTTGAGGAACTGGTAGGGATGGCAGAAGCCCTGCTGAAAGGGGGAGTGACATCACCTGCATCCAGCCTGCACTCACCTGCTGTTTGGAAAGCATCTCCCCACCCGTTAGCAGATTCATATGCAGCTCTGCACAGCAACTCCAGCTCACCAGTAACTCTGAATGGGGAAGATGAGGAGCAACAGACCGAAAAACAGGTCAGTGAAAAGGCAATTTCAGGCATGAAAATGAAAACTTTCTACAATACAAACTTTACTGTTAGGCTATAACACATATTTAAAAAAAAAAAAAAAACGCATCAGCAAAAATCATTTTATCATCAGTCAGTTGGTGACGTGATGAATGAGAGCTCCTTTTGTGCAGAAAGATCTTTCCATGAGAAACACTAGACTCAGTATTGTGTGCTGGTACACTCAAACTCACTTTGATTTCTGTGGCTTTGCACATCTGGGACTGAGGGCAGAACGTGGGGGCATGAAGAAAATACCAAGATCCTGGCATCACTTCCAGCCTAATGGATGCCAAAAGGGAACTGGTAGTGTTTCAGAGAGAATCTAAGAAAAATACCAGCAGTCTGTTTAAACTGTTAGTAAGTAAATGGAGAATGGTATTTTTCTGCTCTTCTTCCAGACACTGGCCAGCAGTTAAGTAGAAACACCTATGTAAATATGGATGCTGAGTAAAGATGTTCCCCTATTCTCTGTAGTTATAACAGAGCGTAATTGAGAAATATGAGGCACAGAGGCTGTACATGAAAAATACAAAGATGCAACCAAAAGAATAATTCTAGCTTCTGCATTCACAATTTACATAAACATTGTTATGCACCGAGTCGTGCCAGTCAGTGGAAATCATTCTCCTATGTTCTCACGGAGTCCTAAAACCCAAAGAAATCTACGAAGAATTATCAAGGTGTGATGTGTTTACCGAATATTGCAATACATAAAATTTCACCTAACATCTCCAAAGAAATAAAAAGACCTAATTTTCTCAGCATTACCTAACATAACCTCATTTTTTAGCCTTACCTAACAGAGGTAGCTCAAAAATTGCCCATCAGTAGAGTTCAAATACTTTGGCTGTACGACCGCTGCGTGTGTAGAAGTCACTCTCACAAGCCCAGGACCAGATGTCCCAGTTCTTAGGGCATGTCTGCTGGGAGGCAGGAATATTAGCTTGGGCACAGTGCCACGCTCCCGAGGCTGTAGGGAATCCGTGCCAGAACTGGATCCCAGCCAGCCCCCGTGGAGAGCAAGCAGAAGGCTTTAGATGTGTCTGAACGTGTCCTGTCTCCACTGGTGAGTAACCAGGATGGCCTGGTGACGCGTTTGCTAGGATGAACGGGGTCCTTCCTCTGCCCCACACTTGCTTCTGACAAAAAAATCCCCCCGTGTGTAGGGGTGCATGGTATGCAAGTTTAGTGTTGCTCTCAAGCGTACAGTTTGCAGAGATTACTTTCGAAATTGTGGCTTAAAAAAAAAGAAAAAATATTATATAATGCTACATAATATTTCTAGAGAACTGCAATAACTATGCCTATGACCAATTGTGTTTTCCAGTTCAAGATCGAAAAGTGGCAGATTGCACTGTGTAACAAGAGCAAACCTCAAAAGTTTATAAACGACTTGATGCAAGCACTTTACACACATGAATACATGGCTACACACAGCCTGACAGGGGCAAAATCCTCCTCTTCAAAGGACAAAGCAGCGAAACCGGCTATGAACCAGAATGAAGTTCAGGAAATCATAGGTGATGACTTGGTTTACGTTACTCAGGGGGGCACTGATTTGACAGAGGGCTTTCTCTGAGGGAGGGGCTGTCTCTTTTTCTCAAGTCACAGGCGACAGGACAAGAGGAAATGGCCTCAAGTTACGCCAGGGGAGGTTCAGGCTGGATATTAGGAAAAATGTTTTCACTGAAAGGGTTCTCAGCCATTGGAATGGGCTGCCCAGGGAGGTGGTTGAGGCACCATCCCTGGAGGGGTTCAAAAGACGGGTTGATGTAGTGCTGGGAGGTATGGTTTAGTGATGATGCTCCTTGTTTGTTGTGGGGGTGTCTATTTTTGTCAGTCAGGTTGACGGTTGGACAAGATGATCTTTAAGGTCCCTTCCAACCTAGAAGATTCTGTGATTCTGTGATGCTTAACAGCTGGTCGACCCAGGTGATGCGCTGTTTCTTAGTTCCTTCTGGAGCCACACGCTCGTTAAACCCATCTGTTACAAACCCTGTCAGTGAAATGCTAAGCAGGGGTATTTCTCTTGCGTGAGTTTTGTGGGTTTTACTTCAGTAACTGCTCAGCACAGTAATATTACAAATAGTTTTAGCCTTTGAAATGCCAATCTGCATCAGTCAAACTGGGAACATGGCAAAAACAGCTAAGGGAAGGCAAAGAGAGGACGCGCTTGGATCAAATTTAAAATAATGTCTGCTATCTTCTGAAGTTAGTGAATGTTATGAATTCTGACATTTTAAATAGCGCTGGAGGCCCAATGATACAATAAGCACAGAAGACAGGAGTAGTGATCAGAGAAGCAAACAAAATTTGGTTTATGCAGAGGTTTAAGGCAAAAAATGGTTGGTGCATAGGAAAGAGGATCCATTTCAGATGGAAGTAGCAGCTTTAAAGAAAACAGTATTTTGTGAGCACATGAAGCCTGGTTTTTATTGGATTCGTACCTATAGCTTAATACCTGACCAACACAGCCTAAATTCCTGTACAAGAACCCCTCGCCCGCTGCCATTCCCTAGGACTTCCCCAGTTCTCTCAATTCCCTTCCCAGCTTAGCTCCAGTTCCTGTACCTTAGTGCAGTTTTGTTGAAGTTGGCCAGCAGTTTCAGAAGTCATCAGCTGCAGAAACCTCTTTTTCTCAAGAACCTGGCTGGAGAAAAAGTCCCACAGTCAAAAGAGAGAAAAGGAACAAGTGTGTAAGACGGGGAGGATATATTTAGAGGCAGTAAGATGAGACCATTTCAGAATGATGTATGAGGAAAATTAAAAAGGTCTCATGGGATGAGAAGAACAGTTGGACTCAAAAGTCTTAATCATTTTTTCCAACCTAGATGATTCTATGATTTTAGGAGCTACTAGTGACTTTTCTAAAGGTGGATTCTGGGGAAGGGTCTAGGCAAAACTGACAAGGGAAGCAGAGGAGATAATCAGGACACTGAATACAGCATGCTGCAGAGAATTCAGTGACAAAGGGCAGCCTATAGAGAAGTCAAAGAAGTTTAAGGGAAATGAGAACACTCCTGAATTCAAATAGAAAAGTGTCAAATTATACACGAGATGAAGAAAAATAAGATAGAAGCCTGGGAGTTCTAGGTCGGTAGAAAATGAGTAAGTAGATCAGATTATTTGAAGAAGATGGAAACTGTAAGACTTCGAAATGAAAGGGGGGGAAAAAAATCAAGGGAAAGGAGGATGATAGAGGAGAGCAGGAGTTGCATTCCTGATGTTGATGCTTGGGTTTTTGCATTCAAAAAAAATGTTAGCCAGGCAAAACAGAAGGGAAATTATTAGGGAAGGAGATATCACCAGCAAATGAAAATTAATGAACAAAACTTGTAAGATTCAGAGGCATGAGGACTGACGAGGATAGGAATGGGAGTCTCTGATGAAGGACAGAACAAAGGGAGAGAGGATGAGCAAACACAAATCACTCACGACAGGAGGCCCTGGGAGTTCCCTTTGAGTTTGCCAAGAGCAGGCAGAGCAGTTTGGAAGGCACAGAGAAAAGCAAGGGCTGGCACGTGCCAAATCTATGTAGTGGTGTGTGAAGACAGAGAAGTAACTAGAGCTGAAGTGAAGTAGCTGAAAATGTCAAAGATGCAAGAGATGCATTTTAGATCATAGATCTGTTGTTTCCCTGATTTGGAGGTCTCATTATGTATCATGTCTTTATGTTGCAGGAATCACAAAACAGTTGTTTCCAAACACAGATGACGCTTTAATTAGGCGAATGATGGGACAAAAACTGAACAATTGCACCAAGAAGCCAATTTTAAGCAAAGATCTTAACTCAGGTGCTTTTCAGAAGCATAGCTTTTGGTAAGTCTTACCAAAAAAAAAAAAAAGTCTGCAATGTGTAATTCCATATATTACCCTGTGGTAATATATGTGGTAAAATATGTGACAAAATCTAAAAGCAATTTTAAAATTACATTGAAGATTTGTGTTCATATATTCATTGCCAAGTAGGTAAATATTTTTGTAACCTTGTACAAAATCATGTAACACAGAAGCAATCCAGCTTTACGTTACAGCACAAAAAATGTTGTTCATTCCAGACAAAGCAGCACAAGGCTATTAAATTACAGGAAGATAATACAGAAGTAAACACATAGAGTTACTTTGATCGATATGTCTATTTTAGATTTGGCATTATTTACTTTTCAGAGAGCAGTCGATCCCATTTTCATGTCACCTGTTGTGCCTCAATTAACCCACAAGTAAAGATAAGGAAAAATCACACCTCTTTTGTACCTACTGACAAAAGTACTGTAGGAGAATTATCATTCTTTTGCTTCCAGAAGAGTGAAAATTATTGAGGCAGAGGAATTATTAAATAACATCTTGCTTATTATAGACATTCTTACCTCATGAACAAGACTAGTCTAAATGTGCTGAACACATCCCTATTGTCAGTGAAGTCAGCTATTTGCATAGCACTGTTTCCATATGTACCAAACATACATATCACAGATTAATTGAGGCTGGGAGGGACCTTTGGAGATTGGGTAGTCCAACCCTCGCTGCTCATAGACCAGGTTGCTCAGAGCCACGTAGTTTGGTTGAGAACCTCCAATGATGGAGACTCCACAAGCTCCCTGGGCAACCTGTGCCAGTGCTCAGTCACCCTCGCAGTGAAAAAAGTCTTTTCTGATGTTCAGAGGGAAGCTACTGTGTTTCAGTTTCTCCCATTGCCTCTGATCCTGCCACCGTGCACCACTGAGAAGAGGCTCCATCTTCTCCACACCCTCCCATCACATGTTAATACACGTAGATAAGATCCCCTTCAGTCTTACTGAGGCTAAACAGTCCCAGCTGTCTCAGCCTCCCCTCAGAAACAGGATAAGAGATTAACAAGGAACAGGATAAGAGTTTAACAAGGAACAGAATAAGAGATTAAAATCAGTGAGACAGGGAGAACAGATCTGTCCTTACTTAGACTTTCCATACTGAAGTAGTATGTCACTTCTTCCTAGTTCAGTTATCTTGTGCATGTTTTCAAATCCGTATTTGCAACTGTATGACACTTCATAACAAAACACAATAAAAAAAACAAACAAACAAAACCTACCCCAAGATATTTGACTATGTTATGACACAATTGTTTGAAAAATAGCTTTGCTGCTATAATTCCTCTCTAAGCCACCTGGAAGTACTCCATGGACCACCAGTAGTCTATGAATTACTACTTGATAAATACTCAGAGAGTATCTGTTGGAAGAATCCACATACACAGGTTTTCCCATCTGGAAACAATAAGCAAATGCCCTAGCCTGGCTAAAATACAGTTTAGTATGTTAATGCTTTTCTCCTAGAGATGAGAAGGCTTCATAAAGCAAAGGTCCTCTGCATTTGTAACGTGCCGTGTCCATTAATTCACTATACTATTTTTCCTTGACATAGGAGGTAAAAATAACAGCACAGAAACACAGATTCTGTCTTCTTTGAAAGTATTAAATCTGAAATATTTTATATTTTAAGTCTTTATCAGATCCATATATTTTGTTAATTCCTGAGTCTCCTGAAGTCACAGTATTCCTGAAGCCTTGACAGGAGGATCTTGAGCTAGAACTATAACAGCTCTGGGTTGTTTTTTAATACTGCCTATAGACCTTTCAATTTAAACTTGATATCTTAAAAATGTCTTTACGTCTGTTATTGATAAGTGCTTATGTAAAATCCAGTCCAACATCCATTGAAACCAATGCAGATATTGCCTGCATAGTCTCTCTTGAATGGATAATTATTAGAATGCATTTATAATGGGTTCATTGTACATCTGTTCAGTATTTCCTCATTGCAAAAGCATTTAAGCACCTTGTAAGTAATCAAGATAACCGTAGTGATTCTTTTAACTCAGACGACACAAGTTTTCTTTGTAAGAAAATGAGGAGAGTTTAAAAGTGCTCACAGTCTCACAGTTCACTTTCCAGCAACGAAGCACAGAGAGGGGTCAAGAGAAAATCCTGTTGTGTGGTACCTTTAGTAACAACTTACCCACACGTTGCCTACCTGTAAAACTGGTGATACTGCAGTTATGATCTCCTCCCCTGCTGCTCCTCCTTCCTTGCCCACCCGCTCTGCTTTTCCCCAGAAGATGATTACAGTTCAGGAGAAGCAATTTGGAGCCAAGTCCAACCAGGCAGACAAGTCACCATCTCAGATCCACATGGCTGAGGTGAAACAAGGAAAAGGGGAACATGTCAATGAAGAAAACTAGTTCTGTAGCTAATAAACAAACTCAGATGCTCGGAAACTAAGCACAGTAGTAATTGCACGTTTAATGTCAGTATCTCAAGCTTGGTTATAAATTGTCTCAACAGTGGCTCAACAGCTGCTCCTCAGGGCATCATCTCTTCTGCTGTTCCTCTCAGCACACAAGACCAGCAGGATGATGATTCACCAGCTGCTAATGCACAAATTCAGCAAAGTGACAGCTGTCTGACTCCACCTCCCACCACACAAGGTCAGCAGGAGTGCTTCAAACCCACTTCTTCCAAGGTGGAGTCTCACCTCACCAGAAGCTCACCAGCGCCCTCTCCCAACCAGGGTTGTGGACAGGATCTCAGGAATTCAGACAAAGAATAACAGAAGGTGTTTCATACCAGTTCAAATTCTCAACCGAGATTAAAGAATAGTATAAAATAAAATAAAAAAAATAATAATAATACCTAAATGGGCCTTGTAACAGTGAACAGAGATACTGCAAGCAGAATAGAAGCCTGACAACCATTTTCTCAAACAAATGATAATCCCACAGCCTATAAAAATGTGACGGGATATTAATATCTTTGGCTTTAAGCTATTATTAAATATATGCATGTTATGCGGTAATTAAAAATATAAACTTATTCAGAAGAATATAAGAAGAGTTCCCCTTAGTTAGACAAAAACGTTATTTAAAGTAATACCAAATGAATGTGTAGGAGGAACCTTAATCCCCTTGCTCTCACCTTGACAGCTGATGGAAAACTGCTTTACTGACCAGAGAAAGCTATTGCATATTAATACAAAAAAGATATAGAGTTACGAAAAGAGAATAGAAAAATTTCCTAGTGAAATAAGGACTATGGCCAGCACAGGATTAGAAAGCACAGGGCCCCATGAAAAGAGAACAAAATAGATATTTAAGGCTGCTGTTAACTTGGAAATAAGAGAACATTCTTAGGGCAGTGAAGCTGCCGCTCTTGAGAAGTCTGCAGGAAAGAAGTAGCTCATTTTTGACTTCTGAAGGTTGGAAAGGCAATGAAAGAAGCCACGTTCCCTCATAGCTCAGGGAAGAGTCCTCCAGGATAGCCTGTGTTGTTGTGGAGGCCGTGGCTTCTCTCACAGGCCTTCTGCTGCCAGTCCCCTGCTGGTTTGGCAGCTCTCCCTCCCTCTTCCCTGAACATCAGGTCCATAGGATAAGGGTGCCAGATCCCTCCAGTTGGGAAATGGAGGACAATCTCTTGGAAGGGACTGGTAAAGGGCCGAGTTGCCAGCCTCTACTCTCCGTGTTTTGATTTTGGTGTGCTACCTCTTGCCTAGAGCGTGGACAGGTAGAGCATTCCTCATGGGACTGGGACCAGAAAAATCCCAGTGGCTGGGGCAGTTCCTCTTGGGATCTAACACCACTTGTTCCAGGGAGCAGCAGGCAGTCGTACACCCTATAATTGCCTGAGGAGGAGGAGGGAAAGTACATTTTATTTTCCTCGCTGACTGATTAGTGATTTGAGGTTTATAGCGTGCTGGTAGCATGGGAAGGAGAGAACACTGGGATTATAGCTTTTGTGCTTGAGTGTACTTCTCCCAGGACAGAGAGCACTAATAGTTAAATCTATTTCAGATGTGGCAAACAAGCAACTAAGGAATCAAGATAAAGGAGGGAAAAAAAAGAAGAAAAAAAAAAAGTTGAAGAAATCTAGCTTGACTAGAGGAGAAAATACGTTAGAAGTAGTATTAGGGTGAACACTGGGAAAAAAATCTGAAGACCAGGCTAGCAGCCAAATACCTCTGAAGGGTAGTGCTGCAAACCTAACTGCACTAGAACAATGCACTAATAAAATGCACTGTGGAGAAGGCTTTTGTGTGGGCTGGGGTAGGAATGAAGCGATCAGCTAGCCCTTCCATCTCACGTGGCTATCGGTTCCTTGTAGACAGGATCAGGATGAAAGCAGGTATGAAATCTGATGTAAGTTCTATCTCATGTGATGAACTACCATCCATAAAATGTAACAGAAAGATGTGTACTATTATGTATATTTTGTATATATACCTGTATGTACAGCATATAAGAATGTATATAGTTAATCATATTTTTGAAGCAACTTTCTATCAAATAAAATGAAACATTACTAAGTCTGAGTTCTGTTTTATTGTCCTTACTGTCTTCTGGGCCTTTTCTTACATCAATCTCTAATATATTTTTCTAATATTTTTCTTTCTAATATTTTTTCTCTCACTTTTTTTTTTCTTTTTTCTTTTTTTTTTTTTTTTGTTTTTTTTTAATAACTGTTCTGTAGCCAGCTTCTATAAAGCTTGACATTTTTAGCTGGGGGAAGGGGCTGGCCCACCTGATGAGGGCTCTCTAACCCTAAAGCTGTCACAGCTGATATCACACAGCTGTGGCTCTCCTGCAGTTGGGGAGGTGGAGAAGTACTTGGGAGCTCAACACGAGTGGTTCCTCTCCCTGGTGCAGGACTGAAGATCAATCACACCGTACTACAGGAGCTTCTATTCTGAAACTCACCTGGCCAGCTGAGTTGTCAAAGGCTCACCATGAAGAGTAAAAGAGGATATTCGTGGTAGGGTGATGGTTCTAATCCCAGGCACGAGCCAGGCAGAGCGATGGGTGTTCTGCACAAAAAGCAACAGAGAAGGAGACTTTTTAATGTTTTATCAAAGGGTAAAGAGGGACCAAGCTGGAAAGAATCATTCCTCCCTCTTTAAGTATAGGACTGATGTTACCATACTGGATAAAAGAAGATAAATAGCTTTTACACAACTACATGGTTAATGGAAAAGCTGTACTCATTGCAGTATGACCAAATACGAAGAAAATACAAGTGGTTTTCCAAAATGACACTGACAAACTCCGAGAACGCAGAATTTGAAGACTAAATAATTACAAATTAGAAAATTCAGAAGTAACAGAAAGGGAGAGCAGAGCAGTCTAATGCTACTTCTCCCCAAAATGTGCACTAAAATCAAAATGAATTGGTGATGTGAAAGTGTGTGGTGTCACACAGTGTAAGATTCTTCTGAAATGAGTGACGCAGGACACATTACTCAGAATTGGAGAAGGCCGACCGCGACTGCAGAAAAAATCTATCAGCTATATGACTGTACAGCATTTAGTAACTGGAGATTTCGTACTTCAAAGGTAAGCAGTGCTAAAACTAATAATTTGAACTATTTCTTTCTATTACTGCATTTTAGATTGAATTTGAAGATTACCATGGAAAATAATTTGGTCATTGTTTATTACGAACTGCTCAGTAAGAACATTTGCTTTCTAAGGAGGGAAGAATATTGAGATATGTGTAAAATGGGATAAAAAACTTATTGAAAAAGTATGCTATTGAAGAAATCAGCATTTTAATGCATGCCAAGTCCATGCCCTCTCTCATTATGTTATATAGATAGGAGTCAAAAAACCCCAAACCACATGACATCTAAATTTTCTAGATCAAGAGTAAGTGGCAGTATGAGACATTGACCCAAAAGGGAAATCTGGTTACAAAGGCAATGTTTTGCTCACTTTAAGGAGCAAGGAGAGAAACAAGGAGGTCGAAATATATTTAAATTCTATAAAATAAAATAATTAAGGAGCAAATAATGAACATGTGGAATTGGTTGCCAGAGAGCATCACTGAGTTCAGAAACAGTTTCCACATCCTATGTGATACACAGACTTCCTTTGGAGGTTTGGACTTGGAGACATTGTAAATGCTGATATGATTGCACAGCAATTCCCTATTTTCCCTTTTTTTTTTCCTTAACTGTGTTGTTTAAATCCCAGGAGGATGTTTGGATGGGTCGTTCATTGCAAGAGTAAGCACTTACATAAATTGCAACTGAAAAATTCATATTCAAATGAGTGTCATTTTCAGCAGGTATCAGCAATTGGAAAAATAATGCCACCTTGCTGTTCTACTAACTTGTTACTATTGCACCACCTATTAGCTATTCTCAAGAATCAAAAGTAATTAAGTGCAAATGCAAGCTACAAACAGAATGGCTGCTATCAATGTTCTAATTGCAAATTTAAGTTATAAATGCAAAATATGACAGTTTAGGCAGCAACAATGGCTTTAATTTTCCAAGTGGTAGTCAGGTTTCCAGTATTTTAATAAGGAAATAAAAATGCTCCAATCAGCGATGTTTATACAGTCCAACAATAGCGATTAAGTTGCACAAATTTGCTAAATAGTATAAGAAGTTCCACCTAAAAATGAGGAGGAACTTCTTCACTTTGAGGGCAGCAGAGCCCTGGAAGAGGCTGCCCAGGGAGGTGGTGGAGTCTCCGTCTCTGGAGACATTCAAACCCCACCTGGACACGTTCCTGTGCAACCTGCTCTGGGTGGCCCTGCTCTGGCAGGGGGTTGGAGGAGATGATCTCCAGAGGTCCCTTCCAACCCCATGTGATTCTGGGATTCTGTTTAATTAGCAGTGAAACAGTAGAAAAAAAAAACAACCAAGAATCACAGAAGGTGATAATTATGAGTTTACACATCAAATCCAGGAAATACATGGAAAAATATTTCAGCTGTTGTGTGATCTTTGGTTTTTTTTCTTTTTTGCCTTTCAGCATCTCAGTATGTCTGTCTTCTATGATGAAGCTATTTTTTCATTCATATATGGAAGGAGGCTTAAAACTAACATTAGTAGTAGTCACACTGTTTACATGAAAAATAAGTGCACTAAATTAATGCTGACATGTTAAATACCATGTGATATTTTATTTCTGAGAGTCATTTATTCACAAAGCTGCCATTCAAACTGACTTTTACTGTGGGTGGCTTGAAGTAACGCTATGATGAAGCAGGAGAGCAGTAGCAGATAAATAGCAAGAATCACGTGCGTGGGGGCCCGGGTTTCTTTAATCCTGCCACAGAGGGGAAATGAGGAGAAGGGCACTAATAGGGCAAGTCAATAATTAGTTGCAGAACTGGTGTTGGTGACAAGGCTTTGCGTTGTATGACCATGGGACCCTGCTTGCAGATCACCCTCTGCCTGAGAGAGATGAGATCCACCTCAATAAGCTGGGTGAAGCTATTTTTGCCAGTAGGATGTCCGACTGCATAATTGGGGATTTAAACTAAGAATGAAGGGGGAGGGAGCAAGTAACCAGCAGCCCTGTGGTTATGGGAGTGAGGGACACGGTCAAAGAGCAATGGGCATGGGATGATGTGACAGGAACACAAAATCAACAGAATGGGGCTTGAGCAGGGTTACCCCCAGCACTTGCATGTAAGCAAAGAAATGCCTGCAAGGCAGCACGATGGAGAACCCCCCCAAACCCCTTTCTAGACTCATAGAATCATCTAGGTTGGAAGGGACCTTCAAGATCATCTAGTCCAACCATCAACCAACCTCTGACAAAAAAACCATCACTAAACCATGTCCCCCAGCACCACGTCAACCCGTCAAACTTCTAGGGAGTCAATGTGCTGGGGTGCCTCTTTAAAGTGCCCCTATACTAATGCATGCAGTGTGAGCAATAAACAGGATGAGTTAGAGCAGGGCTCCGATCTTGTTAGGATCACAGAGGCGTGGTGGGATGGCTCCCACGACTACAGTTATAATGAAGGGACACAGGGAAGGACAGGCTAGGAAGACAAGGATGGGAAGTGCCCTCTTTATGTGAAAAAGCAGTTGGAGTGCATGGAGCTCTGCTTGGGGGGGTGGATGAGGAACTGAATGAGAGTTTATGGGATTAAAGAGAAGACAACAAAAAACCATCACTAAACCATGGCCCCCAGTACCACGTCAACCCATCAAACTTCTAGGGAGTCAATGTGCTGGGGTGCCTCTCTAAAGTGCCCCTATACTAATGCACGCAGTATGAGCAATAAACAGGATGAGTTAGAGCAGGGCTCCGATCTTGTTAGGATCACAGAGGCGTGGTGGGATGGCTCCCATGACTAGAGTTATAATGAAGGGACACAGGGAAGGACAGGCTAGGAAGACAAGGATGGGAAGTGCCCTCTTTATGTGAAAAAGCAGTTGGAGTGCATGGAGCTCTGCTTGGGGGGGTGGATGAGGAACTGAATGAGAGTTTATGGGCAAGGATTAAAGAGAAGACAGGTAAAGGTGACATTACAGCGGGTGTCTGCTATAGGACACCTGTCCAGGAAGAACAAGCAGATGAGGTAGACACATAGGAGCAGCCTCACATTCACAAGCCCTGATCATCATGGGGTACTTCAACCACCCAGGTACTCGCTGGACGGACAACACAGCAGGCCATAAACAATCCAGAAGGTTCCTGGAGTGCACTGATAACTTTTTCTTGCAAGTCATAAAGGAGCCAGCAAGGATCAATGAAGAGCAGTGCTTTGCTGGACCTTGTACCAACAATGAGGGTCTTGTTGGGAATGCGAAGCTCGTGGGTGTCTGCTATAGGACACCTGTCCAGGAAGAACAAGCAGATGAGGTAGACACATAGGAGCAGCCTCACATTCACAAGCCCTGGTCATCATGGGGAACTTCAACCACCCAGGTACTTGCTGGACGGACAACGCAGCAGGGCATAAACAATCCAGAAGGTCCTGGAGTGCACTGATAACTTTTTCTTGCAAGTCATAAAGGAGCCAGCAAGGATCAATGAAGAGCAGTGCTTTGCTGGACCTTGTACCAACAATGAGGGTCTTGTTGGGAATGCGAAGCTCAAAGGCAGCCTTGGCTGCACTGACCATGAAACAGTGGAGCTCAAAACCCTGAGAGGAGGGATTAATGTAAAAAGCAGGCTCCTGGACTTCAGGAGACTGAACATTGGTCTCTTCAAAGATCTGCTTAGAAGAGTTCAAAGGCAGCCTTGGCTGCACTGACCATGAAACAGTGGAGCTCAAAACCCTGAGAGGAGGGATTAATGTAAAAAGCAGGCTCCTGGACTTCAGGAGACTGAACATTGGTCTCTTCAAAGATCTGCTTAGAAGAGTGCCATGGGATAAGGCCCTGGAGGGAAGAGAGCCCAAGAAAGGTTGGTTAATATTCAAAGATCACCCCCCTCATGAGTAGTTCATCCCAGAGAATAGGAAGTCAGGCAAAAATGCCAGGAGGCATTGATCGAAATCAAACACAAAAAGGAAGCATACAGAGGGTGGAAGCATGGGGTATAATTTGGGGGGAATACATAAATGTTGTTCAAGCATATAGGGATGAAGTTAGAAAAGCTAAAGTCCAGCTGGAATTGGATCTAGCCAGGGATATCAAAGACAACAAGAATGGCGTCTGTAAGTAGCGTGCCATGGGATAAGGCCCTGGAGGGAAGAGAGCCCAAGAAAGGTTGGTTAATATTCAAAGATCACCCCCTTCATGTTCATCCCAGAGAATAGGAAGTCGGGCAAAAATGCCAGGAGGCATTGATCAAAATCAAACACAAAAAGGAAAGCATACAAAGGGTGGAAGCGTGGGGTAATCTGGGGGGAATACATAAATGTTGTTCAAGCATACAGGGATGAAGTTAGAAAAGCTAAAGCCCAGCTGGAATTGGATCTAGCCAGGGATATCAAAGACAACAAGAATGGCGTCTGTAAGTAGCTAGGTGACAAAAGGAAGACTAGGGAAAATGCGGGCCCATTGCTAGATGCGATGAGTGACCTGTTAACATAGGACACGGAAAGGCTGAGTTACTGAATGCCACCAAATGGCATGCGTAGTTGGGCCTTCTGGTGGCCCTCATTTTGAGTGAGGGTCATTTCTTCCTCCATCTCCATCTTCATCTTCTTCATCTGTCCTTTGGCTCAGTGTTCATGTTGGCAAAACATTCTAACTGCTTAATCACTCATTAAAACTAACAATCTCCCTGCTATCCCCTGTTTGTCAGACAATGTCCATATTTATCGCACCCCTGTCTTAGGTCGCCTTACTGAATGCCACCAAATGGCATGCGTAGTTGGGCCTTCTGGTGGCCCTCATTTTGAGTGAGGGTCATTTCTTCCTCCATCTCCATCTTCATCTTCTTCATCTGTCCTTTGGCTCAGTGTTCATGTTGGCAAAACATTCTAACTGCTTAATCACTCATTAAAACTAACAATCTCCCTGCTATCCCCTGTTTGTCAGACAATGTCCATATTTATCGCACCCCTGTCTTAGGTCGCCATGAGCCGTCAGTGTGCCCAGGTGGCCAAGAAAGCCAACGGCATCCTGGCTTGGATTAGAAATAGTGTGACCAGCAGAAGCAGGGAGGTGATCGTCTCCCTGTACTCAGCACTGGGGAGGCCACACCTGGAGTAATGTCCAGTTTTGGGCACCTCAATCCAAGAGAGATCTGGAGGTGCTGGAGTGGGTGCAGAGGAGGGCAACGAAGCTGGTGAAGGGCCTGGAGAATAAATCTTATGAAGAGTGATTGATGGAGCTGGGACTGTTAAGTTTGAGGAAGAGGAGGCTGAGGGGAGACCTCATCACTCTCTACAACTACTTGAAAGGACACTGTAGGGAGGTCGGTGCTGGTCTCTTCTTACAGGTAATTAGTGATAGAACAAGAGGGAATGGCTTCAAGCTTCAACAGGGTAGGTGTAGACTGGACATTAGGAAGAAATTCTTCACAGAAAGAGTGGTCAGACACTGGAATAGGCTGCCCAGGGAGGTGGTTGAGTCACCATCCCTGAATGTGTTTAAGAGTCATTTAGATGCGGTGTTGGGGGATATGGTGTAGGGGAGAACTTTGTAGAGCAGGGCAGATGGTTGGACTCAATGATCCCAAGGGTCTTTTCCAACCCAGATGATTCTGTGATCTCAAGGCCACTTCCTAAGGCCTTGAAACCATTTGGGATGGTTGCTAAAACAGCTATGTTTCTTCTCTAAAAGAAGATTCTCTACAGTTTAACCCTTTATAAAGTTACATAACATCTGCCTTAGGTATCTTAAGGTCCCCACAGCGCAGCGGGTGATGTCCGGTCGGTCACTGAGGCGGGCTGCTCACCCCCCAGGCCGCAGGGCCCACCCCCGCCGCGGCCGCCTCAGCGCTCTTCCCGCCTTCCCTCCCCCGGCAGCCCCAATGGCCGCCATCCCTCCTCCTCCTCCCCCGGAAGCGGTCGGGGGGGGTTTCCTCCTTCCAGCAGGAACTCCGTGCCACCCAACCGAAGGCGGAAACGGGGAGGCAGGAAGATATTGAAGGAAAGAGCCCCCCGACCCGAAACGCCGCCGCTGGGAGGCGGGGGCTGCGCCATGGCGCTGTGGCGGTAGCGCCCGCACCCCGCCATGGGGGCAGGGGAGGCGGCGGCGGGCGGAGGAGGAGGAGGAGGGGGAGCCAGGCGAAGCGGGCGGCAACTACAAATCCCGGCAAGCCGTGCCGCGCTCCCGCCCCACCTCTCCCCTCCCCGCCGCCCCCGGGTTGAAGAGGAAGCGGAGGGGCGCGGGGTCGGGGCGTCGGTGTCCCCCGGAGCGCTGGCGGCGGGGTGAGCGGGGGCCGGGCATTGTGAGGGGGCGCGGGTGGCCCGTCGCTTAGCGACCCTAACCGCCGCCGGGCGGGGAGGCGGGCGGGCCGGCCGGCCAGGTGCGGGCCTCCTGGCGAGGGAGGCCGCCGCGTCCCTCCTCACCCGCCTCCCAACCGGAGCCGCGGCGGGGCTGAGGGGGGTGTCGGTGCGGGTAAGGAGACGTGAGTCAGCACGGCCGCCCTGCCGGGGCCGCCCGCCCGTCCGCGCCCCTCAGGGAGGCTTTCCGTTTGGCAGGAGGGCGTTTACTTTTGAAGCGAGAAACAGCCTTCCGGCGCTGGTACCGTCCTAAAGTGGCCAAAACAGGCGTCAGAAATACCTGTAGCCGCTGGTTGTGCCTGGGCTCGCCCCCGCGCCTCTCGGTGAACCCTCCTGCGTGTGTGCGGTGGCGGTGGTGCGGCGCCCGCAGGCCGGAGCTCTGGGAAGGCCTCAGCAATCGATAAGGTTTTTGGGACTGAGCGTGTTAATGAGCTGTGGCAGTGCGCTGTAGCCGTGGCTGCTGGGGGGATATAGGTATTGGGGATGCTCTGTAGATCAACCCAGGCTTTGAATATTTGGAAAACCGTAGTGCTGTGATTTGAGTAAAAATTGTTATCGCTTATTCCGGCATTACTGATAGTCATAGAAAGGTTTGGGTTGGAAGGGACCTTAAAGATCATCTAGTTCCAACCCCCCTGCCTTGGGCAGGGACACCTCCCACCAGACCAGGTTGCTCCAAGCCCCATCCAGCCTGGCCTTGAACCCCTCCAGGGATGGGGCAGCCACAGCTTCTCTGGGCAACCTGTTCCAGCGCCTCACCACCCTCACAGTAACAAATTCCTTCCTGATAATCAGGAGTAATTGTTATTGAATGATATAGAGAGGCTTGTTGAGTGCAAATAGGCTGTAAAGCCGAAGTAGGTATAAAATGGAAATGCAGTGTGGTTAAATAAAATTGCAAGATAAAACGACGAAGAATGTTTTCGTTTGCTTCTGTTTAGATAATGGAGTCCTGTAGCCCTGTCAACATTCACAAGAGTGAATCGGCAGCTTCTGAAAGCGAAGATGAGATTGAGTTCGTTGGAGTAAGTAGATCTTGAACTGGAGACATAGTGCCTGTTATTGTAAATATGCTTTCAGTAGCCTGATAAAATGGGAGGGGGTCTTTCTGTACTGTCTTGATGATCTTGATTATATTTTGGTGGAAAGGGTTACTTTTGGATTTAAAGGTAATTTAATTTGTAAATCGTTGGCAGATAATAATTTTATGTTAAAGCTTTATCTACCCTTTCCTTGGAAATGTATTAGATGATATCAGTTGTTCCTGTAGAGAGAATACAGGCTTGAGTATCTGAGCAGGTGAATGGGGAATCATAGTGATCAATGAGGTATATGAGAAGTCACTGTAGATGACTGTTCTGGTAATCGTATTACATAGTGTTCATGAATAGTCCCACTGAAGGAATAAAGCACTGCTCCCTCTGCAAAACAGTGCCAAACACACTATACTTGGTATAGAAAAAGAGGAAGGAAGTAATGGGTCAGAGGCCTTAAACAGTCTTCTCAATTTATGAAGCAGTGTGTAATAGCTACAGTACAACACCTCGTCTAATGCTCACATGTGGCTTACATGCATGTAACTTTAAGACACTTATATCTGTTGAACATCCAAGAAAAGCAGAATGTTTTTTATGCTGCCTGTGTTTTGGCCTCAATCCGTCATCGGTAAAGTGATGCTGAAAGGCAGGGATACATGCAAGAACAGAGAGATGATTTTCCCTAAAGAAAGAGTCATGTGAATAAGATCAAGTGGTTAATTGATGCAAGGACTAATAATGGCTTGTTTCCTATGGATTTGTCTCAGTATTAATGCTGAAGAATAACCAGATGGTTAGGGTTTTTTCTGTTTTGCATGGTGTTTGGATAAACCCTAAGTTCAATATACAGACTTTTTCTGCAGTGCAATTTAGGCTCTCAAGTATGAGGGATGTATATTTTTGTGAAAATTGTAAATTATTATCTCTGAGACTTCTTGGTCTTTTAGCTGATTTGGTCAAAATTGACTAATGAGTTCAAAGTTCATTTGAACTTGTATAAACACATAAGCATTTATGTGTGGCATAATTTTATAAGCTTAATTTTCTTGAAACACTGGGTAAGGAATGAGGAAGCTAGTGTAGCTTTGAATGTGCAATGATTGAAGGGCTGCTGGAGTGCCAAGAGCAATAACTGAAAGAAAGGAGACTTACTAAAATCATTGCTTCTGCTGCATTTTTTTCCTTGGTTTTGCCAGTGGATCATGTTGAGCCCTTGTGGTGCCAGTGGTGATTGCTTCTGAGGGAGGCTGGAATATACAGGAAGATGACTGTGCTTAGGCTTGTTTGTGCAGGTTTGGTATATTGGGGTGAGGGGCTTACTGTTGTCATTGATGAATATAAGGGGAAAGGGTGTGACCCTGATGGCTCGAAGTCCAGATGGAGAGCAGGGACAAGTGGTGTCCCTCAAGGGTCCATGCTGGGACTGATACTGTTTAATATTTTTATCCATGATATAGACAGAGGGATTAAAGGCACCGTCAGCAAGTTTGCAGACGAAACCAAGCTGTGTGGTGTTGTCGATACACCTGAGGGATGGGATGTCATCCAGAAGGACCTGGACAGGCTGGAGAGGTGGGCCCAGGTGAACCTCATGAGGTTCAACAAGAGCAAGAGCAGGGTTCTGCATCTGGGCCAGAACAATCCTCGCCATCAGTACAGGCTGAGGGTGAGGTATTAAAAAGCAGCCCTGAGGAAAGGGACTTGGGGGTGCTGGTGGATGAGAAGCTGGACATGAGCAGGCAGTGGGCACTTGCAGCCCAGAAGGCCAATCACATCCTGGGCTGCATCAATAGAAGTGTTGCCAGCAGGTCCAGAGAGGTGATTCTTCTGCTTTGCTCTGCTCTGGTGAGACCTCACCTGGAGTGCTGTGTGCAGGTCTGGAGCCCTCAGTATAGACAGATATGGACCTGATGGAGCAGGTCCAGAGGAGGGCCACGAGGATGATCAGGGGGATGGAGCACCTCTGCCACGAGGACAGGCTGAGGGAGCTGGGGTTGTTCAGCCTGGAGAAGAGGAGGCTGCGGGGAGACCTAATGGCAGCCTTCCAGTACCTGAGGGGGGCTACAGGAAGGCTGGGGAGAACCTGTTTACAAAGGCCTGTAGTGACAGGACGAGGGGCAATGGCTTCAAGCTGGAGGGGAACAGATTTAGACTGGAGATGAGGAGAGGGGTCTTCACTGTGAGGGTGGTGGAGCACTGGAACAGGTTGCCCAGGGAGGTGGTTGAGGCCCCTTCCCTGGAGATATTCAAGGAGAGGCTCGATGAGGCCCTGGGCAACCTGGTCTAGTTGGGGGTGTCCCTGCTGACTGCGGGGGGGTCGGACTAGATGACCTTTGGAGGTCCCTTCCAGACTGGACAATTCTGTGACTTTATGATCATCACTTCATGTCAGCAACGTGTCCTCGAATCTCCAATTTGCTCCTCTGAGTGAGGGTGAACCCGAACTCTGCTAAAGGATTTCAGAACTATTTGCCTTCCTTTAGTTCGTTTCCATATAATCACGTGTATGACTCAAAGTGTTTGAGCTTCCTAAATGCTGTGTATAAATGCTGTCTGATCATCCAAGTACTATATTGTGCATGTCCTAAGGAGCCAGTGCGCAGGTGGCACTGCATAAATTGAATTAGAGAAGCCACTTGGATATCTCAACCTGTGCTCATTTCGATAGAAACAAGCAGTTGTAGGCCATGTGATCTCTGTGTTTTTCTTCTTTTTTTAATTTTTTTCTTGAAAGTTGGGTGGCTTTTTGTTGTGAGGTTTTTTTCTTTGTTTGCGTTCCTGTTTGTGGTTTGTTTTTCTTTGGTATCTTTTTCCATTTCAAGCACTTAAGGTGTTTGAATTCTTACTGTAGGACTATGACAAATAGCCCTCATTTGAAGGACCAAAAGCAATCTCTGCTGCTGGCAAAGTTTTGGAGCTTTTAGAGTCAGATTCACCCTTGTTCAGGAAACTTACAACTGTTCTTCCATAATTTCCTACCTCTTAATTCTGTGTTGCAATGTATTTTGTTCATTTAAAATCACTAAATTCTATGTTTTTCACACCAGCAGAAAAATAGAACTTAATCTACAGTGCAAGCCATTATTCTTGATGGTTTGATTTTTTAGGATAGGATGGTCTGACCCCCATTCTGTCTCCTTGGGAAGAATAAGGCAAGAGCGAAGAGAATCACGAGTTTAATGTGTTCTGTAACACATAAGTAGACAGATTATTCAAATTGCAGTAGTCTCCACTGAAAGCATTGGACACCTGCTGAATTGTTTTGGGTTTTTTTAATAGTCCACTCGTTTGTTTCTTTTTTCCTAATTTCTTTAAAGATGTTTTCCAGTGAAGATGGTATCTGAAGAACCCTTGGCCCTGGGATATACCAAAATGAAGTGGTTTGCTGAAACATGATCATTACCATGTAGATGTTTTGTTTCCTTTCCCCCTGAGGTGTTAAATATTAGATATACAGACTCAAGTATTTGTCTCTCTGGCATCACAGCAGGAGCAGAATAAAATTGCAGAGGTGTTACGAAGCATCTCTGAAGCAGGACTTTGATTTTTGCTCCCATCCCAACTCAGCTGAGGACTCGGATTTTTGTCTTTGCTAGGTCAAAGAAATTAAAACTTTCCAAGTGCAGGTGGGTTCACAACGTTGGTTGGTTACTCAGCACTCTTCAAGTTGAGAATTTGCTGGGAAAAAAACTTTGAGCACAAATATTGCAATTTGTGTCAAATTTTAAAGTTTATTTTAAAGCTTGTAAGCTTGTTTCATGATAATTAGTGTGTTTACATGTGTGTACATAATTATGCTCGCATAATTATTATGTCAAAGATATGGGAAGTCTGTGGCCAGATATATTGAAAGCTCATTTCTATGTGCTTTCTGTTAGTGTGTGTATAATTATGCAAAAGTTTAATTGTGTAAACTGAGTATTTGTTCTGAATGCACATAAAAGTAAAAACTGAGCAAAAAAATCTTACATGATATATCAGTAGACTTGGTGTCTGTTAGCTAGGCCTGATTAGCCAAAGATTGATTAACATGAGGGAGGGGGGGAAAAAAAGCGAGACCACAATTTAGGACTTCTTGAGAAAATTTCTGGAGGCGGTAAAAATGAGCTTCACAGGACTCATTTGTTTTCAAATTGGAATGCAACCCAAAAAGTTGTAAAGAAAAATTGTGTAGTAAGAGGAACAAAGTTCAAAAGGGGAAAAAAAGAACGTTTCATGTTTGCAAACAACGTTTAAACAAGCATATTACTTGTGTTAAATTGAACTTACTGTTCTGGTTCTGATCACTAGAAGTTCCTAGGCTTGAAAGCAAGTTACTCTGCTTTTCAGCTGTCAATTTCCTAACTTTTAATTAGTGGTTGAACCCAGATAGTAAGTAAATGGAACCAAGGAAAATCTCTGGTTGAAGAAGCTACAGCTGTTAGGATCAGAGTGGAACATTTCACAACACACCATTGAACTGATTGGACAGTAGGCAGTCTGAGTGTGTCTTTGAACTGTTACTTGCCAACACCTGTTGTTTAATATATAAGAAATTAAATCTTTATTTATAGAGGTCAGTTTCAACAGAAGCAAATGTCATGGATATTATTATTTTTTTTAAGATTTCATTTAGAAAACCATATTCTCTTTATTTAATCATAAAAAGTTAAGCACGCTTTTGGGGTAATTTGAGGCCTGCAGCTTGATTTATATAAGCTTTTGTCAGCTGTCCAAGATCTCATCCCTCTTCCTCCCCAGTGAGACAATGAGGACTGTTTATGCCTGGCCAGCTGAGCTGCCTTACGGCCTTGAAAGGTGGAAGAATGTAAAGAATGAGATGTAGTCAGGCTGGTGGAGAGAATTGCATGTGTGCATATTCTCTCTGCTGCTTCTCATGAGGCAATAAATCTTTTGAGCCTGCCCTGGCTGGTTGGTTATTTAGATCTTGAGGACACTGTTCAATACATGGCAGAATGGTGGGTACAGTACTGCATGTTTTCAGAAAGTCAGCCTAAGTCATCCTCCTGCCTAGAAAATTTCACTTTGTAACAAATAAAGAATACCCTTGGAGTATATAACAGCTCTGTGGTATCTGCCAGCAATATTGCCAGACAAATGGCTAATGCTGCAGTTTAATCAAAAGCTGGCATATGATGTAGATGGCACTGCATGTAAAGACTTTAAAAAAAAAACCAACACAACCAACCAAACAAAAAACAATCACCACCCCTCCCCACTACCAAAAACCCCAAAAACTTAAACTGTCTTTGGTTTTATATACTTTGAGGCTAGATAATAACTTTTGGGATTTGGATGGGAAATGTTTTCTGGCATGTTAGATAACTTTGCCTCTCACTGAAGATGCGTATGCCATGGGACCATGGACCATGCATGTGAGTTAGACCAAACAAAAATATTCCTAGTGATCCTATGTAGACTTACTCATCCTGTTTCACATTATTATACTAATTATTTAGTTGGCATGTGATAATGTAGCACGATACAGGCTTTTTTTTTTTTGCATGACATCAGATTACGTGGACATAGTGCTTCTTTGTTTGCCTTTAAAAATTGAAGACTCTTGTTGCAGTGAGTGTGGATGGAGCTCCAGATGTTATTTTGTACATATTCATTAAAAAACATATCGTTTATATACATAGTTTGGGTTGCTGATTGTAATTTTTCTTTTCCTTTTTTTTTCTTGTGTTTGTGTCAACATTCTACAGTCTGCCAGAACCTTGTAGTAGAAATGTTAAAATTGGTATAAATAGGGAGTGAATAGGAATATACACACGTGTGTGTGCAAGCACCAGACAGAATGAGTGAAAGGAGGCATATGAAGGCATGTAAATCAACTGGTATCGATGCCACCTGGACTAGCAGGTCACTGAGGTCACAAACCATCTGCATGAAGTTACTGAAGACACTCAGATCAAGAAAGCAAGGGACAACCTTCAGGGCTTAAACCGTTAAGATGATTACAGAAGACAACGAATTGGGCTAAAGCCTTAAGACATCCTAAGGAGGAGACAAAACCACTAACATTTAGTGACTCACAGAGGAGGGTGGCAGCATGGAGAGAGGCAAAAGATGGGAAATAAACGAAAGGAGCACGTGGCTGCCAAGCTAGGAATTGCTTAGGTCCTCTCTATTAGAACACCTAAGTACTTGTTGACAGCCAGGGTCCCTGCTTGGAGTCCTATCAGGCTTCCTGGGTGCATGTCTTTGCAACTGAATGCTGGATAATTTGGACATGTGTCTCTGCACTTTTGACTATGTGGTATGAATGGGTGAAATGTGTTTGTTTGTTTTAAATAAAGTGATTGTGATTCCAATACGGAGAAGACACTTGTAACTTGGTTATGGAATAATTCCTCAGAAAGCAGTAGCCTTCAGGGTTTAAATGTGTATGAAATTGTTTCCCACTTTCTTAATGTTTGAGTTTAATTCTTTTTGGAGTTGAAATTTAATTTGTGTCTTTTAACCAAATCAACCCCCCCAAAAAAACCCACGAAAAATGATTTAGCATTGCTCAGTGAAATCTAAGACTGTTCCTCTCTTGCTGACAGTCTACTACCCTATTACCATTAAGTTAATGGTGCAAGTTGAGTATCTTTAAAAATGTAGGTCTAAGTTGATTGAGAAAGTGAAGTATATAAAATTTTTAAGCAAGTGAAGAGTGCTAATTTGATTTTTTTTTTTCCTAATTGTCTAAGTTGATTGAGAAAGTGAAGTATATACAATTTTTAAGCAAGTGAAGACTGCTAATTTGATTTTTTTTTTTTCCTAATCGGTATCTAGATGTTAAGTTGATATTTTAATTTTTTGTGAATACTTATTTATTTGCATGTTTTACCAATTTTGTGGATTAGTCTGTTAAGTGGAAAAGTTACCATGCAGGAATGTTATTACTACACCCTCTTGGAACCTTGGTGAAATTCTCCAGGCATTGCTCATGCTGACAGTGTGCTGTAATGCATGCAACATTTTATCCCTGAGGAAGACAATTTAATCCTTTTTTTGTGTGTGTTTAACACTTTTTCAGGAAGGACCTTTAAGACCTGTGCTTGAATGCATTGATCTTGTCAGTAGTGAGGATGAAGAGCCTAACAGCAGTTCTTACATTCATGTGAGTATGTATTTGGAGGCTTCTTGTAAAAATAAAATAATTAGTCTCCTGGTTTTTTTTTTCCCCATCAACAGCAGTTCTTACATTCATGTGAGTATGTTGTAATGTATTTGGAGACTTCTCGTTAGAATAAAATAATTAGTCTCCTGTTTTGTTGTTTTTCCCATTAGTTACTCTTCAGAAAATAAACTTTTTAGAGATATTTTTACAAGCAATAAATAAATAAACAAACCAACATTAAAGTCTTTTGATTTTTACCTACTGTTGAGTGGAAGGCAAGAATGCCAACACTTCATTTAGTTACTCTTCAGAAAATAAACTTTTTAGAGATATTTTTACAAGCAATAAATAAATAAACAAACTAACATTAAAGTCTTTTGATTTTTGCCTACTATTGAGTGGAAGGCAAGAATGCCAATACTTCATTTTTTTCCAGAGCCATTTTTTGCCTTCTTCAAATGGACTTGGAAATTTTTATTTGGCTTTTGGTGGTTTTTAGCAAGCATGTAGAAGAAAAATACAACTTTACAAGCGACCTCAGAAGTCTGTGTCCTGCACACAGGACACTACCTGTCCCTAGCTTGCAAACTTATAAAATAACTTCTTAGGAGTAGTTTATAGGTTGGAGGACCTTATTCTGCTGACAGTCTGGTCTTAACTCAGCCTTGCTCTTCGTAATCCCTCCTCAGAGTGTAACAGTCTGAAGCAGGCTGGTCAATTGATGTATCCCCCAAGCTTATTGTGCTTACTCTGCAGGGCTTTTGGGAGGGACAGGGACTGAGGATGACTCTACTAGAGTTGGTGTTGGGAGCAGTGGCTGTCTTTTGACATCAGGTTTCCAGTGGTGCAGTAGATGATGCATATAATAAACCTGGTTCTTAAGGAAAGGTGGGTCTTCTGTAGGTGTGCAGGCTCACTCCATGGTGGTGACTGCTGGAGCTGATCATGTAGCAGGAGCAAACTACAGTGTGTGGCCTATCCCTTGTGCTAGAAAAAGCTAATGGTCTGCCTTTCTGAAGGTACTGGGCAATGTTGTCTTAGAGCAAGAATGATATCAGTTCTGAGCTCTTCAGATGGGCTGCGTGTTGGCTTTGAAATCTTTAGGAATTTTATTTACCTCCTTAGAAAAATTTACTTACTTTGTAATTTGTTGGAGGATTCTAGGTCACCCAGCAGAGTCATCCGTGTTCCTTCTAGTGCTTTGGTGAGGCTGATACTGAATTGCCTTAAATATGTCCTGGTTTGAGGTAGCCCAAACCACAACAAGGGGAGTTGGGGTTGGTTTGTTTTTTAGCAGAAGCTACAGATGTTGGTAAATAGGAAGAGAAAACTAGCAAGGTAGATGATGGAGCTTAGGATGGGAGTATCTATACTGAATTATGTCCTGATGCTTGGGCATCATTTTTCATCATATTAGTGCCTGTTACTTAACAATTACCAACTAAAAGTTGAACTTTTCAATTGCAGAGAAATATTAAACGTAAAGATCACGTTGACTATCAGAAAGAACGAGTGGCATCAACTTTGGATCGTCTGGCGCGCCACGTTGAAGTAGAGAAACAGCAAAAAGAAGAGAAAAACAAAGCCTTTAAGGTACTGGATGTATTTTGTTTCAGTAGAATTGTGTAGTACAGGCATTGTATGCACGGGTGTGTTTGGTTTTGCTACTAAGTTTTTAAAAAAAATAAAAAAAAAAGGTGAGCCAGACCTGTAACTAGTAATTAGAGATTTTTGCTTCTGGGGCATCATTTGAAACGCAATGCAGACTTTGTCTCTTTGGTGGCTTTTAACTGATCAATTTGCTAGTCTTATGCAGTGAGACTAATAGAGGGGAAAAGCCTAACTTCATGCAAACCAATGGCAAAAACTTGTTCTCTTGTTTGATTATATTAGACCTTAGCATAAATTATTCTGGTTAAATAATTGAAAAATAACAGTTGTCACAAACCACCATGCAGCAAACCTAGTTATCTACCTGCTTCTGCCCGAGATTTGGGGGAAGCCATTTGCAACATTAAATCTCTGTATCAGGTAATATTTTATAATGGGATAAATTTTTCTATATATAAGGCATAATTTTTAAGTTGAATCCTATTAATTTTGTTGTGCAGGCTACTTAAAAGGCATGACTCTTTAATTTTTATTACAAACTGGGAGGTGTAGTCAGTAGGCTTAGGGGTAGGGCTATCAGTGGGACCTGGAGAGCTTGAAGGAGAGGGATTACAAGAACCTCATGAAATTTCACAGGGACAAATGCAAATCCAATGTTTCTGGAACACACTGACTTTCCAGCCCAATTTTCTGAACACTGTTAATGGCTTTTGAAGTCAGTCACATAATTATATTATAGTTACAGCTCGTTATAATCTACAATAGACTATGGAACTGTAATACAGCAGAGTAAATGGCTGTTATATGTAGTCCAGGTAGCCTTGAAGTCCAGAGACCTACATCCCTCTCCTGTCTCCTTCACTTGGGATTTTGCAGCCTCTTAATGTCTCCACATACAGTTTCTCAACTGCTAAGTGGAGTCAGAGATAGCTATGTAGCTTTTAAAGTAGTCCAAGAACAAAGGCTAGAACATCCTTTTGTTGATGATGAATATTTTCCTGCTGGGCAGCTCCTTACTCCTCATCAAACAATGCAATCTGCAGAATTAAAATTATTCTTCAAAGTGAAACTGCCATGTTTTGGGTTTTTGTTTTTGTTTTTTTTTTTTTTTGCCTTAGCAGTGGAGGAAATTGACTCTTTGGTTTCAATAACCATTTTGTGTCGCTTTATTTTTTTTTAATTTCATTATTATTTGTTTGTTTTTTATAATCTTGTAACCTTAAAAATCTTGTTGGTTATGAACGTGCTTCAGAAACTTCAGTAGGTACGATAAAAGTAAATTAATTGACCGAGGCTGTAGCTTTTATTTGGGGCACAAAAATTAGCACTATTTTTTCATTTTATTTTTGTATTGCTGTTACATTCCATCTTCATTGTGTTATGTAGAAGTCAGTCAAGTTGGAAGATTTTTAAGCTTTTTTTCCCCCTTAGGTTTTTGTGAGTGGTTTTTTTTTCTTTGGGTTTTATAAACCCATGTGTAAGTTCGGGTATACAAACTGAACCTTGAATATTTTTATTTTTTTTTTTTAATTTGATTGTTACCTTGATATGTTTTCTTCTTCAGGAGAAAGTTGATTCCCAATATGCTCATGGGTTGCAAGAACTAGAATTCATTCGGGAACACAGTGACACAGAAGCTGCAAGATTGTGTGTGGACCAGTGGTTAAAAATGCCAGGTAAGAATAGGAAATTAAGCTTCAGTGATAGGTTTTCCAAGTCTTGCATTGCAGAATAGAACATGTGATAATTGGGTTGATCACTACTAACATTGAGCTTGCAGGTGCCTCTTCCATAACCACTTAGCTAGAGTGTGGCATTTGAAAGTTCTTATGGACTCGTTGCCATAAAAGCTATTCTTCTAATGTTTTGTGGCTTAGAAAATTTAATACACAAAGTCTAAAAACCACTAAGGCAACGTCAACTACTTTTATAAGCAAAGTTGTCAGAAGGAAAAATGCTACTGTTGAACTGTTCCTCAGTCGAATGTCTACGTAAGTAAATATAACTTCAGGGAGTTTAATCACTGGAGGACCTAGAGGAAGGGTGTCAAAGTGTTTGAGAAGTAATCCTACTGGAGATTGAAGGGACAGATGCTTCAGCTGAAAAAGCAGACTTACTGTAGCAGAACTGAGTTACAGTGCATTGTTAGCTTGCTGTTAAGAATCAATATAACTTGATTTTTAAATGTTTTAGAGCTTGTGTGTTATTTTGTTTGTTTTCTTAACCAGAATCTGAATTTTAGAGGCTTAAGTGCTCTGTTTTATAACACAGGTCTCAAACCAGGCACCGTTAACAGTGGAAGAAGGGGTACTTGTAGGAGGGCAGATAAGAAACAAGTCAACAACAGCCCCATATCTTGTCCTGTGATGCATTGCAACAGAAAGTTTGATAATGGACATCTTCTCCTAGGTCACCTTCAAAGGTAAGGACATAGTGCAAGAGCTCAGTGCAAGAAATAATAATGAAAAAATATGCTCAAACTTAGGGCATCGGCATCAAGTCTACTTTAAACTTCCTCTAGTGACAAAATTCTGTTTGGAGAGCAGATTAATGTTACAGATTTTATGTAGATGATGTGATGAACTTCCTCCTTGGGATTTTTTTAGGGGGGGTTGTTTTTTTTGTTTTGGTTTTTTTATTCAGAATTGATTTCTTCCTCTTGTTGAGCATGTGTTTAATATCTGGGTTTTTGAGAAACAAGATTTCTAATCTCCAGTTCTGTTATTTCTTCATGCAAACTTGAAAAAGAATAAAAAGTTAACAAATACATCTTGATGGTAAGATTGAAAAAAATGCCTCTAATGAAGGGAAAGAGGAGCAAGAGCTATAGACCAGACATTTGTTCATAGCTGATCATTGCTACTCAACACTTAACTGTGACTGGGGTTGATTTGGTTGTTTTTTGTCCAACAGCTTCAAAAGGCAGATTTTTTTTTTCCCATTTAAAAAAAAAATGGTTCTGACTATTTAGAGGGGACTAGTTTGGTTTTTTGTTTGTTTTTTTTTTCCTCTCCAGGTTTGATCATTCTCCTTGTGACCCAACAGTCACATTACATGGACCCCCAAATAGTGCTTTTGCCTGTGTGGTATGCTGCAGAAGATTTTCAACCTCTCAGGAGTACAGCGATCATCTTTTATCTAAGGCAAGCCCATAAGGATAAGTAACTCACCTGACTGAATGTAGTAGAGGGTTTTCAAGATGTAGAATTATGCAGTGATTATTTTTTTTTCACTTTGTAACCCTTTTTCTATCCCTTCCCTTCTTTTAGTCTTAAAGATAGTTTTTCCTATTCTGCTGTCTTTCAAACACCTGGTGTCTCCTGATGGTACTCACATGAAGTTTGACCATTAGGTTGTACCTTCCAGCATACTTTTGAGAGGACCATAGTTCTGTCTTGAACCTCTTATACCTCTGTTGGTGCTGTCAAAAGGTTTTTTGCATCTCCAAAACTATGAAAGATAAAGGCAAGAAGTTAGGGTGAAATAAGTGACGGTAAGGAAAAGCAGCAGAATTGAGATGGGGGGGAGGAAGAGGCAAAAGAATTGAGAAAATTGGGTGATTCTGATGCAAGTGTTTCTTCTCAGTTTCAGGTCTCTCTGATAAATGTATTTGCTGCTACTTGCTAGTTACCTTGCAGAAGGGAAAAGGATAATCTAGTATTTGAGTTTTGATTTGAATATAAGCTAATAGTGTTTGCTTTTTTTGTTGTTGTTGTTCCTCACTACCTCCACTCTTGTTTTAATTTTTTTTTTGGTAGTGCTGACTCTTTCCCTTCTGTTTATCACTTACCGCTGTAAAACCTCTCTTCAATGACAGATGTTATCTTTATTTAAGCAGTCTAGTGTTGAACTGGATGATGGATGGCATTTTCAAAGTTAAATTTTTGTTGTGTACCCATCTAGCCTCCAGAAGCCGTGTTAAATTAAGGCAAAGTTTTAGATACTCTGAAAATCAGACTGCTTTTAGCTCGTAGTAGTAAATCCCGCTGTATAGTCCTATCTGACAAGACTGAAAGATTGCATCATAGTTTGTCCCTGCCCTTTCTGTTGCTTCCAAGTTGTATGTGTGGCCTGTGGTCTGTCCGGGGGCATTACCAGACAAGTTTGGGGAAAGGGAGCAGCTCTTGCGTCAGGCGAGAAGGTGGGATTATTTAGGTGTGGAAAGATGATGTCCTAAACAAAGCCGTGGAAGAAAGCATAAGCATATCAATGTCAGATGCAAAATTTAAAGATTTTTACCCTGAAGACAGAGATCTGAAGTTGATGTAGAGGCAAAGGAGATGGAAAGAGTTGACTTTTGTCAAGGTCATGGGCCTGTCAGGCTACTCTGAGGAGCAGCATTTTGAGAAGGTGGAGGTTAGCAAGATTAGGGAAGAACCTACAAGAGGAAAAGCAGCTGCTTTAGTGACAGAAGGAGTTTTTTTCTAAGAGCTTGGGTAAAGGGACTAGCTGAGACCTGATGGAACCCATAGCTCCTGGGCAAGGTGGACCCTGCCAGTAGTGCAAGAAGGGAATGGAAAAGTTGCCAGTGTCACAAGGCTGAGTAGCTGAGTTTGACAACGGCAGTTTGGCCCATCCCTTGTGACTCATGAGCTGAAGTGCACAGGGGGAGGCTGTAGATAAACATAGATGTGGTAGCTAAAAACCTAGAAGTGAAAATATTACCACAAAAGGGAGAGGGGAATGGAAGGACACGAGGAGAACTGGGACTGGTTTGTTTCTTAACTTTTTCCTAACTAGATCATTTTCTCTTGCAGCTCAGTGAAAATGATGGCCATAAAAAAGATCTCCCTCCACAGCACGTTCAGTGTTTTGCATGCCCAAAATGCTTCCTGCTTTTCACCAAAAGAGACGAATGCTTGCAGCATATGTCAGGAAAGAACCACTTCCTCCAGGTTTCTAAATTGCATGGTATGTTGCTACTAAGTGTACTGCTTTTCATTCCTTCTCATAATTGGCCCTTATGATATGAAGGGATTTACATTTTTCTGCTGTGTAAAGAAAGCTTAAGATTTTAAAGTCTGTTTTTAATTAATTTCTTATTTTTTCCCTTAAGGTCTTAAACGTGAAACAGTACTGTGAGAGGAGATGCTTTGAAATTCATATTTTTGTGTAGAAATGATTCTTCCATCACAGGTGCTGTAGTGAGAAGCAGACTTTCCTTTTATCTCCAGGTCTCTTGTATAAGCTTCTCATCCTCCAGTGATTCTGTGCAACTACTGTCCTAAATATGTTTACATTTAGCGTGTCAATAGGAACTCAGACCAAACCACACAAATTTTTTTTTTAATTCCAGTCAGACTGGCTGTGGTGATCCTTCCCCTTACTCTACTGTCTGAAATCTGCTGGAGGCTATTTTTCTTGTCAGTTTCCTTGGTATTCCTGATGGAAAAGACATGTGAAAGTTTTTGGTTTTTTTCTCTGTATAATTGCAAATTTAGCCTACTTAGCTGGACCACTGCTGCCAGTCTGATGCCTTTCACTGGCTGCATTGCTACTGAAGGCTAAAATACTGTTTATGTTGTGAACTGGTAACATCCTGAACCTTACTTACTAGATTCCACACAAGATATCTGTCTGGTCATGGTCTTGAAAAGAGGGTTAATGACCGTCGCAGCTGTACTGACCTTCTGGCTTTGACAGGAGCAATAGGCATTAAAGCATTGACTTTAATGTTAGGGAGATGGCTGAGGCAGATGAGATAGAGATGGAGTTGACTTCTTAGTCAAGAAGCTGCCATACTTCAGACAGTGGATCTTTTGAGATGAGCCTACATGGCCAAAAGGATTGGTATAGTTATTTCTCATTTTCATAATGATGATATCTTCTGCCCTCTCCCATGGTGGCTGCAGGAAGTGTACAGGAAAGACAGGCCTAAGGAGTCAGTACTGTCATCTTCATGGAAGTGACAGTCAGCTCCACGGGTCTGAGTTCTCTTACGTGTTGTAAATCTAGTGTACTTGAATTCTCAAAGAGGTTATTAATTCTGAAGGTGCTCACCGTACATGCCTTTAAAATCAGGCCATAAGTTTTAAAAAAGATTGCTGGTGAGGTATTGCTTTGAAAAGATTAAAAGCACAAAACAGTGTTTTCTTCTTTAGAGATGGATAGTGCTTAACTTGGAACAAAAAAAGTTAGTGCTCTGTGTTTTTTCCTTTGCATTGGTAGGTCTTCATGATTAATATTATCAGCATGTTTTGTAGGATCTGGCAGTGAAGTAAGTTGAAAGGTATAACCTCAAATTACTGCTTGCTGTTCATTACATCTTACTAAACAGAAAATTCAAAGAGAATTTGCCTCCTAAAATGCAGAACGTTAACAGCAATATATAGTTCATAAGACATTTCCTGTTACCTTTTCAATAGAAAAGGGAGGTTATTCTGCCCCTCTACTCTGCACTGGTGAGGCCACAACTGGAATACTGCATCCAGTTCTGGGCTCCCCAGTTCAAGAGGGACGGGGAACTACTGGAAAGAGTCCAGCGTAGGGCTACAAAGGACTGATTCAAGGACTGAAGAGATGATCTCTATGGTCCCTTCCAACTCTAAAAATCAGTGAAATTCAGTGAAAATTTTTTATTCTGCTGGCACTTGGAGTTAGACACAGAGCAATAACTTGCAACAACAGAAAGTCCTACACGTAAAAATTTAAGGAGAATTGACATTGAGGATGGGAAAGAGAGAGATGGTCAGAGTATGTGGGAACTTGTTAAATGAATGCATACTTTTTTCTTTTTTTAAACACATTATGGATTTAAACAAAAGCTAAATGAATGCATACTTTTTTCTTTTTTTAAACAGGATTTAAACAAAAGTGTAAGGCAGGTGGTGATAGATGGAGGGGAAGAAGGTCAATAAGAACCTTCCTAAGAGAGAGATCCGATCTGACCTTGTAGAAGGAGGACAAGGGAAGTAGAGTTAGTCACTGAGTATGAAAAAACAAGATGCAAACAGATTCATATAGGAGATCATTGCAGAACCTGAAAAAATTAATGCAGTTTTAAGTTAAAACTTCCATTGCACAGTTAGTGTGGCTCAGCTGACACATGGGAACTTGTTTGTCACAGTTTTCGGAAAACAAGTACAATTGTAACTCATCTGAGAGATGAAATACTACAAAAGAACTGCTGAATGTCTGATTAAACTTTCTGCTGTTCCATGTTATAGATGAAATGAAGGCTGGCCTTCCTCTACCTTTCCCATCATATGCAAAGAACCTTCTGATATCTCTGTGCAAAGAGGTCCCCTTCCAAGTGAAGTGTATATCCTGCTGCCAGATACTACGCTCCCATACGGAATTAACAGCTCATTTCAGGTTTGTGAGGAACAGCTGTCTCTATAATGCGATCATCCATAGGTTGGTAACAGGTAGGCAGGTGTGTTCTTAGTGGTGTGAGTGGATTTCAGGGCATCTAGGACCATCTGAATGTTGAAATCTTGAGTAAACTATCAAAAAACTGCCCCCTTTCCATGTCTTTTAATCTACCTCATCCCACACAATGCACTGCAGAATGCTGATCAATGTCTGTATCCTTTTTGTTAGTTTCTGGAACACAGCAACAGAACTTGGTCTCTGTTCCACTGTAATTTGGGTAGGAGGGGACCTTTAAAGGTCAGCCAGTCCCACCCTCCTGCAATGAGCAGGGACATCTTCAGCTAGACAGGTTGCTCAGAGCCCAGTCCAACCTGACCTTGAATGCTTCCAGGGATGGGGCATCTACCCTCTCTGGGCAACCTGTTCCAGTGGTTCACCACCCTCGTTATAAAAAATTTCTTCCTTCTATCTAGTTGAAATCTACACTCTTTTTGTTTAAAGCCACTGCACCATGCCCTGTCTAGTGGTTCACCACCCTCGTTATAAAAAATTTCTTCCTTCTATCTAGTCTAAACCTACACTCTTTTTGTTTAAAGCCACTGCCTGTCTCAACAGGCCTCCTGCAATGAGCAGGGACATCTTCAGCTAGACAGGTTGCTCAGAGCCCAGTCCAACCTGACCTTGAATGCTTCCAGGGATGGGGCATCTACCCTCTCTGGGCAACCTGTTCCAGTGGTTCACCACCCTCGTTATAAAAAATTTCTTCCTTCTATCTAGTTGAAATCTACACTCTTTTTGTTTAAAGCCACTGCACCATGCCCTGTCTCAACAGGCCCTGCTAAAAAGCCTGTCCCCATCTTTCTTCTAAGCCCCCTTTAAGGACTGAAAGGCCACAACAAGGTCTTCTCGGAGCCTTCTCTTGTCTGGGCTGAACAACCCCAACAAGTTGGCAGCACTGGATTTCTAAAATGTGCTGAGTCAACAAAGTAAGCATCAATCTAAGTGCTAGTTCCAGAAATTAACACCCAATTCTCCTAATTAGCACCTAAAGTGCAGAGATTAGATAGGCATTGCATGTCTTTGTCGGCAAACTGCTGGTGAGTTTAAGTATACAGAGGATGCTGGTTCCACATCTCAATTGCTGTGGCTAGTAGGTAATATTTCAAAGGACATCCCAAAATTTTAAAATGTTTCAGGTTGTGATATAACAGGACTGATTTCTCTTCTGATGCTTGGGAAGACTGTGCTTTTAAAAGATGGTCAATTGCTGTGGCTAGTAGGTAATATTTCAAAGGACATCCCAAAATTTTAAAATGTTTCAGGTTGTGATATAACAGGACTGATTTCTCTTCTAATGCTTGGGAAAGCTGTGCTTTTAAAAGACTAGTGTCTGAATTGGTGGAGGTGTTTACTTCACATCCAGCTGGGCTGTGTGGGATTCAAGGCCTCGGTGTTTTCAAGCCTTGCCAGGTGCAGGGATGAGGAGGATTGAGACCCGGGCATTTGACCCAGGCCGACCCACGGGATTATTTCACACCATGAACTTCACATTTGATAAAAATGAGAAAGATTGCTGCACAGTCTCTCATCCTCTTGACAGCAGCGATCCGGAGCAAGCCTTGCCAGGTGCAGGGATGAGGAGGATTGAGACCCGGGCACTTGACACAGGCCGACCCACGGGATTATTTCACACCATGAACTTCACATTTGATAAAAATGAGAAAGATTGCTGCACAGTCTCTCATCCCCTTGACAGCAGCGATCCAGAGAGCTCCTTGCCCCAGTGCTGGGCCCCTGAGGCCTTCCCTTCCTCCAGAAGCCATTGCACCCGGAGTGTCTGACACTTGCTGGGAGTGCATGGCTGGACCCCTGAGGCCTTCCCTTCCTCCAGAAGCCATTGCACCCAGAGTGTCTGACACTTGCTGTCCACTGCTGGGAGCACACAGCTTCCTGCTGATATAATTCTGGTATATTTTATATCAACATCGGGATCAATACTGGTTCTTTAGCATTATTGTTAATTGTTTAGTCTTATCCTATTAAATCTATTTATATTTCAATCCTTGTGTTCCCTTGGTCTCCCTGCTTCCCTTTCCCAGGTGGTAGTGATTGTCTTCATGGCAACAAATTGTTCCGGGTGTTTTAAATCCTAACACCTTTTTATTTTTCTAATCTGTTCCAGAATACGTTGTCGTAACTCTGGGCCTGTGGCGGTGTCAAAGAAGAGCATCTCCCAAGTTGCAGAGATATTTAAAACAAAAGGGCACTGTGAGAGCTGTGATACGCTGTTTGCTGACCAGAATCAGATCGACCAGCATAAACAAACCACTCAACATAATGTTAAAGTTCTTAGCACGATGGAAGAGTCCATCTTGATGTTCTGTCATATCAATGGAAAGAATAAAACCCAGTCTCATTTGTGCCATATTGGGGATCGCTCGAGGCCGCTGCTTAAAAGACGTTTGACTCCGAGTGAGTCTGTGAGTGAAGGGGGATCTCCTTCAAAACGGAAGAGCGGTTTAGAAGATAAAAAGGAAGATCACGTAGCAAACCAAAGTCAAGGTAATGCTTGCAAAGTAAAAGCCTGGTTTTGTGAATGCCTTCAAAAGTTTTTTACAGAAGAGTCGGTAGAAAAGCACATTTTATCAGCAAATCGGATCTGTCACAAGTGTGCTGTGTGTGGAAAGCTTGCTGAAAATTCAAGCATTATCCGCCTGCATATGAGTCGATTCCACGGAGGAGCACACTTGACTAATTTTCTTCTCTGGTGCAGAGCGTGCTCTGTAGATCTCAGAGAAGAGGATATTATGGGACATGTGACTGAATCTCATGGTGGACATAGTTATTACTATGAGCAAGAAGCTCTAGAAGATGAACCTATGCCATCCGTTTCTGATGATACAGAGTGCATTTCTGCAGGTGAAAAGAAAGACTGCGTTCCGAGTCCTATAGAGCTGTCCCCTGAAAGAAGCCCTATTCTGGGCAAATGGCAGTGCCATATTTGTGAGGAGATGTTTGAATCCGAAGAGAGCGTTAAACAGCACTGCATGTCCTTAGAGAGCCATGCATTTCACAGATATGGCTGTGGCTTATGCAGGAATCACTTCCTGAAGGTAGGAACGCTACAGCGACACTTCCAGGAGCACCATCACCAGGATGTACAGACTAAATACTTCTGTGGCCTTTGTGGGAATCTCTTCTTTGACACAGAAGAAGAATTTCTAATCCATTATAAGGAGATTCATAGTACAGACTATGCATTTGTGCCTGAGCAGATGGAAATGTCAATAAAAAAAGAGGAGGATTTCCTGCCGGTAGAAAAAGGAGACCGTTTAACCTGTGGTTGCCGGACAACTTACGTCTCCAAAGTAAACAGGAGGAATGATTATGTGGATTGTCAGAAAGCCATGCTGCAAAAAGGAAACTTATGGTTTCGATGCTGTGTCTGTTCTGCAACTGCACAGAATTTTGCTGATTTGATCAGTCATCTCAACCGTCACCCGTCCCGGAGACGTGAAGAAGAGAGATACGTTGTTAGATGTGCTGCCTGCAACAAAAACTTTGACAATCTTCAGAGCGCGCATCAGCACTATCACATGAAACACTGCTTCTTGCAGAAACCTGATCTATCAAGTCTTGCATCAGAATCGGAAAATACAGTCTTCAAGTTCACAGCAAGTGGGGCTTGTGTGGACAGAAAACCTCACAAGCTAAAGCTTGAAGCATCTCCATCCAAGACTCAGGGAAAACCAAATTCATCTCCTCTGCGGGGACCAATACAGGGAAAGAAAGAAAAAAAAGAGAACTTGTCATACTCTGAAGAATCTGGTGAAGGTTTGTAGAATTATTTATTATTTTTTTTTAACATTAGAAAAATACTGTTGTCTTTAACACACTCTTTCAACATCAGTACAAGTATGTAGCAATACCATTTGCCTATATCCAGTCTGTACATCAACTCACAATTTGATACTTGTTTCTTAAAGCTGCATTTCGATTTCTCAATATTTGAGTTTCCAGAACTTGGACTCAACAATTTAGTGCTGTATGCATGAAGTCTTTAAAAAAAACAAACAACCCAACAAAGTAGGCAGATGTGAGAACGTTGGGACTGAAACATTCAATTTTCCAATTAATTGGGAGCATAATTTGCTGTTAAAAGGAAGAGGACAATCAGGGACCCCAAATAGGGACCTAACTCCTCAAAACGTAAAAGTGGTGTAGAATACACACACATTCAAGAGAAATGTGCCACCTTTGTATGTACAAATATTTATGAGCCTGGTAGTGCTTTCTGTGTGGGCAGTCCTATTATAACACCATCTTCACAGTTTCCTTAGCTTGCCAAAAAATAATTTCTGCTGAGAAATTATCAGTATGTGTTAGGGTTATTTTTGCCTTGAGTGTGCAAATATTTTTTAAAATTCATGTCACTTCGGTGAATAACATCAAGAATGCTTGAAAGTGGTTTTAGTTACTCATAGTGTCTCAATGCTTTTGATTAAAAGGTTGACATTTATGTTAGATGTACAGCAAAAAGGGTGTCTCTAAACATTTTACATGCTTTTATGCATGTAAGGCATTAAATGTTACAGAAACTTGCTGTATTAGGTGGTGCACAGCTGTATATTAAATGGACTATTAAAATGTTTCAGTGCAGGACACCTGATTTCTGTGCTTAGCGCAGAACTATCCAGCTCTATACCATCATAAGGCTAGATTCCACTTAATTTTGTCTGCTTTGTTACTAAATGCTACTTCAGTTGATTTAAAAACAATGCATTTGCCAAACGGGATCATATTTTATAACTCTTAGCTATAGAACAGTTGAAAACATGCATTTTCAAAAGCGTATCTTACGTCGATGTATGTTGGCTGACCATAAAGTCAGGTGAAGTTTAAATGTGTCCTTTTTATCCCATTGAAGATGAAGAACTTCCTGATCTTGACTACCTGAGTACCATGACTCACATTGTGTTGGTGGATCTGGACAACTGGGGAAGCTTATTCACTCATCTGCCAGCTAACCTCAACCAAGGGACATTTATCTGGGGCTTCCAAGGTAAAAACTGATTAAAGGAAATGAGATTTGCTAATCTACACAAATACTTGAGAATACTTTGAATCTGAGAGAATGGAGAACAGGAACAAACAGCCACTGAGTCTTCTTAAGTTACAGTGTTGCAGGCATCACGCAATGGAAATGTTCTTGAGGTTTTCTAACTCTGTCTTAACCTTGTCAATGGTTTAGGGGTCTTTCTGGCTTCCCTGCTGAATTTCCTTAGGCTGTATCAAACTAGGTTTTCATAACTATCAGCACAGCCATAAGACTCGGAGATTATTTTCTTTCTAAGTCCCAGATCCTTATCATAATGGGTTTTTTTAGTTCCAAATGGCATGATTTTACATTCTTGTACTTGAATTTTGTTCTGTCTCTGGCTTACTCCTTAAGGTTGTCCCTGGTCATCCTATACCAGATAAATATCAGTGTATCTCACATCTGGAAGGATACTAGTAGTGGTACAAGGTGATTGATGGAACTCACATTGTCATGGGTTTGTAAGAAAACTTTGCAAAGCCTGCTAATAGCATCCCTCTAACTTGATACTTCTTCTAACCTGACTATTCTTGAACCAACTTCTTGTCCACCTCGTGATTTTTCTCCTGGTTTTCTCTGTATCTGCCTTTATATTATTTTGCCTGTGGTATGTTGAATACTTCAGTAAAGTCTAGATAAGGGATAGTTTAAAAATACTTATTGCCTGAAACATGGGCATCATCTTAACAGGCTTGTAGAAATTGTCAGATGTGTTTTACTCTTAGTAAACACCATTGCACTGCACTTCTTGACTTAATGTTCTTGATTGTCTCTTTCAGCATCCCTCTAACTTGATACTTCTTCTAACCTGACTATTCTTGAACCAACTTCTTGTCCACCTCGTGATTTTTCTCCTGGTTTTCTCTGTCTTTATATTATTTTGCCTGTGGTACGTTAGCTGATGAAGGCAGGGCAAGTGTGTCTGTTGATGTAAAGTTCAAACAGTCAGCTGTGCTCCTGGCTGGTTGTTAGGAGATTTGGGGACAAATCCTCTGGTTTTCTCTGTTAAAGTAGGTTATGCTCCTGAGTTGTGTGTTCTGTGCAGGCATTACTCCTGTATCGTTACCTGTGCTGTCATTGCCTGCCTTTGGCCTCTTGGTACACTCATACACAGTATTTTTGTACATCCACAAAGCCAAAGAAAATTGTAAAGTTCAGTCAGTCAGCTGTGCTCCTGGCTGGTTGTTAGGAGATTTGGGGACAAATCCTCTGGTTTTCTCTGTTAAAGTAGGTTATGCTCCTGAGTTGTGTGTTCTGTGCAGGCATTACTCCTGCATCATTACCTGTGCTGTCATTGCCTGCCTTTGGCCTCTTGGTACACTCATACACAGTATTTTTGCACGTACACGTGTATATCCACAAAGCCACAGAAAAAATAATTTTGAGGGTTTAGATTATACCTAATCATCCTGAATTTCTATTTCATCCTTGCTGTCCAGCTGCTGCATTTATTTATATTCTCTTTTCTATAAGGCTGAACAACCTGTTTGTACTTCTTATCTTCTGTGAGGCTCTGCCCAGCTTGACTTCTGGTCTAATTTCACTTCACCTCTGTGCTCCTTGGCTTCTAAGGCTATTGTGACTTGGGGTTTGATCGTGGTTTTTAATGGCTGAAGGCTTAGTGTTCATAGTTATGCAACCCAGTTTGCCTTGGAAAAGCTTTTTTTTTTTTTTTATTTCTCTACAGATAAAAATAAGAAACTGTCAGGAATCTGTTCTGAAGAAATGTCAAGGCTGTTTGACATCTAAATTACAAAGCTACTCTGTCTGGGTTTTATAAAGAATTGCTTAGTAAAGAATAAGTTTTTTATAGTTATGTCAAACTTTCCCCATTTGAATTCAGACACTTGATTTCATTCATATTCTGTTATTCTATTTAATTTACTCAAAACTGGCTTGTCATTAATTGACCCAACTTGTTTGTTACGACAGGGTCTTCTGTGCCATTACTATTTCCAGGGTTTCCATTTCCATGCCCTCCTTTGATTCAGTAAGAAAAAAAATAATTGATTGAGCCCAGGAATGTCTGAACTGTATTATTGTCAGAAATGTCTCTTCTCTGACCTATCTTAAGAAAGAGAAATAATCCACAGTATTTTTTATATTATACTTTTACATTATTCCTGTTATTCCTATTGCTAACGCAGTCTTAGCTTGGCTTTGAGTTCTCCTGTTGTATTGCCCAGGTTCTGTGTTGTTTCTGTTTTCAGATCCTCACTTGTCCTTGACCCATTTGTGTTCTGGCTCCACCAGACTAAATGCAGTTCTGCCCTTGTTTTCTGCTGCCCTGCTCAAGTGTTTCTGTTGTACAACTTTGCAGCCAGGGTTGGTGATTCCAAGCCTTTCCCAAGGCTGTCACAACAGATGAGAGTGACTTGCAAATACCACTTTTCTCACGGAAAATGTTCCTGAATTGTTTCTGTGCAGCCTGTTGTTAAACCTTTGAGATTGGGTTGGATACCCACTTATTAGGCTGAGAAAGGGGAGGGGGGGGGAACCCCAACAAAAAAACCCCTAAACAGACCACCTCCAAGGGAAATCCACTGAAGATTTCTGCCTGACAGAGAAGTAGAAGCATCCTCTGTAGCCTGTTTACTTGAGTCTTACATATCCTCCCATCAAGAGCCATCAAGGACTGCTTTCACTTGCCATTCAAAATCCGTTCTTGCATCCGGCCACTCTGGCATCTGGCAGATGAAGCAACATTTTTTCCTCCCCCCTCGCAGGCCCATTATTTCTTAGCAATTGGGAATGTCATGAAATTCTTATTCACCCCCCATCAAATTGTCCTTCCACTTGTTTGTCTTTTTATGTTGTCATAGTAACTTCAAGCTCTGGGGTTGTTTTTTTTTTTTCCCCCTCTTCTTGAGAGACTTGCTGCTCCTTTCTTTCCTTTTTCTTGCAACCTGTTTCAGCCTGGTATTCTTTTGATTTGCAGCAGACCTGTTCCCCAGCTCATCTCTATTATCCAACAATTTTCTCAGCTAGTAACTACATGCTTCAGGATACTGTTGAAAAAATTCCTGCACTTGTTATTTTTTCCCCAATTGTAGCCTCATTTTGCTTATCCTTGACTGCATCCAAGTGTTAGTCAGGACTCCAGCGTTTGTTTTAGCAGCTGCTCCAGTTCTTGGATCTTCTTTTTAAGGAGTTCTGCCATGTGAGGTGTCAGACAGCTACAGTCTGTTGGAAATAATCTTGGGCATTACATTAGTACAGGATTGCCTACAAAAAGCATTTCTCTTACTTCTGCTGCGTTCTTGGAGCTCCTTTGCTTCTGCACATTAACCATAACTGTGCTTAAAGCTAAAAAAGTACATCCTTGTGTCTAAATGCACATGATATCTAGAAGATAAGTTTTTCAGGATTAGAAGAAAAAATTCATTTAAAAATTGAATGAGAGGCTTTGCACAGGATCAGGCTAGCTGCTTTTTCCTTTTTTGCTTTCTAACACAAGAACAAGGGATCTTTCAGGATTTTGGTTATGTATGTTTCCTTCATCTTTTACATTGGTCAGAATAAATTCTATCTTTAAAGCCAGATTTATCTTTACTTTTGCCTTCATGCATTCTTAATTCATGGCAGCATTTGTGTGGGTGTTTTTATATATTTTTTTATTTTATTTTTCTACTTTACTGCTTAATTCATGGCAGCATTTGTGTGGGTGTTGGTTTTTGGTTTTTTTTTAATTTTTATTTTTCTACTTTACCATTTAGGAGGATACAGCAACTGGAAACCTCCAGAACAGTGCAAAACTTACAATTATCTCAAGAGGATTGGATGTTTCTTTCTTCATCCACGTTGTGGTACCAGAAGAGAAGCAGCAGACTTTGCTATCTGTGTCCATGTAAGTTAGTGCAGCTTTCCTCATGGTTGTGTTTCTCTACCAGAGAAGAGTGGCAGATGGTACCTGCTACTGACCTGACGTACGCATGGCAGATGAGATTCTTAGGTTCTCTTCACATGACTTCTACGTCGACTAAAAAGAATGATAAACCTGTCACTGAATTGAGTGGAGACAGCCTGTGGAGAAGTGCTTTATGTTTGTTTTTTGGTTTTTTTACCTTTCCATGGAAATAAAAAGATTAGCTCAAATGGGACACTGGTTTGTAGTGGAGGGGAAGGGAGCTGGTTAGGGAATGAATCACAGAATCTTCTAGGTTGGAAGGGACCTTAAAGATCATCTTGTCCAACCATCAGCCTAACTGACAAAAATAGACACCCACACAACAAACAAGGAGCATCACCATCACTAAACCAGACCTCCCAGCACTACATCAACCCGTCTTTTGAACACCTCCAGGGATGGTGCCTCAGCCACCTCCCTGGGCAGCCCATTCCAATGGCTGAGAACCCTTTTGGTGAAAAATTTTTTCCTAATATCCAGCCTGAACCTCCCCTGGTGTAACTTGAGGCCATTTCCTCTCGTCCTGTCGCCTGTGACTTGAGAGAAGAGGCCAACCCCCACCTCTCTACACCCTCCTTTCAGGGAGTTGTAGAGAGCAATAAGGTCTCCCCTCAGCCTCCTCTTCTCCAGGCTGAATAAAAAAACCCCACAATTCTTATATTTCTCTCTGAAACAGAAACTAACTCCTGCCTCTCTCTTCAGGTAGCCCAAATCTAGATGGAGTTGGGTGGGTGGCAGTTTCAGAGCCCCTGTTGGGCTGAGAGAGAGCAGTGCCTCTCTTCAGTAGAGCTAGGGCTTCGGCTGGGTGGGGAGAGGCACAGGACAGGACTCTGGGATGCTGTGGGGACTCACGTTCTTTATATAGTGCTTTATCAGTTACATAAAACTGCTTGAGAATCTAATTAGATGATATAAGTGTATTCTGCAACCGTGTTTGTATGTTACATTACACTTTTATGATTCTTAAAACGTTCTGTGCAGATGACTTGTTTTATGTGGAGATGCTTCTGAAATGCTGCTTTTTAGGGATTCGCTCCATATTCCATCTGTACTGTTTTGGTAGCCATTTCCTGTCGTTATTGTCATGCATATAGAATAAATGCAGTATCAAGCTTGACAAAAATAGACACCCACACAACAAACAAGGAGCATCACCATCACTAAACCAGACCTCCCAGCACTACATCAACCCGTCTTTTGAACACCTCCAGGGATGGTGCCTCAGCCACCTCCCTGGGCAGCCCATTCCAATGGCTGAGAACCCTTTTGGTGAAAAATTTTTTCCTAATATCCAGCCTGAACCTCCCCTGGTGTAACTTGAGGCCATTTCCTCTCGTCCTGTCGCCTGGGACTTGAGAGAAGAGGCCAACCCCCACCTCTCTACACCCTCCTTTCAGGGAGTTGTAGAGAGCAACAAGGTCTCCCCTCAGCCTCCTCTTCTCCAGGCTGAATAAAAAACCCCACAATTCTTATATTTCTCTCTGAAACAGAAACTAACTCCTGCCTCTCTCTTCAGGTAGCCCAAATCTAGATGGAGTTGGGTGGGTGGCAGTTTCAGAGCCCCTGTTGGGCTGAGAGAGAGCAGTGCCTCTCTTCAGTAGAGCTAGGGCTTCGGCTGGGTGGGGAGAGGCACAGGACAGGACTCTGGGATGCTGTGGGGACTCACGTTCTTTATATAGTGCTTTATCAGTTACATAAAACTGCTTGAGAATCTAATTAGATGATATAAGTGTATTCTGCAACCGTGTTTGTATGTTACATTACACTTTTATGATTCTTAAAACGTTCTGTGCAGATGACTTGTTTTATGTGGAGATGCTTCTGAAATGCTGCTTTTTAGGGATTCGTTCCATACTCCATCTGTACTGTTCTGGTACCCATTTCCTGTCGTTATTGTCATGCGTATAGAATAAATGCAGTGTCAAGTTGTTGAAATAATAGCTTTCACTATATATATTATTTTACTTTTTTTCACTATAACATGCATTGGTCATAAAAGCAGAGTTAAGTTGCTGTAGAAGGCTTTCCCACCATGACCTGTGTTACAAAAACCCCACAAGATAAAAACACCATCTCATTTCTAACATCTGTCATTTGTTTCCATGCAGGCAGGTCGTCTGGATGAGCACCTGCCCAAGCAAATTCCTTTCACTGTACTTTCTGGAGACAAAAGCTTCCTGGAACTGGAACGTCAGTTTAAGATGACCCAGCGGCCAGCTCGTATCTTAAATCCTCACCACATTGAAGGAGACATGATGTGTGCCTTGCTAAACAGCATTTCAGATACCACAAAAGGTAGAAAGTAAATGTGAAACCTAATCTTTCCAGTAAACCCATAGTTCTTTCCAATAAAACAATTGAACACTTGTGCTGGTTACACAAGCTGTTGCTTGATGCTTCTTGTACTGTACTGGTATTTCAATGAAATATAGAATAGAAAATCCACGTGACAAGCTTTGAAACCAGACTTAAGCATTTTTATTCAACATAACAAACTCTGTCCTCCCTGTATTCTTTATTACAGCAGGAAACAAACTGTTGTTTCAGTTGTCATCTCCTTTCTAGTGAAAGAGAAGCTGTTTAGAGCATTCTTGTGTGCATATTTGTGAAATTGCCTTTGCTTGATTTGGTCTGGGTCGGAAACAAACATGACCCTGCTGAAGCATTGTTATTTCCCAAAATATTTCTGCCTGTTTTAAATCTAATTATCTTTCTGGCTTCTTCCAGTCGCTTGTGAAGTGTCTTCATTGGCACATGGCTCACACATCCATGTGGAGGAAAAATATCAGTGAAAGCTTTTAAGTTCTCTAGAATATCACGTTCTAATTAATGGCATACTAAAATGGTCACACTGTTTTTATAGAGGCTAATCAAAGAGGCAGCTCATTTTCGTGCAAAGGATACCAGTGTCAAGATGAGTTTTAATACTTCTCAGTATTTGAAAATATCTTGAAGTAAAATTTTCCTAGAAGACCTGACGTGTCTCTGTAAACACATTAATGCTTTTCCTGGATTATTCTTGTGGTTTGGGGGCCTTGTAAATTGAGTTCATATTGCAGAAAGTTGTTTCTGAATTAGCCCGAAACCATTTTTAGAAAAATCCGGTGCTGGTCTTGGTGCAGGTGTGTGAGAGCTGTCCCATGGTGCTGCTGTTCTACCAAGAAGAACAGAGTGGGGTGCTAACACTGGGTGGTGCATTGGCATCAGTCGACTAAAGGGAAAAATAAAGACAGGATAACTAAATGGTTTCCTGAAAAAAAATGATCTGGAATTGATTTATCTGCTGCTGATATCTGTAAAGGTGCTGATAGGGTTTTTCTGGCCACCCCAAGCATTTGCTGGCCTAGATTTTTCAGCTGGATGATGGAGATGTGATTGCCAGCTGGAATCAGCCATACTCATAAAGTTGCTTGGCGTGGTTAATCACAGAACTAACACTCTCACTAGGGCAGTTCATTTTGCTCAGGGGGGGAGATGACTTTTCTCTGGGGTTATCCGTAAAGCTACACATTGAATCATTGCATTCCCACTAGGAATGTTTTCTTTGTAAAGCGTATTGAAGTTCCTAGGTTGATAGATCTCTCCTGATGTAATTACAGCTATAACTATATGTTAATGTGGGAGGTTGTTTTTGCTTCGAGAGCTTTGCATATTTTTGGGAGGAAGAGTTGGAAGAGAGCTGTAACTTCCAGTCAATTTAAGTCAATTTAGCTGTAGGGGCTTGCTTTCTTGTACAGTTTGTTTTGTGACTTAAAGATACGAGACGGTGAGGAGAGGGGAATGGCTGTTCTGCTACATAAGGGTACTCCAGCTCCCTGCCTGGGTAGTTTTGGTAGTATGGCTTTATTCACCAGGGTATACTGGCTCAGAGGTGATGACTTCATAAGCATTTTATGCTTATAAATTATGCTCCATTATTTTTTTTTTTTCAATATTGGTCTTGCTTTCAGAAGTTTCCTAAACTAACTCTTCTCTCAATGTCCTTTACTACATTAATATTTCATTTACTATTATGATAAGAGGCCCCAGACCTTGACTTGCTGGCTGATCGTTGTGCGTGCAGCTTAAATTATGCATGTGGTTGCTATAAAAAAATAAAATGAAGTACTTTAAGAAGGAAAGGGATGGAACTGTGCAGGAGTCCATTGGCTGTCAGCATTCCCTGGCAAACTTGTAAGGAACAGAGTTGTCTTGAGCCATCCTTGGTCCCTTTTTTCAGTCAGTGTCAGCAGAGGAGGACCCTGATAGTGAGAGCTGCCTTAGTCTCCTGTTCCTGTGGTAAGACAGGACATTAGAAAATTCATAGGTCTATGTTCACTGCGTAATGGGATGATGTTACCAAGAGCCTATAAAGTTATTTTTTAAAAAAAAAAAGATTAAGCCACTGCAGAATACACGCTTCAGTGGGTGGCTCAGCAGCATCAGCAAGCATTTGCAAGTCTTAGCGTGGCAAGACCAGTATTGGAGGTCTGAGATGGGAAGTCGTGCAGTGTATCTATCACAGGCTGGTATAACCTGCTGTCCTGTTACAGAAATGCAGCTGAATAGAAGGAAATATAAACAAGAATTGCTTGCTTTGTGACTTTCTCAAGCCTATAGCTGTTATTCTGGAGGGAGAAATAAGTAAGAAAAGGTTACCGCAGAGAATTGTGTTGGAAAAAAAGACAGTTGTTGGTATTGGATGAGCTTCAAAATGAAAAAGCTCTTTTCTGTGAATCACCTTCACAGAGCTATCATTAGCTTGTGAGCAGCTGGGCTGTGTTTGGGTTGTGGCAACCTCTCACAGCTCTGCTTCGTGAGCCATTTTACTATGGAAGCGGAACTGCTGGGGGAACTGTGGTACCTGCATTCATCTTAAAATAAATATGAAGAAAAGTTCCTGTGTATGTCACAATAGGGTATCATCTAGATGTTACCTTAGGAGACCATTGGCTGTAGTGGATGCATGAATTCCCTTTGAGGGTAGACAAGACATTTGTTCTTATTTGCTCTCCTCTGCTGCTAAACCTGAGTTCATAAATACAGAAAGTTTTTTGTTTTTTTTCTTTTATGCTGAAGGCACAACACATGCTGGGAGGAGACTCATGCGTGTGGTTTGAGAAGGGTAGAAGAGTTTTCAATGTCTCCCTTTGTAATTCCTTTGCAAAGAAGAGTTTGTAGCATGCAGAAAAACCTTGTCTATGTCTTGCTGGTTGGTATCTCACTGTGACTGTACTGCTACAGCTTATACTTTTAGTGAGCGCTGGCCAGTGTTGAGTGCAAAGCTGATGGTGGGTTAGGGGACATCATACCCATCCTGGGACTGGTAGGAATGCCAGAACTTCTTGGTTGACAAGTGATTTTTGTGTAAGTTGGTGGCTTTAGCTTAACTATCTTTCTCACAGTCATATTCAAATGTGATCCTTTATTGACTGAGCTCTTAAGTAAAGCAGACCCTTAAAAAAAGAGGACCACATTTTTTTTGGAGTATTTTTTCCTCCTTTCCTTTAAAGAACCAGACTGTCAGGAGACTGCTGGAATTAATGGTGTAGTGATGTACTGTGGTGTTGGCCAAATAGAATCATAGAATCATCTAGGTTGGAAGAGACCCTTGGGATCATCGAGTCCAACCATCTCCCCTACTCTACAAAGTCCTCCCCTACACCATGTCCCTTAGCACTGCATCTAAACAGCCCTTGAACACAGCCCGGGATGGTGACTCCCCCACCTCCCTGGGCAGCCTGTTCCAATGCCCGAACCCTCTTTCGGTGAAAAATTCTTTCCTAATGTTCAGTCTAGCCACTGCACCTCTTCCACTGACCCTTAAGCTTTGTTTCCACTGTGCTCAAGAGAAGGAGTCAGCCTTTTCATTCTGCTACTGTTGCCTGAAGTGTTTACATACTACTTAATGCAGCTTCTATCAGAGTTTATGTTTGGAAGAGCAGGATTTTTTCATTCTGCTACTGTTGCCTGAAGTGTTTATGTACTACTTAATGCAGCTTCTATCAAGAGTTTGTTTGGAAGAGCAGGATTTCGGTTCATTTTGATGAACGCTATTAAGCTTCCAAGCTCCCCATATCTCACTAATTGCTTGCCTTCTCAGCAGTCAAGTTTTTTGTGGGTGTTGAGGTCCAGTATGAATACCACATCTGACCCAGTCTACTGCACAACGAATGAATGATAGCTACCTAGCAAGAATGTTCCTTTCTTCACGCTGTTAGGACAGTGGCCACAGCCTTTTGGCAGCGGGCGGCGATAGGAAGGTCACCCTTGAGTTGTAACCTTGTGTTTTAGCTACAACAGGAAGTTCCTTGTGGCTTCGGCATGGCAGTGGCATCTCTTAATGTGCCTCTTGGAATATATGTATGTGCCCTAGGGAGAAAGCAGTGTTGGAAGACCTATGATGAGTCTGAACAAGAATTGGAGCCAAGTGGGTGAACTGGGAAGACCTCACACTCAGATCATTAAAAAAAAAAATATCTTCAAAGTTTAGTTTAATCTGGTTGAGAATTTTAAGACCTCACACTCAGATCATTAAAAAAAAATAAATCAAGGTTTAGTTTAATCTGGTTGTGAATTTGAGAGAGGTGTCGAAGATGAAGGTTAAATAAAAGTCTAAGTGACTATCATGGTATTGGCCCCAGTTTCCAAAAAATGCAATTGGAGGCGGATTGAGAGCTTTATTTTTAGTCATGCTACACTTGAACGAACAGATAAGTGAGCATCTGCAGGGAAAGATACATAGAGTGAAGCTTTAGTTTGCATGGAGGAAGAGAGGACTTGTGTAATTGGGAACCTTCAGCAGGAAGTAGCTGAACTTACATTTACAGATTTTTACCTTAATGAAGAAAGAGAGATTAGAGCAGTGAGTACTGGGGAGGAGCATGTGGTGAGGATCCTCCAGGGACACATTGAAGAAGGAATAAAGGAAAGGATTCTGGAAGCCAAGGGCCAGTATTTTAAAAGGCAGCATGGTCACACGTACTTAGGTCACAATGACCTAAGGTTTTGTGAGGTGATTTAACGAAATAATTGAACAGTGACTTCAGTCTTTGACTGTTGGGACCAAAGGTCTCTTAGCAGTGGGCAGCTCTAGTGAGCTGATGAGTGCTCCCACAACTCCTTGCGTGTGGACTGGAAGCATTTGGATCCAGTAAAAGATCCAAACAGGCAAACTAGCCCAAGCTAACGTGGAGCTCTTTGGGCCACGATCCATATATTGTCTGGAGTGATCCATTGTGGTGGTTGTTTCCAAGCGATGGTGGACACAGGAGCCAGCTCTGCTAACGGAGCAGAACATAACGTTCTGGGCTGTTACCCTTCACTTCTGCCTTTTCTGTTGGATTGTTGGTGTGTCCCGGGTGTTGATGGATTGTTAGAACCTTCTGGTCCATTCTGTTGTTACGTGGCCCAGGTGGGGGGGAAATTGTGCCAAGCACTCAGTGGCCTAAAGGGGATTGGGGTTTGGGGTTTCACCACCCCAACTAGTTACTAGGATCCTGAATGAGGTAACTTTAATGGTGTCCTTAAGGTGAGGACATCAGACATAAAAGGAAGATGCTCAGTGGTCCGAGAGATGGTGGGTTAAACGTGATCTTAATGTCACTATCTGTTAGGATGGGAAATAGGCAGATGAGGTTGGGATTTTCTGAAAAGACTTGAGAGAAGGGGCGTTGTAGGAGAGAGAAGTGGAGGTGGTGTGTGAGACTGCACAAGGGGCGAGGTCATCAGGAGGGGAAGGGGCAGGGGAGGAGGACTGAGGCCAGGGAAGGGAAATAAATTCTCTGGTGAGACAGAGGAACCAGTAAACCTGATGGAAATTATTGAAGGGGATGGTGGTGACCAGGGAGGTCAGATAAAGGGGGGAAGTTGTGCTGGGCCAGGTGGGCAGCCAATCCAAATGGAAGCTGTGATGCTTTGGTGGCAGGACAGCGGGTGGCGCTTGCATCCTGTGCAAGTGAACCAGGCTCTTCCCAGAATCTCTTCTGTGGCAGCCGTGGAGAATCAAAATGAGTCAAAAAGTCAATGTCAAAATGTTTCTCTCATCTAGGATTAATCTTTCTAATCTTTGAGCTCTATATTCATCCAGAATTTGCTTTCCCCCTCTTTTTTTTTTTTCTTTTCTTTGTTCTTCCAGCAGGAATTTGGCAATATGTGAGGACAACAGTGACCTTTTCCTTTGAGAAAATAGGTATGGTCACAGTTTCTTAGCTGTTGTTTATTTAAACAAAACGTACCATGGAGGAGGCTATATGTTAAGATTTCTTGGCTGAGAAACTGCTCAGCTGCTTTTCCTCTGAGCCCAGAGGAGCTGGGAGCTACAGAACGTGCTAAGCATTTTAACATATTCATCCAGAATTTGCTTTCCCCCTCTTTTTTTTTTTTCTTTTCTTTGTTCTTCCAGCAGGAATTTGGCAATATGTGAGGACAACAGTGACCTTTTCCTTTGAGAAAATAGGTATGGTCACAGTTTCTTAGCTGTTGTTTATTTAAACAAAACGTACCATGGAGGAGGCTATATGTTAGGATTTCTTGGCTGAGAAACTGGTCAACTGCTTTTCCTCTGGGCCCAGGGGAGCTGGGAGCTACAGAATGTGCTAAGCATTTTAACGAGAGAGACAGGACATGTCTGATTTCTCCAAATTAAACACTGTCATTTACTGTCCATCACCAGAAGATGCCAGCAGTACCAGGAGTGTATGCTGATGGTGGTTCATCCAGTCCAAACTTCAATGAGGTGGATTGAAAACTTGCTGAATGGTCAGACCTGGAACATGGTGATCAGTGGTGTGAAGTTCAGTTGGAGGCCAGTAACCACCAGTGTATCCTGGAACATGGTGATCAGTGGTGTGAAGTTCAGGTGGAGGCCAGTAACCAGCAGTGTATCCCAGGGGTCAGTACTAGGTCTGGGCCTGTTTAACATCTTCGTTGATGGTGGTGGAGCACGATGTACCCTCAGCAAGTTTGCTGATAACACAAAACTGAGAGTGACAGGTGATACACCAGAGGGTTGTGCTGCCATCCAGAGGAACCCTGACGGGAGAAATGGGCTGAAAGAAACCTCATGAAGTTCGACAAGGAGAAGTGCAAAGTCCTGCACCTGGGGAGGAACACCCCCAGACACTGATATATTCAAGGATTGGAGCATCTCCCTTATGAGGAGAGACTGAGAGAGCTGGGACTCTTTAGTCTGGAGAAGAGAAGGCTGAGGGGAGACCTTATCAACGCCTACAAGTATCTCAAGGGAGGGTTGAAGGAGGAGGGAGCCAGACTCTTTTCAGTGGTTCCCAGTGAGAGGACGAGGGGCAACGGGCACAAGTTGGAACATAAGAGGTTCCACTCAAATATGAGGAGAAACTTCTTCACAGTGAGGGTGGCAGAGCCCTGGAACAGGCTGCCCAGGGAGGGTGTGGAGTCCCCTTCCTTGGAGATTTTCAAGACCCGCTTGGATGCTCCTAAGTAACATGCTCTAGCTCTAGGCAATCCTGCTTCAGCAGGGGAGTTGGACTAGATGATCTCTATGGTCCCTTCCAACTCTAAAATTCAGTGAAATTGAGTTAAATATGCTGACCAGGAGTCAACCAGCTGGAAAACAACTTTGCAGAAAAGGACCATTGGGTTCCTGGTGGACACCAAGTTGACCGTGAGCAATCAATGTGCTCTCATGGTTAAGGTGGCCAACGGTATCCTGGGCTGCATTAGGAGGACAGTTGCCAGCAGGTTGAGTGGGGTGGTCTTTTCCCTTTACTCAGCACTGGAGTATCCTGGGCTGCATTAGGAGGACTGTTGCTAGCAGGTTGAGTGGGGTGGTCTTTTCCCTCTACTCAGCACTGGTAAGGCCATAACTGTCAAGTTCTGAGCTCCCCAGTAGAGTATCTTTTTGGTAATACACAAAAGCTCTCCAGACATAGTCCTGGGCAGCCAGCTGTAGGAAATCCTGCTTGAGCAGTGGGGACTGGACGAGATGACCTCCAGAGGTCCCTTCCAACCTCAGCCATTCTGTGATGTTTGCATGGAGTATATTCTTAACTGGGACCCAGGTTTTCCCTGAGACTGGAGTTCAGACACAGGGTACATGCCATGCACACCATGAGCAACATTAGTTTGAGCAGAATGACTTGTCCCATGTGGAAAATCAGCCTGGTGTCTTCTGACTTGAAAATGCATCTGGTTAATCAGTTGGCCTGCCTTTCTCTTTGGTTGACAGGTGGTGAGTTCCACACAAATAGTTCTTGCTGTCTAGCCCCTAAGGAAGATGAATTCCTGCCCCCCACCCCTTATTTGTTGGAACGTTTCTGCCTAGGATTTTTGCCTGCAGACCACTCTTCTTCTGACTCTTAGAGTCTTGTTCCTGATTCCAAAAAAAAATATATCAGAACTTCTTAAAATTCTCATCTTTACTACTTTTGTGCCTTTAGTCTTTGCTCTCTGTAGATTTGGGGAGGGTGGGAGCAAAGGGGGAACAATGAGAACAAACAAGTTTTTGGTTTTGGGTAAGGAAAGGCTCAGTGTAGTGTGAGATACCGACAAGCCTTTGTGTGAAAGGCTCCTAAATAAGATTTATCTCTTTGTTAACCTCCACAAACTCAAAAGATCTCAGAGAATCCAGCAACTGCCTTCACGGGAAGTTGAGTGTGCATTAATGGAGGGGACAGAAGTCTTGCAAATAATGACCAGACTCTTAACGTGCTCCATAACCACATTTGGCTGCGAGCTGATTCCCCCCTCAAACTAACAGGAGATCATCTGCACTAATTGTTTTCAAGTTTCATAGTTTCTGGCGGCAGAACGGTGTTGTCTTCAACTGTGCTTGAAGCAAACCTGTTCTCTGTGATGTTGTAACTACCAAGTAATATTTAGTTACTGCATATCAGGTGCAGTGATAAATCATGGGGTAGGCAGCTCGTTTTAAAAATGTTTAAATGTTTTGCATGCCAGTTTGCATATACTTCTGCTCCAATATGAATGTGTGCCCTGGGTTATTACAGTGGTCTAATTAAGGTGGTGTGACTAGCAAAACATTTCGGCAAGATGAGGCCTGTGTTAATACATAAGATGAATCTTAAATGTTGTCAGTGATCTAAAATAATTCTTCATCGACAGTAAAGTCATATTCTGAAAAATAAAGACATATTCTGAAAAATTAGGGTCAAGTGAGCCTTGAGGTTCATAAGGGAGAAGCCTTTTCTTTGCACTTTTTCCTCCCTTTCATAAGTGATTGTAACAACTTTTTTTTTGGCTGTGTGGGTTTTTCTTTCTTGTGCTTCGCTTGCTTTGGAAGATGATGTGAAGAATAGTATCTCTTCTGCCCAGAGATAGTAGGCAGCTCCAAAAAGGATTTACAGTCAGCCTGCCAAGTGACTGGAGAAAAAGAGCATTTTAACTGCAGTGTATATCCAGCTATTTCTGGCGTCTTTGTGGGCTCCTGATCTCTGTTTGATCCCAGCTGTTGGAGTTTGTGTTCCTGGAATTGGGAAAGTCAGCAACGTTGCTGTTCAAATAAGGTGTAAGTGTCAGAGGTTTGAAAACAAATTTTAGAAATTGTGCCATTCCCTTAGAATACCTAACTTGGGTGGTTTAAAATGCCCCAAGTCGCACAGCGATTAAATGAGATGCCCATATTGGAATGTTCTTTGCTGGTAGACATAATAAATGTGTGCTAATAAACAGGATGGCTTTAAGGGAAGTGCTGCTGTTGATGTGACCATAGGAGACCTAGTTGATTGCGAATGCTCTAAGACCTCATTAGAGACCATCTCCCAAAATAGCAATAGCCTGTAGCAGGAGAGTGAATACATAATGTGACTCATCGACTTGTTTATTTTTTAACCTGCAGTTTACTGAGACTCTGTTTAAAACAAATGAAAAAAAAAAAAAAATCACCTTAGGCACACCAGTGCCTACTAGAGAGTTCAAAACTGGGCTGTCGTGGTGGAGCTGGAAACCAGGAGCGTTGTTTAGAAAGAGAAAGGTGGTGAAGTTTTGGCTGGGTTTGTCTATTGGGATGAGTTAGCAGATTAAACTAAGCGTATCGACTGGTTTTGTTTTTTTTTTTCTTCTGAAAGACTTAACAATATCTGCTGAATTACGCTGCTCGGTTGAGTTTATAGCACTCCACTGTTCAAATGGTGTATTCAGGCAATAAAATACAGCTCAGATCACATGTAGGCAGAGACACGCTTTAGCACTTCTTCCTGTAATTAAATCCTTGATATATTTTGTAGAAAGTGAGTACTGTCTTGTTCTAAAAAAAAAAAAAATAAATATATTTTGTAGAAAGTGAGTATTGTCTTGTTCTAAAAAAAAAAAAAAATATAACTGAGTGTTACAAGAAAGTAAATGCAGTAGACACTAACAGTAGCTTCTGCACCTACTATTTCTTGTTACTGCTTTAATATAAAATAGAAGCAGTCTGCCTTTGGATTTTGGGGAGAAAGGGAAGAAGGTAGCTGAAAAATAACGCTGTCTCAAGTTACTGTCTTAAACTACTACTGTAATGCATTTTTTATCTTGATTTTCAGATCATAACAAGTGTATTTCTTCAAATCCAACCTATGATGTTGCCGTAAGAGAAATGTAGGAGGGGACTGTTAACTTTTCTTATTAGAAGCGATGTGTAATTTATGTTTTGTTTGTGCATTTAAGGTTCAGATAGTGAAGAGGATGAAGATATCAAACTAACAATGAAGAGGAGCTTAGAAGAAACAAAGAAACAGGAAGGTCTGTTAATTTTTTACTTTTCTCTGTTCCGGAGTGCTATTAATTGTGGAAGATACAGAAATTAAACTTACAATCAGCTTTATGGCAAGTGATGTCTTAAGAATACTCTCTAAAATATGCCAGGCAAATATTGAGTAGTTAAGAAGAAGATGATGAGTTATAAATTAAAAAATAATGTCCTAACCTCAATAGTATGCCAGCAGACTCAAAATATATTTTAGCAGCGCACCACAGGGTATTGTGCAATTAAAGACTAAAGAGCTCACTTTGTACCAGTTTAATATCACAGAATTGTAGGGGTTGGAAGAGGCCTTCAGAGGTCACCCAGTCCAACCCCCTGCCAAAGCAGGGTCACCCAGAGCAGGCTGGCCAGGAGCACATCCAGGCAGGGTTTGAATATCTCCAGAGAAGGAGACTCCACAGCCTCTCTGGGCAGCCTGACTGTGTTGACTCAGAGTAGAACTACTCAATAGCCAAACTCCTGAATAAATAGTCCAAAATAGGGTATTATATCTCAACAAAGCACTCTGGTCTCCTAAAAGAGCTGTAGATTTATGCGCAAGTTTTAATCCACAGTACAGCTGTCAGCTCCCATCATATTTTACCTTATTTGAAATTGTTTTCATCCTTTTGCTGTTGTGCTTAGTGGGGGTGTTCATACAATGCAATCAATCATTCTGGGGGACAAACTACAGCAAACTTTGAAAATAATTCTTGATTCTTGCAGGTGCTTAGTGGCTAATTGACGACATAATTTAATGCAAGCAGTTGTCTGCAAATGGCTTTCGGCTTTATTTTTGCTGTCAAAAATTCTTTTTTACTTCTGTGATGGTGTAATGTTTTCTTTTCAGTTATTAACTTGTCTCTTTCATCAGTAGTATCAGATGTTGTGAGAAAGTCCAGGTGAATGAGTACGACTCTGCTGACATGAGAGAGCATTCATTGATACTATTTCTGTTCCAAATCTAGGCCTTGCGTAAAACACCCCAACAATAATTAAATTTTTAAGATCTGTTATGTTAATATATATAATTATTCTGTTTCCTTTGTTGTAAGAACAGGTAGCTTTTGTTACAGGATGTGCTTGTGTCCTCCTAGAGCAGAAGATAAGCAATTCAAGAATGACAATGTGTCTGAAAGCTACTTTAATTTTTTCAACTATACCATTGGTGTTAATATTTACTGTACTTATAAACCTTGTCTAACTTAGGATAGTTAATTCACTAACACCAAACAATTAGTGCCAAAAACAATCTCAATCTAATGTGGAATCAGAGTTTCTTTTTTGAGTATTATAAAAGGTGTTTCAGAGAGGTTGTTAATGAGTCAGGTGAGTGCAATGCAGATTTTGACCCCACCATCAAAAAAGTTACAGCCCTGATCTAGACTATTCTTACGGTTGATACAATTATGTTTTTTTTCTACTTACATCTGGCCTTCTTAGTAAGAGGGACAAAAGTGGTGCCAAGTTAGAATGTAGATGTAGGAATATCTATTGATAAGGAGCTGGATTGAAAGTTCTAATATGT